>NC_134532.1:112950190-113253220 GCF_050624435.1 Tenrec ecaudatus
CCGTGGTCCTGCGCTTGGTGAGCCTTCGGATCGCCAGTGTTCTGGTACCCCGGCATGTGTCTCAGACATAGCACCTCTGCCCAGGTTCGGGAAGAGCTCAGGCGCAGCTGTGCGGAGGCGGGATGACTGCCGACTGGGCGCTCCTGGCTAGAGGCAGAATCCAGCCTGTCAAACGGTAGCTTGATGAAAACCTTCTTGGTGTGTGGTCTTTGTAGGAAAGCAAGGGCCTCTGGGAACTGCCTGCCACTTCACCTTGCTCCCTGCTGGGACTTCACTGGGACTCCATCTGTCCAGGGGTGGCCCCATGTGCCCGCCCCCCCCCGAGTTGTTGGCACCCTGCCCTGCTTCCATCCACCTGGGATCCAGGAGACTCGGCACCAACCAGCCTGTGACCGCCCTGCTGCGCCTTTTGGCGTCACCGGCCTGCAGCTCCGTGAGCCGGCATTGGGCCCGGCTAGCCTGGATCTACGGGCTTGAGTTGGACTGGGTTGGGGAGCCTTCTTGAATGTAAAATTGCTTTTTTTAACATAAAGTTCCTCCTTCTACATAGATGGCTGTTGCTGGCTTGTGTGCTGGCTGTTGCTGTGTGGTGGGGTGGGGAGCTCCAGCTCTCTCTCCACACTTCCCCCGCCACACACACTCAGACACTCACACATAGACACACACACCCCACCTCCAGCCCTGGTGGCCCAACAGCTCAACTTCGAAGATTGCCCTTTAAAAGACACCAGGGCCTGTTCCCAATCTGCAGCCGGCTCCGCGCAGGTGTGAAAGGTTAGCGTGGACTGTAACTCGTTAGCTGCGCGCCGAGGAGGGACGTTGGACACAATCGGCCATGTGGTTTTCGGCAACACAATGAAAGAATAGTAGGCCCAATTTAACAGATAGATCCAGAACGAGAAACAACCCCCTGCATTGTAGAGTTCTGAGCTGAGAACTAGAACCCACCTCTGTTTACATCTGGAGTAGTAATCACTTAGATAGAATAATATACTGCAGTAGCCACAGTTAAGAGAAATTTAAAATTAAGAAGTCAATAAAATCAGTATCAATGATGTGATTTTTGTGTCTTGCAGGAAGTGCCCTTGGTTCATTTAATTATGGCAAGTGTTGGGAAAAGTTGCTAAAATAAAGACAAAAGCTGTGATTATAAAACATTAAGACTGGTTTTAAAATAATTTCCACAACAAATGGATTTGGAAAACATAGCAATGCTCTTGTGACTCAGGTATTTTAAAGTCTACTGTGCATCTACCATCACTTGTTTATAAGCCAGCTATGTAAAAGTAGCGCCACACCTTATTTTGGGTTGATTAACTGGCTACTTGGGATGAAATACAGAGCGCATTAAAACCAAGGTGGAACGAGACAGATGCTGCTTCAAACGTGTGGAAAGCGGACCTCACCGCCGAGGGAGACAACATCATCACTGTGGGTTATTGTCCGAGCCACGACAGACCCTGTCAGTTACGAGCAGGGAAGTCTAACATGCACTGCTGAGAGCTCCAGGCGAGTCCTAGACCCCCACAGAGCAGGGCCGGAGTGCCCCTGTGGGGTCTGCGACCAGCACTTAGAGGGGCACAAGGCCTCCCGTTTCTCCTTTGGAGCAAGCTGGTGGTTTCAAACTACCGACCTTTGGGTTAGCAGCCTGACACATAGACATTACACCACCAGGGTTTCCCAGACTGCAAATCTGTATAGGGGATAGAAGACTAATTTTCCTCCCTTGGAGAAAAGGTCTGGTCGTTTTGAATTCTGTGACTTTGGGGTTAGCTGCCTAGCACATCCGCACTCTGCTACCAGGGACCCAGATATCTCTCTCAAAAACCAAACTCACTGAGGGTGAGGGTTCAGGTGAGGGCTTGCGTTAGTGTTAAGGTAAGGGTTAGGGTAAGGGTTAGGTGAAAACAAACTCACTGCCACTGAGTCGATCATGACTCACAGGGCCCTTACAGGACAGACCAGAACCGCCTCTGGGTTTCCGAGACTGTAACTATTCATGGAGACAGAAAGCCCCGTCTTTCTCCCAAGGAGCCAACTAGCTGGTGGTGGGCTTGAAATGCAGATCTTGTGGTTGGCAACCCAATGTGTGAACACTGCACCAGGGCTCCTTAAAAACCCTCATCAGAAGTCAAAACTCACTGCCACTGAGTCGATGAGCACTCACAGCGACCCGCTAGGACAGGCGGAACTGCTCCTGTGGGTTTCCGAGACTGTAACTGTTTACGGGAGTAGAAACTGTCTTTCTCCTGAGCAGAGTGGCTGGTGATTTCAAACTGCTGACCTGGCAGCTAGCAGCACGTGTAACTCCGCCACCAGGGCTCAGTCCTAATATTAAAGCAATTCTTTGGAGAACTCTATTTAAGGAACTGTAATAGAAGTCTACGTGAAAGCTATACTCCGTGGCCCATGTAACCTTATTCAATACAGTATTTCATAAATTGCTTGGTTTTATTTTTCCTCATTAAAATTTTGTTTCTATCTTGGTAATAACAATACCACTAAGCGGAAGGAGAAGTGGGGCAAGGTGTCCTCCTGAGTACATCCTGGTACTTGGAGGTTTGTGAGGAAGGAAAAATGGGGACGGAGGACAGATGGCAGCAGTGAAGCAGAGCGCAGCCGCACGGGCCAGGGCTCACCCTCCTTTCTCAAGAGTGAGGCCAAAGCACAGAACAGGAAAACCTGGCGCCCGCCCGCTGCAGTTCGGAGGAAGCTTCCGTTTCAGCTGCCGGCTGAGGCCGAGCAGCCGCTCCCAACGCAGCTGCTCTGATTTGGAATCGGGATGACCCAGAGGCATTCCTTCCATCCTCGGCGTTCCTGTGGGAAGCAGCAGTGCTCGCCCGAGACCAGAGGCATGGAGCAAGCCGCTCCCACCTCCGTGATGAGGGGCCTTCAAAAGAGCTCCTTGACACGCTCCAGTCTCTTTACTCTCATTTCCCTACATACCTTTCCAAGTCCCCTTCTCTATAGAAAGATGTTCAGAATGTCCTCCGCATCCCAAACGGGAGGCATTGGAAAACAAACTCTGAAAAGGAGAAAAAGATGTGACGGCCTTTCTTTTTTAACTTTGGGGAGGGAAGGGAAGTCCAAGGTGTGCCTTAAGACCCATCAGAAGAAGGCTGCTGCACCCCTCCCTCCCATCCTGGCAGGTGTGGCTACTGGGCTGCCCAGCGAGTTCTTGGACTTCAGTGGTTAAGAGCGAGCCCGGCCGTTTCCAGGACAAGGACCACATCCTATAGGGGCTCTGGTAGGAGAGCGGGCGGTACTCGGTGGAAGGCCACTCCTCTGCTGGGTGAGCAGGGTGCTGCCTCCCACAGGGTAACCTTCATCAGTGAAAAGGCTGGTGGCTTCGCAGTGCTTCCTTCATTAGGAAACGTTTTAGAAGAATGACCCCCCAGTTTCCCAGAATGACCCCCCATGTTCTCTGTGTGGGAGCAACGTGTTCACTTTGATGCTATGCTATAATTAGATTCAAGTTAAATATATATCCGTACACTCCCCTGAGCAAGCCGAAAACAGAGGAAAGGAAATTCTCCGTCATCTTACCAGGATGCCCTGTTGGTGGCGGTTCCGTCTGCAGCTCTAGACTGAGATGGCTGAAACCACAACTTTGTACACCACTTTCTCGTCACAGCCTCGCTCTAAGGTTGACTCAACTTCTACACAGGTGGTGACCTAGGACCCCTCGACTTCATGGTTCTGCCATCTTTCCAGGGGCTAGCCCTTTCCCAGGCCAATGATGAAAAGAAGCTCGTGTTACACTATTAGATTTTGCTGGCACAGAAGAACACAGCGGTCTCTTAAAAACCCGTTCGTGGGGCCCTAGGACTGCTTTACTAGGGAGAACGCTGGCCGAGACCGTGGCAGGCAGGTCCATGCAGGAACGCCTTCCCTGTTGCTCCTCCCACCCTCTCTCCCCGCCCGCCAACACTTGACAAAAGGACAAGCCAAAGATGGGCACAACGATCAACCCTTGTTTTATAACCACTGAAGCTTTAGATTAAAATCATACACATTTTATTTTCAATTTTTATAGATCACATTTTATCAAAGCCAATTTGTAGGCAGAGTGGCATACACTGATTTGTTAAAACAGAGCAGACAGACAGCAGTCATCCAATGGCAGGGGTGAGTGCCCGAGAAGGCGGCTCCCATGCAAACCCAGCCCGTGGAGGTGCTCCCACCAGCCGCCTCTGGACGAGGCTTTGTACCAGCAGGCACGACGGCGCATGTCAAGCCCCGGGGGTAGGGCAAGGCCCGCGGCTGTAGGTCGCCCTGCTCTCAGACAGGACACATGTCACAGGCAAACGGCATCCCGAGGGCTCCGGACTCCCCCTCAAGGCAGCCCGGGGCCCAGAGGAAGGCTTCTCCCTGGACGAGGGAAGGAGACCAGACAATTCTTTACCGAAAGGGAAAGATTCTAAAGAAATGTCCGTCCCAAGGCACCAAGGGTACAAAGCTTTATCAGAACAACCCCAAAATGACCAGAATAAAAAAGGGAATTATTCTCAACGAAGGGATCTGTTACTCCTGTAACTAGTGGACATGATTACTTCAGAAAGATTACAATGAAAATGCGCAGTGAGCAGGCGGGGCGGTGCGGGAGCGTCTGACCATGGCGCGTTCCCACGGGCCCTCGGGCAGCTGGCTGGCACACGCTTCCGCGGGTGCTTCCCGGGGCGATCATTTGTATTTGTAAAACCCTTCTCCAGTCTTCTTGCCGAACTTCTTCTCTGCCACCAGCTGATTCAACTTCGGGCTGGGCTGAAACAAGGGGTTCTTTGAATCTATTTCTTGCCACCCTGTGAAGAGGAGGAAGAGGGTAGAGGATGGAGCATGGGTTATTGGCTGCCTCAGCCTTCCCATGGCGAGTCTGCTGGGACTGGAGCACAGAGCACCTACTGAGAGGTCCGCCGTAGGGCCCACTGAGGTCTCCAGTGGGAGTACCCGGCAGGCGTGGCAGGCCCAGCCGCACCATGGGTACGGTGGCTGCTGCTGCCACATGGTGGTGCGGTTCGAGGCTCCCTGCTCAGGCACCCCTAATGTCAGATTCCCATTTGCCAAAGGTCCAACACACCATGGAGAAGCCGTTGTGTCTTGGTCGGACTCTTCGGCGACACGTGTCACTGCCAGAACACTGTTTAAGATCTGAGTCTGCTGCTACCACTGGCGCTTTATGCCCGCGTGATTCAGTGCCTCGCGTGTCCCAGCCCTCTGAAATGCCACCGGTGCTTTGTGACACTTGACAAGAGATGAGCTAGCTCCCTCAGTGCTGCTACTCTGTGGCCGGGCCCAACACAATCACAGCTGTCCTTCGCCCGCCTACTCCCGGGACACTTGATTCGAGGGAGGCACAGAGGCACATTCTGAATGGTCTGCTTAGACTTGTTAGAATTTCCCTTGTAAAAGGGCGGTAGTCCCGGTGACCTAGTGGGTTATTTGTTGGGCTGCTAACCGCCAGGCGACAGTGCAGAGCCACGAGCCACTCTGCTGGAGAAAGATGAGGCTGACTGCCGTGGAAACCCCAGGGAGCAGTTCTGCTCGGTCCTACAGGGTTACTCCAGGTCAGCATTGACTCAATGGCAGTGGGGTTACAGTTCACAGTTCACAGATACTACCTTACTCAAGAAAGAAGAAAAATGGAGAATTCCAATTCCTACCATCCACAATAAACTTTGTGGTATCCAGTCCAACGTAGTCAACCAGTTCAAAAGGGCCCATAGGGTAGCCAGCTCCCAGCTTCATGGCAGTGTCGATGTCCTCCTTGGACGCATCCCCTGGGAGGAAAGGCAGCATTGAGGCCCCACCATCATTCCCATGACTCCCAACCATCATGTCAGTCCCTCCCATATCCACTAGAGAATTGTAGTTGGCACATTCAGAGAAGTCCTGTGGTCAGGATTTCTGACTTACATAAGACTTGATCTCTGAAGTACAAGGCAAAGGAGTCACGGAATTTCCAAAGCGATTCCCCTGGTGACGCACTGGGGTGTTGGGCTGCTAACTGGAAGGTCAGGAGTTTGAACTCACCAGCCGCTACCCAGGAGAAAGCTAAGGCTGGCTGTCTCTGTAAAGATTTTCAGGGTGTAGTCTATCAGTGGCTACACAGAATTTTGTTGCAAAACAAAGTAGTGGCCAATCATCTTAAATAGTTAAAAGGGGAGACAAAGCACTCAGGTAGGATTTTGTACCTAAAAATTTCATACCTTTAGATACAAAGAGCAAGAATTACTCAAATAATCTATAAAGACCATATTTTTCAAAGCATATGAAATATGAATGTATGCCAAGGATTTCAAGGTAATGAAATTAAAATACCGCCTAATTATATTTTCTGAGCAGAGTTATTGGTACTATACCAATTAGTCAACCAGAGGATCCTGAAAATGATTTGAGTTTTAAGCCTTAAGAACGCAAAGAATAAGGGTTCATGGGGGATGGAAGGTGGGGAAAGGAGCCGTACCAAGGGCGCCAGGAGAGTTTTGAGAAAGATGATGGCAGCGTATGTACAAATGTGCTCGACCCAATGGACGTACGTATGGAATGTGATAAGAGCTCTATGAGCCCCCAGTAAATGATTTTTTAAAAAGAGACAAACTACTGCTTCTGATGAGGGTGGAAAGGAGCTGGTTAAGACAGCCAGGGTAAAAAAAGAAAGAGTATCGATAAGGGTAAATCAAAAAGACTTATTATCAAATCGTAAAAACCTTTATTAAGCAAAAGTACCAACATGTGAAGCTATTGTTTCTTGGCACATTCCTCCATCTAGGGCAGCAGTTCTCAATCTGTCGGTCACAACCCCTTTGGGAGTCCAACGACCCTTTTCCAGGGGTCACCCGATTCATAATAGTAGCAAAATTACAGTTATGGAGTAGCAACGAAAATAATTTTGTGGTTTGGGGTCACCACCACACGAGGAAGTGCATTAAAGGGTTGCGGCGTTAGGAAGGTTGAGAACCACTGCTCTAGGGTCAGTACCTTCCTAAAGGCACGATTTCTATGGCTCTTCCCTGAAGAATTCTGTACTCCGTGATTTACACCAAGTGAAACATGGCAGCTCAGGCTCCTTTGCCGTCGGGAACAACAGGAGGTGGAAAATGGTGGGCTGGGCCCGGGTTTCTCGGTGAAAGTCTCCGGGGCTCTCTGGCTGCCCTATAGAATAAGCAGTGCATTTGTCCTGACGGGAAGAGGCCCTCAGCACAACTTTCTGGGCCCTTTTCTCAGCAACTGGGCTTTCGAGTTTCTAAAAGCTTCTTCCTAAGAAGGCCGTGGGTCATCCTGTGTCCTCTAGGATTCCCCCTTTGCAACTCCCCAAATGGCTGCTAGAACCCTGTGAGCCGACCTTTCTGACTGGACTTTAACTGTCTAGCAGATGCCCTTGGAAGCCACTGGTTTGACTGAGCCCACAAGCACCCTATACAGACCGAGAGCAGCGTGTTCCCCAGCGAACTTGCCTGTGGCCTTCCTTTGACTGCCAAGACTTTAGTCAGTTTTGTTCGGGGAACCAACCTGCAGGTTGGAGCTGGAGCCCTAGTAACAATACTTTATGACTCGCAATCTTAGCATAAGGTGACCAGACGTCCCGATTTTTAATAATTTTTCCCACGTCCCGCGGCATTTTTTAAAAGTCTCAATTTTTGGAAAGAATGCACGACAAGCTAGGGTATCCGGTGTTCGGCTGCCATGTGGCTATTTCGCCAGGATATGAGTTCTGTCAATGGTGTCCCGCTTTACCAATTTAGCATGAACCTTCTAAGGGACTTTAGTCATCCGTGAGCTGTTATTATCTAGCATGCAGTGAGCAGAGAGAAGAAACACATGCAGAGGAAGAGGCAGGGAGGGAGAGAATAATAAGACGAGCCTTTAAAGTGTTCTCGGTACCAGACAGCTGAAGACAGGTACACCAAAATGTTCCACCTGGAAAGTACTGGAGAGCCATGAGATTCGGCGCTTCTGTGAGCACAGGGCAGCACTGACTCCGACTGCTGCCCCGAGTGCCCTGGGACCCCTGCCACTGAGGCCGGCGGGTTCTCAAGGGTGAGGAGGGTCCTACGAGAAGGCTAGAGGTATGGGGTGTGGCCCCCAGTGCAGCCATGGCGTCTGCTCGGAGGGCTTCATTAGACCCCAAGTCTCCTAGGGGTTTGCACCAGGAGCTGGAGCTGACATCCAAAAACACCCCCTCCTGGCTCGGCCCCAGCCAGTTCCCATGTTTGGGAGGAATACTCTGCCCGCAGATCTGTGCATGGCCCAAACCCAGACTTCCTCTTCTGCTCAAGTATCGCCTCATTCATAGGCAAAACGTATGTGACCCATAGAGATGGCTACCGGGGCCTAAATAGTTCGTGGAAAAACCCCCCATCTTTTTTTTAAATTCTATTTTCCATAACTTTTTTGAAGCCTCCTTGTATATAAAATATGTAACAGAAACTGCTGGAACTTCCAGTGAGGCCTCTTGTTGCCCCACTTGATTTTATTTTCCTTCCCGGTCACCGATCACAGCCTAGCACGTGCCCTGTATTGGCTCACTCGACATGGTCTGTTCTCACCTGGTTTGCTCCTTGGGGAAGGGCCCCGCATGACGGAATTGACTTACTCAAGCCGACATGCAGGGAGTGGCGACAATCCTTGCACTAGTGGCAAAGCTGCGGGCCCAGGTTCGGAGATACATGTGAGGGCCACTGTATTAAAAATGCCAACTAGGGTGACAAACTCATTCAAACATCTAAATAGCCTGAAAGTCAGCGTAAATGTCAAATATTTGTTCCGGGCACCATACAATAGTTGTTAAAAGTAGCAATAGCAACATCGATCGGGAAGTAAAATGCACACACGCAGATCAGGGTGCCAAGTATGGGTTAGACGTGTGCTGTGCTTTGCACTAAATGCCTACATTTCTTTCAGTACTCCCTGGGAATCTGACTGCCTCTTCAGAAAAAAAGAGCACGCGCCCACAGAACCCCACATCAGCCTTAAGACGTTGGTGGGACAGCGTCCCCTAACTCTGGACCCCACAACAAAGAGAAGCTTCATCCCTGAGCTTTCTGTTCTCCACGGGTGCCAGGATGGGAAGAGGGGCAGCTCCCACCTCTCTGGCTCATCAGCACCACCTACCAGCCATTCGTGGCAACCACACCCACTACCTGGACGGACACGCTAGTGACCAGCAAGGGGACACAGCCGCTTGCCTGCAGCTTTCTCCCACCGAGCGGCTGCCGGACTTGAACCCTAACAGGTTAATCCCACTGTCTAACTCCCTGAGCCGCAGGACTTCTTTCACTTAGGACATGCCGCCAGAGAGGTCCTTTAGGGTGTCACGAGGAGGCCCCAGATGGCACCTCGTCCGGCAGAAGACGCACCGGCAGGGTGGGGGCCTGAGGAGGGGCCCGGTGGGAAGCGCTGAGCAAACTCCTGTGGGGCCTGATGAAATACGGCGTGTGGTGATGGCGGCGGGGGCAGAGGCTGAGCAGGGAGGTGGTTCTCTGGCAAGAGTGTCCTGTTTGCTTGGCCACTCCAGAACCATGGCCGATGTCTTGGGCAGGGAGACGGCCACCAGCACAGCCTCCCCGAGGAGAGCTAACCACAGCGCCCCCCCCCCACCCGGCCAAGGGCAGACCCATGCTAGTGGGTGTCTCTGGCAAGAGCAGCCGTCCACTGTAGGCCTCAGCTTACTCACAGGTCTTAAGAGAGCTCGAACCCACAGGAACAAAAGCAATTAACGACCAACCAGGCCGCCAACTGCAGAGAATTGTTCTGAGTCAGAGTGAGGAGACGAACAGAAGGCACAACACAGAAGCCACGAGGCTCGGGTACTCAGGGCAGCGGCGAGGGTCCCCAGGCGACCACCAGTCACTGCAGGAGTTGGCGAGCAGCACTAGAGGGAGGGTCCCATGGTGTCCTCAGCCGCACAGCATCCAGGAGACCTGACCGGGCCGTGGCTGGAAGGATGCCCTCACACGCCACAGAGCCACACGCCAAGCAGGAGGCATTACCAGTGTGGGACAGAAGTGTGGCAGAGGCTAAGTGAGGAGAGGCCAGTGCGAGCCCCTGCAGGGTTTCCGCGTGCTGCTGGGGCTCGGGCCACCTGGGCTGCCCATGTGGGAGGCGAGTCCACGGCGTGGCCTATGTCTCCAAAACATCTCCACACGGTGGCAGAGACCGGAACACGACTCCCTTTGCTGCCTGGGGAAGCTAACATGGCTGGGCTGGCATGGGGAAGAGGGGATGAAAGCGCCAAGCAGGCATGGCAGACATGTACCCAAAGTGACCAGGGGACAGACGTAAAACGAGAGGGTGAGCCCAAATTAATCTCCCGCTTCAGAATGGAAGTAATGCTCGGAGCAGCTACGGAAACAGTCACGAGTCAACCCTTGGACAGGGCCGCCTGCTGTGACTTTCTGCCACTGTCACTCTTCATGGGGGTAGAAAGCCCGCTGTTCTCCCAGAGCACCTGGGGCTCTGAGCTGCTGGGTGGCGGTTAGCAACCAGCGGATGTAACCACTGCCCCAGGGCTCCTAGGCGCAGCTGGGTGGCAGCTGGGGGGCTGTGGGAGGAAGTGGAGTTTCCTGTGGAGCACTGGGAAAGAGTCCCACGACTGGCCCTTGGGGGCGGAGCAGAGGGGGGGGCCACCCTGAGAGTAATGCCAACAGGGGCCCCAGAGCACTTCCCAGTGGGGCCAGGCAGCCTCCCTTCCCAGGGGTTCCGCACAGGATGCCGACAAAGGCGCCACTGCTGTGGCAAAGGAGCGGAGGACAAGAGGGCGGCGTTGGGCCAGCTGTAGGCTGCTCGGCACATGTAAAAATATACCAAAGTGACAGCGTTCCAGTGAGAAAACATCATGGAGATGGGGATCACCAGCAAGCTACGTTCTAAAGCGTAGCATTTTATTGTCATTGTGGGAATAAAACAAAAGAGCCTTTCAAGGTAGGGCAAAATGCTTCACACTTCCTCTGAGGCGTAATTAGGCGTTTGTTGATAGATAAACACAGAAGTGCTGGTTTGATCTTGGAGTAAAAGTGAGGCAACTGTTGCCATAAACCACAGAGCAGAGTTTTTAATATTTAAAGCAGATTTTGAGAAAGCAAATGTGCTTTCATCTCCCTGGAAGAGCGGGTGTAAACATTGTGTCTCAACAGGGACATGCTCAGGAGCCAGCCAGTGGTGAAGGAAGTAATTGAGGACAATTACGCCTGCTTGGTGTCCCAGTGTGGGAAGGGGCCGGAGGCTTTGCCCAGGGCCCAGCGAGGTAGAAAGGCCGAGGACAAGGACGGTGCCATGTGGTGGACCTGGGCCATGCCCAGACCTGGTGTTTCTACAAGGAGCAAGGCTCGTCTTTGTGGACCATCTTGTCGGTGTCAGATGTAAACCGGTGCTATGGCTCAGGAGGGAAGAAGCATTCCAGTGTGGCTGAGGCAGGGCAGAGGGCTGCGGGGACGCCTTGTCTACTCTATCAGCTGTGGACCCCTCGGCAGACACTCACCGAGGTTTAGGCTCGGAACCTTACAGTGTTGAAGATCACCTAGTCAGCCGTTTGAAAGTGCTGTTTCTTTCAGAGCAGTGCACCCTGAAGGAAAAGCGGTGACCCAGGGTGTACACATGGAGGCTGGCTGGGCCTCAAGAGTTCTCACAGATGGCCCAGGGAACCCTGGGACATAATGGCAGCGCGGCAGAGCCCAGAGGGGTGAGGCCTGAGCTCACTCAGCCACACCACACACACTCCCTCCTCTCCCATAGCCCCCATCCCGCCCCTCCCCCTGCCCTGCCCAGCAGCCCAGAGCTGAGGCAGCTACCTCGTTCATACAGCCTGATTGCCTCCATGAGGTATGGCACCAGCAGTCGGTTGACAATAAACCCGGGAGTGTCCTGTTTCAGGAAAGAAAAAAAATAAACCGAGTGAATGTTCAATCTAGTTCATCAGAGACAGGCGGGGCTTTCTACTCCCATGACTTGTACCATCTCAGGGCCTCACAGGGGTGCCTGCCCTGTCCTGGGTCGCGATGAGTCAGCACTGACTGGAGAGCAGGGAGTTTGGTTTCTGCTTTCCTCTGTGAAGGCCCTTTTTTTGTATCCTGCGGTTATCAAGCTAGTAGTATTAAAATTACCAATACAGCCTTGTTTCTATCTCATAGATCAATTTAACCAACAACCACAGCACTTAAACAAACTGAAAACACCCAGAAGGTCCTCCTGCAGATGGGAGGGGGTAGGGGTGGACACGAGGGCAGGCAGAGCTGACCACATCACTCTGACGCTCCAGCTCGCTTCTGTGGATCGGGCCATTACTATCGGCTTCATCCGTTCTTGCCATGATCACACCGACAAATATGCAAATGGCACACACACACACACACACACACACACACACACACACACGGCGGCATGCAAACAGCAGCCCTGTTACTTCTCTGCTCGCTGACCCGCCTTTAGAAATCTAGAAAAAGTAACACTCCACCTTGAGCAAGACCTCAGGGGAGAATGACATTCCGGGCCTCGGCCTGCTTGGTCTCGCGTGCGTTGCTGTCCAGGCCAGCATGATCGAGCGGGGGCAGAGCACCCAGGCAGACGCTGCTTTCCCAGCACACCCCCTAAGACCCACAGCCTTCAGGCAGCACCAGGAACACGCCCCGCAGCCCCCCATCCCACCCCGACCCACTGCCCTCTCCTCCTCGCTAGGACACCTACTCCCCTCTCCTGAGGACGCGCTGCTGGGCTTTACTGATCTCCTTTGGGTGCCTGTGAGGAACCCTTCGGGCCTTGTATGCTGTTTAGGTGAGTCCAGACGACCAGCTCCTGGGTGACTCCAGCAGATGGCTGACCGCACTCTGTAAACAGGGCCGTGAGTACACTCGCTGCCAGCGGTCCCGACCTCCACCTCCACCTCCCCAAGAGCACGGGGAAGGGGCACCAATGGGCTTCGCCAACTTAATCAAGACACATTAATAAGGCCACTTTGGATACTGAAAACTGAAGTGAAATCGGCTTTTTAGCTTCAAACGTCTAATTAGAGAAGCCCGGGGTCGAATGGCCGAGAATGGGAAGCACACTGCATAGGAAAGGCAGGGCCGGCTGCCGTTCCGACAGCCACCAGCCCCGAGTCAAGAGCTCACAGGCCTCACTGAAGAAGCGCTGGCACTCACACATGCTTACACCCACCAGCAGTGAAAGAAATGCTAAAATTAAGTAGCGTTTCTGACAGCACTGTGAGGGTTTTGTCCTCAGAAATGACGCTGCAGAGAAAGGGGCACTCTCGCAGTAGTACACTAACTACACACATACCAGAGAAAATACCGACCCACTGCCATCGAGGTGAGGCCGACCCACCGTGGCCCTGGGGGTTTCCAGGACGGTGACTCGTCACGCAGCTAACCATGGCAGCACCAGGGCTGCACTGATATATTACAGCGGTTCCAAGGAGAGCCTTTTTACAAGGAATGCAACTGGTATAATGGTAAGGCTTACCTTTTTCATAATCTTTTATGTATTTATTCAGTATTTTAATATGTGCAAGGCACTGCTCTAAGTACTACATAAACTAATTAATCTACTTCTCATAATAACCAAGTGCTACAGTCCTGTCAGCTAATTGCAAGGTCATTGGTTTAAAACCACCAGTTGGCTCCATGGGAGAAAGGTGAGGTTGTGGCCAGGTTTACAGCCTTGAAAACGGTACTCAGGGTTGATGTGAGTCAGAATGGATCGCATGGCAGTGGGTTCAGATTGTCATGATGCAGGGCCTTCGGGTCCTGAGGCACAGCAAGGTCACATGATCTGCCCCCCATCCCACAGTAAGAACCCAGGCGGCGGGTACAGAGCGCAGGCTGGACACCGTGCTCTCCTTCCGCAGCTCTCACTACAAAGGCCGCGTGTTCTGGGCACAGCAATGTCGTTCTTCTTCACCAGGTGCTGGGAAACGGAAATCCTGTTTTTACAAATAAAGTTTTGGTGGAGCACAACTAAACAACCACGCCCCACCGACAGCTGTTTTTGCAGTAAAATGAACTGCAAAGCTTGAATTACTTAGTGTCCTGAGTAGTTACATACAGATAAAGTGTGTGGAGTTTTGTTCTAGGTAGTTGTACTTTTTAAAAATATTTAAAAGCCTAAATAACTTAGCCAGAACTCCCAAGAATCCTCAGGTTTCTTAGTGCCTAGGATTTAAAACTTGGCTGATTATTGGAATCACCCAGGGATCTGGTGAAAATACAGCTCCCTGGGCTCTATTTGCAACCCAGAGAAACAGAATCACTGGAGAGAGGCGCCCAGGGATCAATTCCAATGATGGAACAGGGTGGCGTGAGGCGCAGAACAAAGAGGAGCTGTCTACTCTCATAAAGCGGTACAGTCTCAGAAACTCACAGGGGCAGCGCTGCTCTGACCTACAGGGTCAGCAGCGAATGTGGTTTGGGGATTTAAATACAGCACTGCGAGCTAAAGGAGAAATGTTTCAGCAAGCAAAAGGATGCCATGAGCAGAAGCACCATGACAGAAAAGATTGCGTCCGACAGTGTGCATGTCACAACAACTGGAGCTGGGTGTACCTTTCCCTGGTACATAAGTAAACAGACAAACAAGGCTTACGACCAAAGGCAAAGAAAGGACTGGCTTATGGAGCTACGGCTTTTCTTGACACAACTGCCCCCGAGGGGAACTGCAGACCATAGGGGTGCGAGTCTGAGGTTTTTGGCAGAGGAAATAAGCTAACAGAGAAACTCAAAATAATCAAAATAAGTAGCTTATCACTTCAGACAACTAGGATGGTTCTATATACAATAAGCAGGTATCTCATTGTATATAAAAGAATATGGCTGGAGGTCAAGCACACCTTTCCACTCTGCCCTGCTTACTGAAAAAGCACCGTGCAACGCTCTCTGAGATACAGCATCACCAACGTCATTTCGCGTCGTCTGTAAGTCACTTTCCCTTGAGTCAAGCCTCAATTCCCCACTACGGTGCATGTACCCTCCAGGCTGAGCCCACACAGGGCTCTGCTCCCAGTGGCCCAAATGAAGCCAATGCTGCTGGCTGGGGACACCAAAGTCACTTGTGGAAATATAGCTGATCATCACCTAACAAAACCCAGGATCCAGAGTCTAGTTTCACCTCTTCCTTTCCACTGGAACCCTGGGCAGCACCTAACTGCCTTGGGCATGGGCATGGGCATGGGCATGGGTGGGGGCGGTGACGGGGCTGAGGAGCCAGCTTCCCCTGCTGGCAGACCAGGTGATGACATCCATGGAGCTTACTCAGCAGAGCCTGCTGACAAGCATGCAGTGGCCAGGGTTTTTTGCTCACGTAATTCCACCAGGCTCTAAGGAAGACCACCCCCTGCCCACGTTACCCATACTCTACCTTGCAAGAAACAGGATGCTTTCCCAGGGTTTTGCTAAAGTCTATCAGGGATTCAAACGTCTTCTGGCTGGTCATGGGAGTTTTAATGACCTGCAAATGCAAAGCAGAGAATGGTGTGTCAGCAAATCACTCACCTCAGAATAAGGGCTTCAGACAACATCAATCAGAAAGACCTACCCAGCAAAAACAGTGTTAGTTGCAGAACAGAAGTAGAGATCTCAAATTATATACAAAATATCCACCTTAAGGTGATGAGGAAGTGAAGAATGTATAAAATCAAGGCTGACAGGGTGGTGTGTGTGTGTGTGTGTGTGTGTGTGTGTGTGTGAGAGTGTGTGAAGATGGAGACGAGGAGCTTCATGAGACGGACCACAGACAGGGCTCCACAGTCCAACAGCGGTGCCAGTTTGTTCACAAGAGGTGGGGCAGAACCGCCATCAGAATCAAAGAACTCAAGCCAGGGCAACGAGTGAGCGGCCATGTAGGGCAAGGCTGTTTTGTCTTGAAACCAGAGGGGACACGTGTTTGTCCACATTCATTCAATAAGCAGCAGTGTGCCAGATGATGACCTGGACAGTCCCAACTGCCAGGCGAGTCAAACATCCCCCGGCCATCAGTAAAGGCGCGGGCCCCGGGTTCCTGAGTCGGCCTGGGCGGGTGCGAGCAGGACGGGCCGCATGCAGCAGAGCACTTGCGCAGGCTTCCCCAGAGCATGGCAGCCCTTGCTGAGTCCAGGTCACTGACAACCAAGGTGTCCGCGAAGTGCTCGACACCATCAGGTCAATGCGGGGCCAACAAAACCGATAAAAACCTACCCACTTTGTCTTCACCTTACCCATCTGAGAGGCCTTCAGAGAGTTTGGGGACAAATGGATTAAGGGACCCCCGTTCCCCCTCCCCACACACACTTTGTGCAGCCTCCTCCTACAGTTCGCAGCATTGTGCAGTGGCATCGGTGTTTGTGTGCATCTGAAGCGTCTCTGAAAACTGCACCTAAGGAGGAGAAGCCCAGTGTGCAGTGTGGCAGCTAAAGGGATCCACCTCCTCCTAGATGCGGAAAGGGGAAAACCGCCATGCTTCCACTTGGTTCATTTTTTTCTACTGAATGACAAGGCGGTTTCTTCTCTTCCCTGTGTGCCTCCCCTTCACTCTTCCTTGTCTTCAAAAGTTGCCCAGGGGAACAGGAGTAAAATGGAAGAGGCTGAGGAGCAACGTGAGTCGAACAAACCAATTTTAATTGCAAGATGGGTCAGACTGTCTCTGGAGAGAAGGTGCAGTGGTTAAGGCGGAAGTAAACGCTTGTGCAGTGGGTGGTGCGGAGGAATGACAGCAGAGCAAAGGGGCTGCAGGAGGAGAAACCGGCCCCGTCTCCACCCCAAGCTCCCGGCGCCTTGGCCAGCCTCAAAGGCTTGCTGGCTCCACAGCACCCACATGGGCAGCAGCATCCCCCACACTTCGCATGGCAATAACTCCCCAACCTCAGAACAAATGCTACTTTAATAGTGGCTGTGCCTCAGAGCCTATAATTAACCCCCTGTAAAGGCAAGTTGCCACATTTCAGGTGCAAATTGTCTATTGTGACTCCATCTCCCTCATAACCCAGCCTCCAGCAATCAGACAGAAGCAGCCCCATCAGGAAGGCTGGGGGTCAGCTTCCCTCTGGCCCTCTGCCCCCCTCACTCTGGTTTGGGGTCAGGTGGTTCAAGGCTCTTAGGAGTTGCTTTTACTAGTTTTGATCACAACACACAGAAGGTACACCTCATCTAGAGACCATGACATGGGGCCAGAATTCACCCCAAGAAAGGTAGAGGGCACAGCTGCTCCTTCAGAAAACCAGGCCTCTGGGAATTCCATGTCCAGCTTGGAGCTGACTGACCCACCATGACACTGCCAAGCTCTGTGATCTCCACAGGCAAGCGGTCTCTCCCGCTGCTCCCGCCCACCCCTCTGCAGCCAGTAGGCTGCAAATGCTAGCAGTCGTCCAGGCTGCGCCGCTCACACACAGGCCGGCGACACACAGGGCCTGTCTGCAGATTGAGTTTTACTCTGAAAGGACAGACAGACAGTGATGCGGGAAATGCAAGCACGAGGAGAGCCTTCTGCCCCCAACCCCACCCCAGTGACATCAAGCGGGTGCAGTCAGTCCCTGGGAGGCAGGGTCAGTGCAACTCCGAGAAGCAGGGCTGGGGACGCAGGAAGGCAAGCAGCCGTGCCCGAGCAGACCCTCCCACTGACCTCCACAAGCTTCATGAGGGGCACTGGGTTGAAGAAGTGGAGCCCGGCAAATCGGTCCTGTCTGGTGGTGGCATTGGCTATGCTTGTGATCTGCAAAGAGGAAGTGTTGCTGGCAAAAATTGTATGTCTGTGGAGAGAAAGATGGTGGGAGATTAGAAGCATCATCGTTTGCCTGCTTACTGCTCAGTTGTCCTGGCCCTAAGGGAAAGACACCTCTTTCTCTTCATTCAAGAGCCTGAGACCAAATGACCAGGCTGCACAACTCTTAGGCTTTAAGGAGTAAAACACTCCCTGTCTGCTGGTAGCTCTATGAGTTAGGCACTGAACTGCCAGGTTGGTGGTTCAAACCCTGGAGAAACAGAAAGCAATTTGCTCCCATCCAGGTGTACAGCCACGAAACTTCCCTGTCCAGTCCCTGTGCATCAGAATCGACTCCCTGGGGGCGGGTTTGGCTTGGAGTCCCGGGCACTCATCAAACGAGTTCACCAACCTCCAACGGAGACTAACGAAGGAAAAGATACGTCACAGACATCCAAAATAAAGCCTATAAGCAAACCCCTGATGAGTAAATAAGAACGAAAACCTCTTACCCCAAGTGGAAATCTTCACTTTTCCACAGAACAGGGATTGAAATGAAAACAGAAGAAAATGAACACTGTCAAAAAGGGAAGTGTTAAGGGTACACAGGAGTTTGGAGGAAGGAATAATACATGTTTAATGTCTTCTGCTCACAAAATCTCTTAATGTAAAATAGCTTTACATTAAGAATTTGAATTTAAAAAGAACTGCCCGGCTTGAAACCAAATTTAAGACAACAGTAAAGAGGTCTTAGAAACCCATTATGCTAATCTTTACACACAGCTTTCCTATAGCGCCATCTTGTGGGTAAAAAAAACAGAGACTCACCTAATGCTAATTACCATTAAACTTGCTGAGGCTCCAGCAATATACCATTGGCTGCCTGAAACTAGTCAGAGAAAGACAAGGATTTCTACTCCCATAAAGAGTTACAGTCTCAGAAGCGCACTGGGGTAGTTCTATCCTGCCTATTGGGTCGCTATGAGTCAGAACTGACAGAAGACAACAGGAAAGGAAGGAGTGTTCGGGAAAGTGAAGGGGAGACTTGGTGAAGCCCAGTCAGCGTCGGCGTCAGCCAGCACTTCTGGTGCACCGCGGCACCGACCTCTTTGTAACAACACCCCCACCCTCCCCCCCTCCCCAAAGGCCAACCAGGCTTTTCCACTTTCGAAAAATGATCCATTGTGAAGGTTTCTGATTTCTAGCTTTCAGATATTCCTGCTCTGGGGTAACAGATAGAAACCGCCCTCATTACAGCCAGTAACCCTGAAGCTTCTCTGCTGGTAACACCAGTTAGGTCCACACACCCCCAGGACACACAGAAAGCCCACAGCTGCAGCGACAGCTGGACAAAGCCTGGGCTTCCCACTCTCTGAAGAGTTACAGTCTCAGAACTCACAGGGACAGTGCTACCCTTCCCCACATGGCCCCTATGAATCAGCATCAACTTGATGGCGCTGAGTTTGACTTTGGTTTGGGGAAGGAAATAAACTGTTAATGCCAAGATCAGCATCTTTGTCGACCACACCTGCAGGCACCTGCCAGCCAAACGAGGGGCAGCCAGGGCGTGCGTGGGAAAGTGCACTCTGCAGAACGATGACCTGGGTCCTCGGGTGTGGCCCGCCAGCCCACTCGCCACTCCAGAGCACCGGCGCTCACCCAAGTGCTCAGCTGTGTCTCCTGTTCAGAGCTTTTCCTCAGCCTCGTGTGCTTGCTTCTCGACAAGCCCCTTACAAACTACACTGTACCCAATGTTCACTGCGGCCCTTTCCACAAGAACCAAGGGGGTGGGGACGTATATCTCAATAAAGCTATTTAAGATCAACTTAGTCCTTCCAAAAACTGGTGATATTCCGAGGGACCAGTGCAGCAGAGAGGGCCTGCAGGCTGAGAGTTTGATCACAATCCACAGCATGGCATTCACACGTCACATCTCTCTCTTACAGGCTGTCTTGAATAGTGAAGTGCACACAGTAGGCACACAGCAGTGTGGTCTGTATCACGTGTTCTAAACAACCCCATGTCATACGTACCCACAGTCTATTTTACAGATCAGCTGGTCTCAGAGTGTTCCACCAGGGAGGTCTTGGAACTCACTCGACCCAGATCCCTCCGCTGGACACCAGATGAAGCTCAGCAACAGGAAGGTGGAGGACAACACGATGTGTCCAAAGCCAGAGAGTGAAGTGGTGGCCTGGGACACCAAGCCTCCTGCCCTTCATCTTCCATCGCTCACACTGACCCAAGCCTATGGCTGGCTACAAGGGAGTAACCAGTGTCTGCAGAGAGGTCACGCTGTTTGGAGAAACGCCCTTCCCTGTGGTGGCTGCTCCGGAATCTGAGGGCTCCCTGGAGACATGGGAGCCAACCTCTTGATCAAGAGTGTATGCTGTTCTGGGTGGAAGTCGCTCCCCAGAGTGACACACAGGTCCCGGGACAGGGTTTGCCTGCCAGCAGGCTCGCTATCTCCTCACTCACCACTGCTCCCCAGTGGCTACCAAAGCATTACGTGTCCTGTCATCGGAGTCTTGCAGTCCCAACCAAGAAGGCCACATCTGTCCAAGCACGCCACAGAAGGCCATGAATAAACCCGCCAGGCATCTCGATGGCCCAGAGTCAAGAGTCAAGCCCACCAGTGGCTCTGGCTCCGAGGTGGCCTGAGGCTTGTCCATGCTTACTGACCAGGCACGTGGTCTTGAGTCCCAAACCCTTATGCTTCTGGCCGACATGAGGTGGGCTCTCCCATCCCTCCCTCTGCCAGGACCTGGTTATTCACTGTCTCTTTAATGCTGGCTGCTCGGAACTAACCTAGAATAGTGAGAGCAGAGCAGAGGGGAGTGTGTCCAGGTGGAGCGGCCCTCCCTTCAGTTCCACCCCTCAGAGGCTCACCGCAGACACCTACAGACAAGCCACGGCTCCCTCTTGTGGGACCAGGCCCTGAGCTCATGCCTCCATTTTGCTGCAGGCAAGTCCACTCTCATTTAGGGACATGGACCATGTTGGGGCAGTCCATGTCTCAAGGAGCAAATTAGGAGTGAGAGGGCGGAGGGGAAAGACCGGTAAACAAAAACCCAGAAAGAGAAGTGACTGGGTGGCAGAAGGTCCCCCTGGCCAAGGCAGGGATGGAGAAAAGCCCAAGCCCTGGGAGTTTCTCGAAACGCAAGGACCCCGCCAAGGGGCACGTACTCAGCAGCGAACTTGTCCAGCCTGGCGAAGAGCTCGTTCTTCACCTTCAGGTTCTCCACGATGGCCTCCACCACCAGGTCTGTGCTATGGACCACAGACGCAGCATCCGTGCTGGTCGAGATGCTGTTCAGCGTCTTCCCAACAAACTCTTCGGCAGCCTGCAGCAGGGGCGGAGGAAGAGGAGAGCAGTCACTGGCCTCTTCTGAAAGCCATGCTGGCACAGGGATGGGGAGAGACCAACATATACCCAGACACCCTACAATCGTGGGAAAGAAAACCCTCTGCCTTTCTGCTTAGGGGCAATGACATCTCAATGTACCGCAGCAATGTCTGACAGGAAACCATCCATCCCAACGGCTGGCTACCGCACTGCCCTGTCAGGACCACCTTTAAGCCTTAGTCAGCTCTGCTCTGATTACTGAATGACCTACCTGTTTGTTCAGAGCACCTACACTGGCCCACCAACATCTGTTCTCAGAGTTTCTATGAAGTCTATAATGTGTCCTCCTACAACAGGGCAAAGCTTCAGCTCCGCACCTCCATCTGTTGTAAAGTGGTGCTGACCAGGGTAATAAAGCCAAACTTCAGTGATCCAGCAAACAGTAATTGCCCATCAAGGACGAGCAGCTGGTGTTTCAAAATCAAGGCAGACATGGCCTCTGCGCTCAAAGTGCCCACAGCCCGTCGTTTCCTCTCGTGATGCCAGGCTTCCCAAACAGATCTTGCTCAAGGCATGAGCAGATGCCATGCCTCTCTCACCTGTCAGCTTACTTCAAGATGCCAGGGGGTCAAAAGATGTATAATCCACAAAGACATCCAAAGTCAACACTACACAAGAGATGTTCAAGAGAAACATAACGTGTCTATCGTGTTATATTTTCTATTCGCTACCCTTGGGAGCCCTGGCGGTGTACGGGTTATGAGGTGGGCTATCATCCTAAGGTCAGCAGCTGCTCCGAGGGAGAAAGAGTGGGCATTCTACTGCTGTCGGGAGTGACAGTCTCAGACACTCACAGGGACAGTTCTACCCTGCCCTGGAAGGTCCCTAGGACGCGGACTAGACGGTGGCAGTGAGTTTAAGTTCTGATTAGCTGCATTTTAAAAAGCCAAAAGGAAAGATCAAGTTGATCTAGCTACCTCAATATATAGGATACTAATGTTTCAACATATAATCCGCATAGAAATTGAGATAGTTCATTTTGGAGGGGACCAAGTCTTTGAAATTTGGTGTCTACTTTATATATACAGCACATCTCAATTCAGACTAGCCACAGCCAAAGTGATCCAATAACCATGGGGTCAGCACAGAGCGCTAGATAAATACAATCTTGCTAAGTGGGCATGTTGAAACAGACAGATACTTCACCTCATTGAACAATGCCCCTGGTACAGGTGGCAATCCCCAGTACTTCTTATTAATTACGAAGTTAAAGTGCTGTAGACAATCGAATGAGAGGACTCAGCACGCCAGAGTTCCCAACCTTGTGAGTGTTCCGGAGAAAAGACAATGATTCAGCCTGTGATTTCTTCTCTCCAAAAGAAACGATCTAAGCTCCTGCCATGTAGTGCTGACTCACAGCAACCCCACAGGACAGGGCAGAACTGCCCAGATTTGTTTCTGACACTGTAAACCTGTATGGGAGTAGAAAGCCTCTTTTTCCTTCCAATGGGCTGCTGCAGGTCCGGTGATTTCAAACTACTGACTTCCTGGTTAGTAGCCCAACGTGTTACACACTATGGTCTAGACAAACAAAAGCCTTTGTGTAAATAGGATGTTTATTATTAATCATGTTCTAGTTTGCAAATACAAAAATCTTTTTATTTCTCCCTTTTCCATCATACTGAAAACCTGGCATTCCATCTCAAGTTCTCATTGGGCAACAGGAGTTAAACATTCTCCTCAACCTCAAACTGTGCCCAGCCATAGTTAACTCTTTTCCTCATTTTCTAAGAAGCCCCCGAAGAATGTCTAACGATTGCTATCGCAGTGCTCTGTGGCTTTAGGAAAATGAGTTTTATGCCAACAAGACTAGAATGTCTTTGTGCATGTGTGCAGCAGAAGGCTGGCCCGAAGGGCATCAGGAACAGAATTTACCTTTGGGTTGTCTGCAAACTTCTTCTTGGCCACTTTCTTAAGGCTTTCCTCAATCCCCTTTTTGGATTTTGCCAGGATGTCCTCTGACTGGTCTACCAGCACTACTGTGTGGCCAGTTGCTGCAGCAACCTAGAATAAAAAGAACAAATCTTATAAAATATGTCTTAAAAAAAAGAAAGAAAGAAACCGTATGGGAGTTTCACAATCCACACTATGGTAGTCAGGTTTCTGCTCACTTGGCTAGATTAGATTCTCAGTGACTTGGCAGTTGAGGCCCGGTAAACCCCGCCATGTGACCTAAACAAAATGTCATCAACTCCACAAGAGCATCTACTATGAGCAGGCAAGCAGCTGTGGAAGGGCTGGGGTGCAGTGCAACCCCCTTAATCAGGCCACAGCCTTGATGCAATTGAACGGAAGTCTCCAGGGTGTGTAACCCAATTCCTGTACAACTGGGGACTGTGGGGAAGCTTGTTTGGTTTTTGCTGGGTCTGGATCCCGCACCTGGCTTGTAAACCTCTGGTTCTTTGGACTTGTCATGTGACTAGCTAGCCTGACTTTGGGTTCACTCACCTCTCCAGTCACCAGCCTGACTTTGGAGTCATCCACCTCTGCAGCCTGTAAGGGTCCTGGCTCACCTTGGGTTCATCTGCCCCAGAAGCTATTTGAGTCAGAAGTTTCCAGCTTAACATCTGACCCCTGGTCTTGAGACTACACTGGACGTGCCCACTTCTGTAATGGTATGAGCCATTTTCTTGATATAAATCTTTCCCCTGCCTGCTTACTTTCTGTGTCATTTTCTAGACATAAATCTTTGTCTCTGTATAACACTGTCCATCTTATATAGCTGTGTGTATGTACACACACACAAACACACACACAATCATTCTGCTTTTAATTCTCCAGAGAACCCAGCCTAACAGATATGTGAACTCTACCCACTATCCCATCCCAAGCTGAGGAGTGAACTTAATAATAACCAACATTATCAATTGAAAACTGAACCTTTATGTAAATTAAAAGAGCTCGACAAGAAATGTCCATTGGAAGTGGAGAAGCGTCTGAAGTACCACACTGGGAGGCAAGCCCCGGCAGTCCTGCTCTAGAGCCCACACTCTGGGCCCTTCCCTGCACTGCCCCACAGGAGCCAAGCACGTGTCACCATGGAAACTCAGGAATGACACCCCCAGTTCCTCTGCCACACCAGCCATGGATGAAATGCTCTGCAGCCCGTGCATAGAGCCCCTCCCCGTCTCCCACTGTCCTCCTTCCCTTAGAGCCGGCCCACCATGCCGCCTCACCACAGTCCCCCATCAGCAGCAGGGAGACCACAAACCGTCAACGCATCATGCTAGAAAGACTCCTGACATCAAGGGCTACTTTGTGAGAAGGCTCTCGTGAAAGTCAAGTACGCGGCACTCAGCCAACTTAGAGGAGAGGAAGAGCAGTTCCTCTCCCTTCAGCCCAAGGGCTCTGGCTGAGGGAGGAATCCTGGGGGGTAGGGGATGTTTAATAAAGCTGCCCGGGCTTGACAAGTAAGTCCCTACCTCATCCCAGTCTGCCAGTCACTCACTCTCTGCGAACCGATGCCAACTCATGGCGACCAAATGGGTGAGGGTAGAACTGGGGCCCCTGTGAGTTTCCTCTGTTTAGGGGAGTAGAAAGTCCTTTCTTCTGAGGAGCAGCTGGTGGTGTTAAACCACCACCTTGCAGTTCGTAAGCAGCCCATAACCACCACTCTGCCACCAGAAATCGATGCCTCATGATTACCAATACGGGTGACTTTATGGGCAAAAACCAAAGTCACTGCCATCACGTGGATTTTGATTCAGAGTAGATCTGCCCTTTATGGGAGCAGACTTGGATCCTTCCTGCGAGGCAGGCAGATTAAGAGAAGCAGACTAGGGGGACTCCAGGTGGCCAGAATAGGGAGGGGGGTGAGTCGGGGGTGAGGAGAGGTGCACAGGTGGGTCTGAAAAGGTAGGGCATGAGAAGGGAGGCAGAAGCAGGAGGAGAGGAGGAATTTTCTCTAGCAAAGAGGACTTGGATAGGGGAACAGGAAACACAGAGAAAGGCACAGAAGCGCAGAGAAAAGAAGGCCTGGATGTACAGAAGGAACCTCGGACCACCCTTGGTCCTTGGGCAGAAATTACTTAGATTGGTTAAAAATACTGAAATCAAAAGTCACTCGTGTGGGCCACTTAGACCTGTTATCCAAATTGTACTGGGGCCACTTGACTAAGTAAAATAAGATGAGGTGCTTTGGACAAATGTCTGGAATCACCCCCAGTTTAGTGAGGGTGGCTAGGAGGCACCCTAATTGTGTCCAGGGGTCAATTCTCCCATCTCAGCCTCACTTATCCATTTCAGTAACACATCGCAAAGGCCTAAAAGCCACGAGAGAGCACCTCCTTACAAGCAACCTCATTACTCCTACCCACTCTCCCGGCAACACTCGCCTTACCAGTAAAGAAACCAATGGGTACTTTCGCTTCCAGGACCTGCGCCTCAGTAACGAAGCTGTTATCCCCATACACTCTTTTGTCCCACATTCCCCCCTCCACTACCCATTTTTCTGTCCTCCATTTAAAAGGTGCCTTTTTCACCATCCCCCTTGACCCAGTTTGTCAGCATTTGTTTCCCTTTACCTGCAGCCCCTCTTAAGACAGTTCTAAGGCAAATATAGCTCAACTCCTTAAGTTCTTAGCTGCTTTTGTTATCATTTTATTGGGGGCTAGTACAACTCTTATCACAATCCATACATACATCCATGTGTCAAGCACATTTGTACATTTATTGCTATCATCATTCTCAAAACATTTGCTTTCTACTTGAGCCCTTGGGACCAGCTCCTTTACCCTCTCCCTCCCCATGACCCCTCCCTCATGAACCCTTGATAATTTATAAATTATTATTATTTTGTCATATCTTATACTGTACGACATCTCCCTTCACCTACTTTTCTATTGTCCATCCCCCAAGGAGGAGGTTATATGTAGATCCCTGTAATATGTTCCCCATTTCCACTCCACCCTCCTGGTATTGCCTCTCTCACCACTGATCCTGAAGGGATCATCTGCCCTGGATTCCCTGTGTTTCCAGTTCCTATCTGTACCGCTGTACATCCTCTGATCTAGCGGGATTTGTAAGGTAGAATTGGGATCAAGATAGTGTGGAGGGGAAGCATTTAGGAACTAGAGGAAAGTTGTCTGTTTCATTGCTGTTACACTGCACCCTGACTGGCTCTTCTCCTCCCTGCAACCCTTCTATGAGGGGATGTCCAGTTGCCTACAGATGGGTCTTGGGTCTCACTCTGCACTCACCCTCATTCACAGTGATTTGATTTTTTGTACTTTGATGCCTGATACCTGATCCCTTCAACACCCTGTGATCACACAGGCCGGTGTGCTATGTGCATGTATTTATAGGTTTAGTAATAAAGTAGCAGATGGACATTGGGTCTCCACTCAAGTCTCCCTCAATATAAGAATACTTTGTTCTATTAAACTGGCATTCCATCATGCTCACCTTCCTGACACGATTGCTGAAGACAAAGTGGGTGCATAAGCAAATGTGGTAAAGAAAGCTGATGGTTCCCGGCTACCAAAAGATATAGCATCTGGGGTCTTAAAGTGGCTATCTAGCTCAGAAGCAACAAAGCCCACATGGAAGAAGTTCTTAGCTTCTAAAGATTACAAAGTCTCTCCCTCCAAGGCACAATTATCTCCTTAGCTGTTATCTACTCAGGCCTGTGCCTCACCCCCACCACTCAGGGTTTAACTTTGAATAGATGCCAGGTCATGAAGGACCTCCAACCATGACTGAAAGTATCGGCTGAGAAAATACTTTCCTTTCTTGACTTTGTGGGTTTGTTTGTTTGTTTTCAGGCATTGGATCCCCAATTTCCCCCTTAAGCCATTGTACTGTGCAGTAAAGGTGACTCCCAGTGGACCTTTAGACTCCCCTCAGGTGGTCACAGTGGCCTTTTAAAAACTCCAGGAAACGCTGTTATAATCCCCACCACTCTGTTTACCAAACCCTGATAAACCCGTTGCTGACAGTTAAAAGTAAGACAATTTTCACATTCTATAATTGCTTAGTTTAGAAGGAGACAGTAAGTTTCAGAAGGTCAGAATAAGTTGCAAATCATCAGAAACTTATTATAGAATGCCAGGCTGTGCCAGAATGTGAGAGAAACTTGAAAGTATATGGAAAGCTGTTTGCCAAGAAGTTGATGAGAAAGGAGAGATGAATGTGTTCATTGTAAGAGAGGGATGACAGTGTGGGAAATGTGAAGGACATCAAGCTGGTAGTTCCCCGGTCACACAGGGAGTCCACAGAGCAGACACGGTCTCCCACAGCCTAACTAATTCAAAACAGCCTCACCCCTCTCCCATCCTCTTGTCACTGCCCAATGTCCAGCCACAGTTAGTCTGTTACTCCACAAATCAGAATGTAGATGGCTTTTCTCTGCATGGAATTTTCAGATATAATATAACCGTTAATACTCAGATTTTCTCCAACCCCGGACAATTCTTTTGGTGCAATGGAACTTAAATTAAATGTGTAGGATTTTCCACAGCAGAACCTTGTTTTCCAGTTACTGTAGTTCCTCAGCTCACCCTGTAAGGTTAGTGTGAATTAGCACAGTTAATCCCCACCCATAGGTCCAAAAGAGCAGCATTCCTAAGAGTGCTGTTATTATGATAATGAATCAGGACTAGTAGAACAAAGCACAGAGACCCTCACCAAATTGGCTGAAGATCTTCAAAACTGCTGGGGAGACAATCCCTTGCTACTCTCTTAATTCCAAAATTCCCTCCTAACCTGGATCCTTCCTTTCATTCAGCCACTAGCGGTATGTGTTTCTTGTCACTAATAACCCGTTTTTGTTTGTTTGCTTGTTTTCAAATTGCTCCAGATTCTAGAACAGAATAAGGGACATAAACAACTTAACTGTCAATCAGCTTCTTTTACACCCCCTGCAGACTATGGAGCCTGACCCAGCACACTCTGGCCTTGAATCCTACATCGCCCACTTACAGCAGAAAGCAGTTAGATACACTAACATCGCTCCAAGTGTCATCAAAAAGGCTGGGATGTTGGGTCAGGTACTCGTTGGAAGACATTAGGAAAAGCCTGCCTGCCCCTATAGGACCAAGGCAGATAGTTCCAGGGAGCCACGGAGCAATGAGCCATATACCTCAGAGCCAAAGGAATGATCAAAGCACCACCCTGCCTTGGAAGTTTTATGGAAGGAGACCCACTAGAGCCGGCCCCCCCCCTGCAGCTGCAAATCCTCTCCCCTCCTTCTTTATTGAACCACCTTCAGTTTCTATCTGCTCCCTTTATTGCTTCACCCTCCTCCCCTCCTGACCAGCTTAAAACCCAATCTCCACACAGATAAGCGCAACTTCTCGGGTTCCCAGGCCTTGGAGTTCGCCTGGGAATTCAGGGCTCCAGTCTCTTTCTCTCCCTCTCTGCTCCCCCTGTCCTCCCAGGCAGCTAGATTCTCTGACTCCTTCCTGGAGTCTGTGAATCCCCCCAAGAAGCGCAGAATAAACTTCCACATTTCTTTCTCTCTCACCTGGCCTCGGTTTATCTTTGCAGAGAACTTAATAGGTTCAGACTGCTGATCTTACACTTAGCTCAGTGGATAATCCACTTAGCTCAGTGGATATACCACCAAGCAGGATGCAATGATAAACCAATTCATGCCGTAGGCAAGAGGACACAGGCGACTTAGTACAAATAAAAATAACTGAAGAGGCCAGCACAAAGCTCAGATCCTGGAAGGGGGGCATGTCTGAGAAGCCCTCCATAGAACCCCTGCTGAACCCATATGGTACTGGCAGTGCAAAGGCCAGGGGCTGGTTGACTAAACTGAATGAAGAGACTCAATAAAAAAGAGAGTGACTGGTGACAGAGCAAAAAAATAGTCCTATCCCACCATTGAGAGGTAAGAAATTTGAAGCCAAGCAACTAAAACAAAGAGGAAACTGAGGGAAAAAACAGAATGTGCATCTCATGGCCCAAAGCAAAGAGTTCACGCCCCAAAGGGATGCATGCCTAGGGACACATTTTGCCAACAGTAAGATGGGCTTTGAATGGCAACCACCCTCCTCTAGTGGAGCCCCCTCCCTACCTCCCCTCCAGGACAGAACACAAAAACCTCAGATTGCAGTCAGCACCAGGGCCCACTTGGGAACCAACAGAAAAGGAAGCCCTGCCAGTAAAGGCAGGCCTGGCAACTGGGCAGGACAACTGCAGAAAGGACCGAGGCCAGCAGCAAGGGGCCCCCGCCAGCAGAAACCCTCCATGATTTCAGGCAGCAGTAACCGGAGACAGAGTACCCACCAATCCAGGTCAGCGTGTCTCCAAAATGTCAACACAGAAGTTCATCAAAGCCAGACAACTCAAAACACCTGACACAGAGTTAAGCCTTCAATACACTCAAAGTAAAAAAGCAGGGGCCAACTTAGAAACTGCAGAAACGAGCATAGCAGGCCTAGACTGTTTTTCTTAGAAAGGCCAACTGTCAGAGCTTGGCCCTTGGTTGGAATCTGTACATTTGGATTTTGGAAGTGCCACCAACACTCCCAATTATAGTGCAGAAAGGGGTTGTGCAAACACCATGCTTTCTGGCAAACACCTTCTGGAGTCTGGGTGTCGACATGAGCAGCGCCCAGTAAGAAATGCAAGCAGAGTCCCTAGAAAGGCTTCTCAGCAGACAATGCTCCACATGTGTTGCCACAACTCTTTATAGGGGGAATTAAACGTGGCCTATAGGGTGGCATAGTGGGTTATGAGTTAGGCTACTAAACGCAAGGTTAACAGTTCGAGTTCACCGGCCACTCTATGGGAGATGAGGCTTTCTGCCCTGGCCACTATTTACAGCCTCGGCAACTCACAGGGGAAGTTCAGCTCTGTGAAGTACGGTTGCTATGAGTCAGCATTGACTGGACAGCAGCGCTTTTTTTCTTTTCTTTTTTCAAATAAGGTGGCTTCTGATACCAAGGGCTCAAGTAGAAAGCAAATGTTTTGAGAACGATGAAGGCAACAAATGTAAAAATGTGCTTGATACAATGGATGAATGTATGGATTATGGTAAGAGTTGTACAAGCCCCCAATAAAATTATAAAAACAAAATAAAACCAAAAATAAGGTGGCTAATGAGCCCTGGTCATGCTATGGGTAAAACATGGACACAAAGTAGATGGTTCAAACCACTGCCTGCTCTGCAGGAGAAAGATGAGGCTATCTGGTTCCATACACCGTGCCTTTACACAGGTGGATGGCTATGTGACTCCACTGGGGAGGGCTCCTGAAAGCTTGGGCCAGGCTCCACTAAACTTGGCTCACCTGCTTGTTCTTCCATTCATTTTGCTCTGTCCACTTTTGCTGTAATAAGTCCTAACTGTGAGTGTGACTGTATGCCGCCTGCAGTGAGTTCTCCTAACAATCACCAAACATGCGGAGTAGTCCAAGGGATGTCCAGCACAGAAACCAAAATCAAGCTCAAACCCTTACTGGAGCTGGTGATGAAACCGACTAGCTTTGAGGTGGGCGCCCCAGGGGAGCAATGGCCCACAGGCAGCACCCCTTGGAGGACAGGGTAATTTTTACTCTGCTCTTTTTCCTCTAGACCTCTATCTTTTTTTTATGTTAATCATTTTATTAGGGGCTCATACAACTCTTATCACAATACATACATACATCAATTGTGTAAAGCACATTTGTACATTAATTGCCCTCATCATTCTCAAAACATTTGCTTTCTACTTGAGCCCTTGGTATCAGCTTCTCATGGTTCCCCTCCCTCCCCGCTTCCCTTTCCCTCATGAACCCTTGATAATTTATAAATTTTTGTTTTGTCATATCTTACACTGCCCGACATCTCCCTTCACTCACTTTTCTGTTGTAGATTCTTGTAATCGGTTCCCCCTTTCCACCCCACTCTCCACCCTCCCGGTATTGCCTCTCTCACCAATGATCCAGAAGGTATCACCCACCCTGGATTCCCTGTGTTTCCAGCTCCTGTCTATACCAGTGTACATCCATCTGGTCTAGCTGGATTTGTAATGTAGAATTGGGAATCATGATAGTTGGGGTGGGGGTTGGGGAGGAAGCATTTGAGAATTAGAGGAAAGGTGTATGTTTCATTGTTGCTACACTGCACCTTGACTGGCTCCTCTCCGCCCTGCTACCCATTCTGTAAGAGGATATCCAATTGCCTACAGATGGGCTTTGGGTCTCCACTCTGCACTCACCCGCTCATTCACTATGGTAAGGTTTTTTGTTCTTTGATGCCTGATACCTGATCCCTTCGAAACCGCCTGATCGCACAGGCTGGTGAGCTTCTTCCGTGTGGGCTTTGTTGCTTCTGAGCTAGATGGCCACGTGTCTACCTTCAAGCTTTTAAGACCCCAGACACTATATCTTTTGATAGCCGGGCACCATCAGCTTTCTTCACCACATTTGCTTAAGCACCCACTTTGTCTTCAGTGATTGTGTCGGGAAGGTGAGCATCATGGAATGCCATTTAATAGAACAAAGTATTCTTGCATTGAGGGAGTACTTAAGTGGAGGCCCAATGTTCATCTGCTACCTTAATACTAAAGCTATACATATATGCACATAGATCTATTTTCACATCCTCATATATGAATATATTTACATATGTACATGCCTTTATTTAGACCTCTATATATGCTTTACCTCCTAGCTCTTTCCTCTATTTCCTTTGACTTCCCTCTTGTCCCACTATCATGTTCAGCCTTCATTAGGGTTTCAGTAATTCTCAGTTACATTGCCCTTGGTCACGCCCTACCAGGCCCTCCTACACCCTCCTCACCACCAGTTTAGATCACTTGTTGTTCCCTTGTCCCTGGGTTTGTTAACACCACTACCTTTTCCCCCACCTCCCCCTCTCCCATGCCCCCCAGGAAGTATTGTTCCTGTTGTTTTCTCCTCCAGATTGTTCATCCAGTCTATCTTACTTAGAAAGATCTGCACAGATAATAACATACACAAAAACAACATAGAGCAAAACCAAGCAACGAAACAACAACAAAAACAAAACTACAACAAGAAAGAAAAGTTTGTAGTTAGTTCAAGGACTGTTTGTTGGCGCTTAGGAGTGTTTTCTAGTCGAGCCTGTTGGGGCGCCAAGCCCTGGCCCCAAAGTCTATTTTTGGTATTCCCTGGGGAGTTCGTTGCCCTGTTCCCCTTGGTGGTCTGTTCCTCACCCTTAGTATTTTGTCTCATTGTGGTAGGATCAGATGGGGCGGAATTCCCACACTGTGTGTCTAGTGTTGTACCCTACAGGGCTATAGGTTACTGAGGGATGTTGTGTCTCATAGTGGGGCCGGCCATGTGGTTTTCTCTTTGGATTGGCTGCTCTGAGTGGGAATATCGTCCTCAAGGCTTGGTGGGCCAGGATGTGCTCTACTCTCTTCCTCCCCCTCATTTGCTCCCATGTGCTCTAATCAGACATGTCCATCCCCAGAGCTGCAGATTCAGCGCTGTCCTCTGAAATAAATTCTTCTGGGGGGAGGGGCAGGTATCCACATAGTTGGGATTGGGGCCAGCCCCTCAGACCTCTCCACTGGTTCCCTACTCCATTCCGGCATGTTGCATTCAGACCTTGGAGCACTGGGTTGAAGTCTGTGGACCTGTATCTTTCAGTAAATAAGCTCACCAGAATTTATCCCCATTCCACTCTTCCCTGCACTCTACTTCTAGTAGGTATTAACCAGTCTTCTGCTTGTCAGGAAGTTAGGAAAATTCCAGTACATATGAAGAATTTATGACAAAACTGAAGGTCAGATCTCACAGAATATATTTAACAACAACAACAAAATACACACACACACAAACACGTGCACACACACACCATACACTTTCTGCCTAAATGTTAACTCTCCACTCCTGTTTAAAGTACCCTCCCAGCACCATAGTTGAAGACAAAATGGGTGCACAAGCAAATGTGGTGAAGAAAGCTGATGGTGGCCAACTATCAAAAGATATAGCATCTGGGGTCTTAAAGGCTTGAAGATAAATAAGCAGCCATCTAGCAGAGAAACAACAAGTCCACATGGAAGACACACACCAGCCTGTGCAAACATATTGTTGAGAATGAGGGGGTCGGAGCAGACCCAAAACCCATCTGTAGACAACGGGACATCCCCTGACAGAAGAGTCACAAGGAAGGGATGAGTCAACCAGGGTGCAATATAGCACTGAAGAAACACACAATATTCCTCTGGTTCCTTGAGGTTTCCTCACCCCCACTGTCATGACCCTGGACCTGATCAAATCTACAGGTACAGACAAGAGCTTACGACACAAGGAATCCAGGTCACATAAACTCCTTAGGTACAGAAATGGCAGTAGTGATACCAGGAGGTTAGGAGGAAGGTAAGGAAAGGAGGGTAGGAAGGGGGAATCAATCGCAATGATCAATACATAACCCCCTCACCCTCACCCCCACACACCAGGATGAACAACAGAAACTGTGGGGAGAGACAGCGATCATCCTAAGATATGAAAATAATAATTTATCAAGGAGGTCAGGAGGGTGAGGGGGGGAGAAAGAGGAGCTGATACCAAGGGTTCAAATAGAAAAGTTTATGAAATAATGATGGCGACGTATGTACAAATATGCTTGATATGATTGAAGTGTGGGTTGTTATCAGAGCTGTAAGAGCCCCCAATAAAATGATCTTTAAAAAATAAAGAAGTAAAGTCCTCTGGTTCTTTCCCATGCCCAGGAGGAGGCCCCTGGGCCAGCTCAGTCACCCACCGCCTGCCTTAACACTGAGGCAGACAAGGGTCAAAGCAACTCTAGGTTCTCTGGACCACCTTCCAGCAGAACAACGTGCGTGTGCAAAATGACCGTGGCAAAGAGGCCAAGTGAGGAGATGTTCATTTTTTCATTACAACCAGACGACACAAGAAGTACACGGAAGGGCCAACTTAATTGAGAGTTTTGAAACGCCCATCTCCTTTCCCAGGGTGCCCTGGGGGTTGGGAAGAACCAGCAGGAACCCTGGCTCCACTGTTCTCTCTACTTCAGTCAGTCAGCTGATCAGAGCAGTTTCGACAACTCTGGAGTCTGGTTCAGAAGTCAAGTGCTTGAACTTGCATTTCTTGTCTAATGAGAGGCACCAATGGTATTTTCTGACTGGTTACCTGTGGCGGCTTTCAAATATACATAGGTATGTATGTATAGTTTAAAAACACTTCAACTTCAGATTTTCAGCACACAAGGAAAGCTTAAGGGAAATGGAAAGTCCTATTTGGGTGTGGATATTCCACATGCATGCAGATTAAAAGAGCAAACGGCCTCCCTGCCTAACCTCCATGAGGATGAAGGAAACAGGGGAGCAGAGAAATGTCACCTCCCCTTAAAACAGTTCTTCCTGGAGCAGCTCAGTGGTGCGGCTCATGGTTTATCACATAGCAACACACAGGCTACTGATCAACATCGACTGGTTTCAAGTTAGAGCAGCAGGGTCATTTTACCCACCTTCCGAGAATAACAACTCAAATTCCTTGTAACCATTTTCTGCAGACAGACTGCAGAGACACAAGGACAGCAACTTTCAACTTAAAAAAAAAAAAAAAAAAAGGAGGGCAGAAGCCATGTCCTAATTCATTTTGCAAATCTTACTCCTGTCCCCAGAATAGCCATTCGGTACTTCGTGAACAGCTGAATAATGGATGGATGAACAATGGAATGAAGGAACACCTGGTAACTATTAGACACTTAGTATAATGCCCACAGGATCTCTGTGCAATGGTTGGATTCTATTCGCCCACTCCATAGGGCTGGTACTGGTGTGTCTCAACAGGTCACAGAACCTGAGAAAGCCTCAAGATGCAGACATCCTGTCCCTTGCCCCATGCAATCCACACCAGACCACAAAGCTACACGATTCTCATGCCAGGCTGGCTTTTTTAAAATTTCAGGTCATACCTCTATATTTGATGTACTATATACAGATTGTGCAGAATAACTGAAGAGATACAAATTAGTCCAGACCTGAAAAGATTTTACTGGAGTACAGAATCATCTTCATAAATACTTATAAAATCCTTTTGAAGATATAGGCAAGGACTATCCAGGTTCCTGAGACAATTTTCGAGGTGATTCAAGGTACAAAATTAACACCACTGTGTAGATACATATTCTAGACTGTGCCTTTTATAAAGTTCATTAAAGATTTGGCATCACAATATTATTATAAAACTAAATGTACTGAATTTGCCTCCTAGCCGGAAAACCACAGGACCTATAAACATATAATTACTCCAAAATATGGAGAATACAAATACAAGCGCTTTATTTTTAAAAGCAAATACAAAAGGTAGGTTTTTAAATGCTTCCATTTTAGATAATTCATTTGGAACTTATACAAGTTTGCTCCCCAAAGTGAATGCATCACTAGTCTCTAGTAAAGAAACTGAATGCTAAAAATGTACAAGGTTTTCAGTAATTCAAATTTCACTATAGAAAACCTAAAGAGACCAGTAATATCCAGTAGCTTCAAAAGCTAAGCCAAACTTTTTATGTAAATAACATTATCAATGTTTGTCCAGGCCTGTTTAATATATATATTATCTTAAATATATATTAAATATATATACATAGGAAAAAACATTTGCTCTATAATTTCCTATGAAATAACAAGTAAGGAGTAGATGTAAGAGACGTAGATGGGGAAAGAGAATCCAAAATGTCTTTCTCTTCAGTAACTTTCACTTCAGAATCGTCAAAAACAACCACTTCCCCTCATATTCTTTGTGTGTGTGTGTGTGTGTGTGGAAAAATTCCATTCTCTTTTAATTCCATTAAAAAAATAATTCTATTGGGGGCTCATACAATTCTTATCACTATCCATACATACATCCATTTGTTGCCATCATCATTCTCAAAACATCTGCCTTCCACTTGAGCCCATAATATCAGCTGCTCGTTTTCTGCCTCCCTCCCCACTCCCCCCTACCTCACGAACCCTTCATAATTCATAAATTATTATTTTGTCATATGGTACACTGTGCGATGTCTCCTTCCGCTCTCTTCTCTGCTATCCATCCCCCAGGGAGGAGGCCATACATAGATTCTTGTAATCGGTTCCCCCTTTCTACCCCACATTCCCTCCACCCTCCAGGCATCGCCACTCTCACCACTGGTCCTGGAGGAGTCATCTGCCCTGGATTCCCTGTGTTTCCAGTTCCTATCTGTACCAATGTACATCCTCTGGTCTAGCCAGATTTGTAAGGTAGAATTGGGATCATGATAGTGGGGGACCCCTCATATTCTTTTAAGCTTTGTACTACATATGAAATTTTATTCTTAAATCCACTAATGTTAATGCCTGTTTGGTCACTGGATTCCTTGTTGCTATCAGATTCATGGGTCCCATTAGTATTATTAGTCTCAGAATTTCTACTTTCAGCAAATGCTGTACCAACCAGCCCTGAGGTGAGATCAACCAGCACAGTGAGTACAGATGAAAAGCTACTTCATACATAATTTACGGATTGAGGGACAGGCACTTGGATGGGGGGCAGACCAAGGCCAAGGATGCATACATCATCCCAACACAAAGGGGGGGGGCACTAATCCACCCACAGGGAGGGTACTGTTTATGTCCCCACAGGAAAGGGAGTGAGAATGCAGACCAAGCCTTGAGGGCAACTTAACCCCAGGCAGCAAACTATTAACAGAGGACTGGGGGGGGGGGAGGCCCCAATCTGATATGCTAACCCCCTCCCTACAGAGGAGAACACTGAAGCCTCAGGCTGGGGAGAGGGGCTGGCCTGTCCTGCCCACATGGGAGCAAACTAGAAGGAAAGAGAGGAAGAGACTAGACCCCATTCTGGCACACCAAGCCTTGAGTATGACATTCCTGAATGGAGCGGCTAAGGCACAGAAAAGACGGTAAGGCCAACAACAGCTCAAGACATGATGTCCCCTCGCTGGAGCATAGCGCTACAGAGGACAACACTGGGGACACGGCATGGGGAGGGAGTCTGGTCTGACACACATCCCCACCCCCACTGGGGTGAACCAAGAAGGGAACATAACAGACCAACAATGTCACAAAGCCCCTGAGGAATCCTGAAAATAAGCTCCAGACTGGGAGGGGCAGTACCCAGAGCCCCCACCAGACTGGTGGGAAGATGGTCATAAAGGTCAGCGAACAGACCTGAAATTATGTATAGGGTATTTTTGTTTGTATTTTGTCTTCATTGTTTTGTTTTTTCTATGTTTATAAGACAGACAAAAGAAGGAGAAAACAATGTTGGTCTTGGGGGTGGGGTAGAGAGGAGAAAGGAAGCGGTGAGCGAATAGTCATGGACAGGGGAACAACTAGGGATCTAACATAAACAGCAAGGGGGTATAGCAACGGTTATCTGAGAGGCAAATGAGGAGTGAGTGTGATAGTAGGGCAGGAGAAAGGTAAAAGGAAATAGAGGAAGCAAAATTATTTATAGAGGTATAAATATAAACATATACATGTGCAAATATATTAATACATGAAAATAGTGGTATTGGCTGATGTTCATATGTTTATATGGCAATACAGTGAGGTAGTGGATGGACTTTGGGCCTCTACTTAAGTATTCTCTCAACGCAAGAACACTTTGTTCTAATAATGTGGCACTGGGCAATGCCCACCTCCCCAATACAATCACTGAAGACAAACTAGGTGTATAAGCAAATGTGGTGAAGAAAGCAGATGGTGCCTGGCTATCAAAAGATATAGCTTGAAGCCATCTAGCAGGGAATCAACAAAGCTCACAGAGAAGCACACCAGCCTGTGTGACCATGAGGTGTAGACAAGAACAGGCATCAAAAGTTCAAAAATAAACACTCTCATTAAGGTGAAGGAGAGGGTTTGTAAAAATAGAGACCCAGAGCCCACCCAGGGATAACCGGGCATGCCTGTGCAGAGGGGCTTCACAGAAGAGAAAATACATCCAGGGGGCAGTTTAGCACTGATGAAACAAACAACATGCCTCTAGTTCTTTAATCCTTCCTCCCCCAACTATTATGACCTCAATCCTGCTAGCAGTGTACAAACAAAAGCTTTTAATATACGGAATTCAAGGTAGACAACCCCCCTTGGAAACAATAATGGGAGTAATGATTCCAGGAGGGTAGGGGAAGGGAAAGGGGAGGTAAGTGGGGAAGGGGTAATGGATAGCAATGATGGCAGAATAACACACCTCAAGGAATTGAATGGGTGGTATAAAATATATATATAAATAATAATGACAATAATTAATATATACAGGTTTCTCCAGGATGATAGTGTAGGGGAGGGAGGGAATAAAGGGGAGATGATATCAAAGGGCTCAAGAAGAAAAATAACATTTTAAAATTGTTGATGCCAACACTTGTACGTGTCTGCTTGATATAATGGATTTATGGATTGTTATAATATATGTAAGAGCCACCAATAAAATGAGTTATTAAAAAAATAAAAGAATTGATAGTCACAGAGCAGTGAAGAGAAGGAGTGGTTTCTTTCTGAATTATTAATGAGCTTTTCTTATTTCCCCTGAGAACCCCGAGGGCCAGAAGTGCTTTTAAGTAGCAGCCTCCTTCAAGGAGTTTATATTCCATTAACAAAAAGAGCCTAAGTCTTTAAAAAGAACAAAGCGAAATGGACCAAAAATAAGAGATGCTATGTACTGTGTACCTACTATGTTCCGGGCACATGCTTTTCACTGATACAATTTCTGATCAACTCAACAATCCTCTTGCCAAGTAATGAGTCATTTTTTTTAATGAGTCATTGTTATATGGTCATTTCAGCTCCTACAGAATGACTGACTTGGCCACAATCATGCAAGGACTTGGCGAATTACTATGCAAAGCCTTTGTGAATTACTGCGAAACACTATTCCGAATTACTATACAGTGTACCTGACCCAAGCCCTAATATCTTCAATAGCCTCCATGTGAAAGTCAGATAACAAATAAGGAAGACTAGATGAGAGTTCACGCACTTGAACTATGATATTGGCAAAGAATACTGAGAGTACCAAGGCCTGCCAGAACAAACATGTGTATTGAAAACAAGTGAAATCAGAAATGCTCCTTGGAAGGGTGAATGCCAAGACTTCAGCTCATGAACTTTGGACATGTTATCATGAGACCAATCCCTGGAAAAAATATCTTGCTTGGTAAAATTGAAAGTTAGCAAGAAGAAGTTCCTCAACAGGATTCTGACACAGAGGCTGCAACAATGGGTTAAAACCTAGCAATTGTGAAGACAGCTTAAGACTGCGAGATTCATTCTATTGTACATAGATAGGGGTCACTATGAGCTGGAATGACTCAACAGCACCTAACAACTGGCTTGAAAATCCAACCAGTAGAGCTGACTGACTTACAGCCCACCAACGCTATAGCTGCTTCATGGTTACGTTGGTGGTGGGGGGCGGGGGGGGCAAGGCCTTGAATTCCATAAGTGCTTTGTTTACATTAGGGCCAATCCCACAGAGCTTTAAGCAGATTTTACAGCCATCAAGGAATGTGTCCTTTGGACCCAGGGTCCCTGCACTAAGACTCCCCTAGGCCCAAAAGACAGTTACCATTGAAGGTGGAGAAATAGCAGCAGTCGGCCCACAGTAAGTGACAGGCTCTGAACTGGTCAGGCTGCTGCACAGAAGTGGCAGCTGTGGTGGGTTCACCAGCCCGTGCAGAAAGGAGCTTAGCACCTTTAGACAGGAAGCTTGTCAACAGAGCTTCCTGCCACCAACCATTTGCCTGACAAACTATAAGAATTCTAATGCTTGCCTGTGTATGTCAGAAGCTGGAGGGTGTCCCATACTGGCATGGGGCGCCACTCCTCGCCCCCACCCCCACCCCGCAGCAGAGTGGCAGGAATCATCAAGACCCTTGGGCGGTCCAGCTACAGGTAGTTTAGCAGGAGCCAGTGGCAAAGGCCTGGAAAGGGCCAGCAGCAGGGCAAGGGAGAACCTGTCCAGGGAGTTTATCATCAAGGAAACTGTCAGATGCAGAAGTAGAGCAGAGCTTTGAGAGCCAGGCAGGTCCCCAGGAAGGTGGAAGCCAGAGGCAGCAATGATGTGAACACAGCATGTCACATGGGCCAGGGCATGCTTGTCCAGCTATCTAGGACTTGGCTAGTCTGGGGAAAGGTAAACAGTTCCCTTTTGAGAATTGGTTGTTTTCGTTTCCTGTTTTTGCTGGGTTAAAAAATGACTTTTACTTTATCAACACTGTGTCTCATGTATCCGTCTTGATCAGACATGAGCTTTGTACCCATAGCATGGCTGGTGCCCAGGGATATCCACACCTCATTCCTGCCTGAAGTTTGAGACACAGCCTGTCTACACATGCAAAACAGGCACACAAACCAGCATATACCCCTGCCTGAGATCATCATCAAACTTTACAAAATCATCCCAGATTTGTAAAAGAAAAGAGGCTAGAGAGGTTGGATCACTTTGCCCAAGATCATTCGCAGCTAGTTACACTGTGAAACCAGGCTCCAAAATCCAAACTGTCCACTTTCAAACCTGTGTTCTATATCCCGCTAGAAAAGTACAGGACCGTGACCTGTGCTGGAGACAATCAACTTGCACTCACGATGCAATGACAAGAACGTAACATTTGAAGTTATTTCCTTTTTTCTCTTCTTTCATGCTTTTCTTCTGTAACGTGCTTGGATTTGGTGACAATGTCAATAAAAAAAATTCATCTAAATGTAAACATAAATTTAGTTCTTCCCAAAATTGAAGTCCTATATAATATACCTTTAACTGGAGGAAAGCTTATTCACAATCTGTATTATGCACGTGACACAACTTTGCTTGCTCAAAGTGAGGAAGGCTTGAAGCACTTGCTGACGAAGATCAAGGATTAGTCTTCAATATGGACTACAACTCAATGTAAAGAAGACCAACATCCTCACAACTGGACCAACAGTAACACCAAAATACAGGGAGAAAAGACTGACGTTGTCAAGGATTTTATCTTGCTGGCATCCACAGTCAATGTTCATGGAAGCAGCAGTCAAGAGATCAAAAGATGCATTGCATCAGGCAAATCTTCTGCACACGACCTCTTTAGCCTCCTGAAGAGCAGGATGTTTTTGGAGGACTATAGTGGGCCTGACTCAAGTCGTGGTCTTTTCAGGTGCCTCATGTGCAGGTGGAAGTTAGACACTGAATACACAAGACTGAAGAAGAATCGATGCATTTGAACTGGGGCGCTGGCAAAGAACACCAAAAGTAGCATGGATTGCTAAAAAGACAAAGCCATGTCTTGAAAGTAGGCCAATGTACTCTTTAGAGACAAGAAAGGGGAGACCTCACCTTACACACTTTGGACTTGTCCCTGGAGAAGGACTGGCAGCACTTGGTAAAGCAGAGGGGCAGTGAAAAAAAGGAAGGTCCTCAACGAACTGAACCCAAACTTTCTTGTTATTCTCGGCCTGTCCATCCAACTGAGGGCAGATGGATGGACACGTGGAAATCTGGCCATCTCCACATAAAGGAACCCAGCATGAAGGGTCATTGTGTGAAGCCACCACAGCCACAAAAATCATGTACTTTGTGCTAGTTTATCTCATAATGAAAATCCACCTTTTGTGGGTCAGTATAAGATAGATACAAAATTAAGTGTTACTGACTGTTGTATTAAGGGTCGAAACGCTGAGCACCCACTTCGCAAAAGACTTCCTGCAGAGCTGAGTGAAGGCTAAAACCCAAGTCGTGAGCCCCCTTCAGATTAAGCCTCCACGGACTCCTTCCGACCGTTAGCCAGCAATGTGGACAGCCTGTCCTTAATGCAGAGTTCGCTCAAAAGGAGATGACAACCATTCTTCTAGCCCGGGGATCGCAAACTGTTGAGACGGCAGAGCTATCCTGTGCCTCCTCACCACAATTTAAAGCATTCTCACAAACAAATGAAAACATTCGTCTCTGAGTAATGGCACTTTACATTTTTTTCTAATGAAACTATGATAGTTTTATTTTACTTTTCAATTTTGCATCAGAACCATACATACAAACTGAAAGAGTGGCATGTGTCTCACACGAGCCTCAGTTTATGGACCCCAGGCCAGAGATGGGTGGCCTTGCAACTTTGGGGTACTGGCATGACAGTCATATCACACCTGCGTATCTTGGTCAGAGGGTCCTGAACCAGTCTTGTCCGCTCATCAGTCTAGCATAATGTACGTGGTTGCAATCACGGTCCCATTCTCGATCTGTTGTCTCACCTGCAACTGTGATGCAATAATCTGCTGCTAGTTAGGCTTTTGTGAGAGTCTTTCCTGGCCCTGCCACAACCTGCTTACGCTGCTGGGTCTCTGTAAACCCTTGGGGGCCTCATGACCTTGTGCACAGTTTCCCTCATCTAGACTGTTCAGACCTTTGCTCTCTCTGGGCAGCAATCACCTCGCCCCTCCCCCAGACCCCAACATTCGGCGCACGTGAGATATTGGGTGCAGCGCCAGCTGTTAGTTTTTCGGAGAGCAGACCACAGAGTCTTTTCTCCTGCGAGCCCCTGGTGGGGTCCCAGCCGGCCACCTGTCTATCTAGAGTCAAGCACTGAACCACTGCAGCGCCAGGGCTCCTTTCAGAGGGCATGGAGTCTTCATGTCATCAACACGCACATGACAGACACATGACACACTGAAGTATGCCCTCCAAGAACAGGTTTTGTAGAGCCTAACCTGTAAGCCTCGTATCATGCTTGGTACCGTGGAGGGGCAGAGGAAGACCGAGATGGACACCGAGATGGACACAGTGGCTGCAACAATGAGCGCAAGCGCAGGAGCAATAGTGAGGATGGCGCAGCGCTTCCTTCTGTTGGGCACAGGGCTGCTATGGGTCAGACCCGACTCAGTGGCACCTGTAACAACATGCCTGTGGTTATAATGCTATTGGGGAATGTCTTTATTACATTACTGAGGCAGAATTGGTGTAAGGTCTATTTTGAGGAACTATCTTTAGAGACAAAAAAGATTAAACAAGCAAACAGAGGAAAGCTGGGGTAAGACAGATGCCAAGAGATGTGGAGATCTCCAAGGAAGGAGGAAGCAGAAACAGAAGAGACAAAAACCTTCTCCCCGAGCTGACAGGGAGAGAAAGCCACTCCCTAGACTTGTATTCCTCTGGTCTCCCATTCAGGCCACTGATAATGGGGACTGGAGAGAGACCGCTATAAGCTGCCTACAGAGAAGATCCAGGCAGGGCCATGCTCTTCATAGGGCACGACCTCCCGTGATTTCAGAAATGGATTTATGTGTCATTTACTTCAGCCTGTGAATGTGCTTACACCTTTTATGAGAGGGCTGCAGGCAGAGCCAGAGGCAGACGGACCCAGTCTCTGCACCTCCCAGTGGAAGCAGACTGCAAGCCAGGTGAGAGGCGGCTCCACACACACCTCACACCTGATGATGTAGAGAAACGAAACAGGAATGAAAGCAGGTTTCACTCAAGAGCACATCAGGTCCGCAAGTGCGCTCTTTAAAAGACGCTACAGCAGCGGTTCTCAACCTGTGGGTCACAACCCCTTTGGGGGTTGAACGAACCTTTCACAGGGTCACCCGACTCATAACAGTAGCAAAATGACAGTGATGAAGTAGCAACGGAAGTAATTTTATGGTTTGGAGGGTCACCACCACATGAGCAACTGTATTAAGGGTCACGACATCAGGAAAGTTGAGAACCGCTGCTGTACATAAAACCTTCCTAAGTTACTTCTTACAGCCCAACAACATTACTGTGGCCACAAACACCCAGGCTCCTACCTAGGGCACAGGAAGGCCCTCCTTCTCTTCGGGCCCACCCCTCACAGTGGCCTGATGCATGGAGCTCCACCACCACTCCGAGGCCTGCAGGTCCCAGCCTTTCTGCTGCCTCGCCCTTCCAGCCTTTACTTGATTCTCCATCTTCACCGCATTTACTGAGCCTGGGTGTCACTTCTAGGAGGCGCCTTGAAGACCCCTCGGTCCAAGTTAGGTGACTCCCACTCTGCTGCTGCAATACGCATGTGTACCCGTTACCACTGAACCTATCCATGTCTTACGATCTTCTGTTTATGCTTATGAACTATTTATATGCTTAAGACCTCTGATGCAGAAAACAATGCCCTATGTCGAAAACGCAAGGCAATGAAACACACTCATTTTTGTCAAGTATGCAATCCTACTACTCAAGTCACTCTCAACTCTCTGGAAAGAAGACGGTAGTTGGAGGGTCAGGAGGAGAGGACACACACAAAGGCCTTTTGTTCTGCCTCCCTGACAGACATCTGTTAATTCCACAATAAGTAAGGAGGGCTCTTCCTGGTGCTGCAGCTTGAGTGGGTAGGCATAATTTAAAACTGCTTCCCAAATTCCCCGCCACTGAGTTGATTCTGACTCGTAGGCATCCATCCTGTACGGCAGGGGAGAACTGCCCGTGGGTTTCCGAGACTGACTCTGTACGAAAGTAGAAAGCCTCATCTTTCTCCTAAGGAGCAGCTCGTGGTTGCAAGCTGCTGACCTTGCAGGTAACAGCCCAACGGGTAACCACTCTGCTGCCAGGCCTCCTGGCCGGTCCTAATTTAAACCAACCAATTCAGAAACTCTTGTTTAGCATTAGAGTGACCTACACACCCTGTCAGACCTTGAGGACAAGAACTCTGCAATGGAAAATATTTCACTACGTCCTCCTCGGCCCCCGACTTGCTAGGCTTAGCGAGAGGCAGCTTTCGCCAGAGTTGAAATATTTTTAGACCAGGGTGCTTTGGAGCTACAAAAATAGATCGAGAGAACAGCACACTTATTAAAGGTGGTGGGTGCCCTGGACCTCCCAGTACACACGCCAAGCTGGTAAAAGTAGGGTTGATATGTTTCCACGAATGTAGAACTGATTAATGCCGCTTCTCTGAAGCGTAAGTGAGCAGCACAGAAGAGGCGTGAGAATTATACAAGCTGGTCCAGAACTGATCACTCCCTCCTCTTCTCAACACAGCTCCAAAGGGGCAAGGGCATCCCTCCTGTTTGCGTCTACACATTTCAAGAAAAAAACTGCCCACGTTGTGCAAACCACCCACACTTGAATTTGGTCTTCCTCTAAATCCCCAGAGTAAGCCCTGAGTCAGGAACCCCACCCCACCCCCGCCAAAACTTCAGTGCCATTGAATCCAGGGCTCGCATCTTAGGTTCCCAAAGGCAGAGCCACAAAACAGAGTCCTCAATCAGCTGCTTGCTCGGGGCTGGCAATTTTCCAGGGTTCACGGCTCTCTGCTTGTGCAGTATTTTGAATTCTGCTGTCACATCGGCGCAAGCTGCATTCGCTCACTTAAGCCAGCTAAAAGGGCACTTGTTGGACCACTAAGACCAGCTGGTTTGTTCTTGAAACAGGGACATCTGGTGGCTAGCCTCTGATTTTAGTACTGTGCCCGGTACATCTAAACAGCAGAAGAGAAGGTGCCTCCACTGTAAACATGAAAAGTCTTTCCAAAACTTGAAAGTCAAGAAGCATCTGCTGTCAGTAACGTAGTGACATAACTTTACTCTCCCCACGGGGTTAGCTGGCCATGTGTCCTCCGTTTCTTATGAATTCCTGAAGGATGGGTCATGGTGGACACTCTCTGGATAGACACAAACCCAAACTGCAGCTGAAGTGGTATTTTAATTTTAAAAATTGTTTGAAAGTGGATCTTGCTTTGTTTATTTAAATCATTTTATTGGGAGTTCTTACAGATATCATAACATTCCATAGTTCAATCACATCAAGCAATATTGTACAATTGCTACCACAGTCAGTTTCAAAACTTTCGTGACCTCCTTGATAGCAGCAGTATCCCTCTCTCCCCCACCATATCCCTCCAGGAACCCCTACTATTATATTATATTATATTATATTATATTATATTATATTATATTATATTATATTATATTATATTATATTATATTATATTATATTATATTATATTATATTATATTATATTATATTATATTATATTATATTATATTATATTATATTATATTATATTATATTATATTATATTATATTATATTATATTATATTATATTATATTATATTATATTATATTATATGGCCATGTCTTACATTTTTGAAGAAGACACCAAATACTAGGCTTTTACATTTCAGGCAGTAGTCCCTGGTCCAGGAAAGACAAAAGAGGAAGAAGAAAGCACTTCTCAGAGAGGAAAGCTACAAAGCTTTCCCGGGATGGAAGTGCCATTGACCATGACACATCTTCAAAGTGCTGCAAGAGTTACAATGTAGGGGGGTGGGTTGGGGGGCTGGGATGCTTAACCCACAACCAGCAGGACATGATGAATTGAGGTTTTAACAGATGGCCAGCAAAAGAGCCATACTGATGTCCCAAACCCACAGATCATTTTGCTCACAAGCACATCTCTCCCACGCAAGACCCATGTTCGGTAGTACAGGTACAACTGTGATGATCTTAGCCTCTGAGATCTCCAGTTAGCAGACCGGAACTGAGAGATCCAATTTCCAGAGCAGCTCCCCCTCTGGTGCTAAGTATCATAGCGGCAGGGAGAGTTAATGGTCACGTCAGATGGCAGATGGCAACGTGCCTTGAACAGACTAAAGTACCTCATTTATTTGGAGTGCTTTTCGAATGCCAGGCTCTGGTCTAACTGGGCGATGAGTAGGAACTCATTGCAATGCAAGCGAGGGGAGCTCTGAGAAAATGAATTCCAATCACCCATGTAATTAGTATTAAAATCTTTAGAAGGGCCGGACCACAAAATCAGGCCAAGGGGCTCCAGAGCCAGCTGCTTCTGCTTCTCTGTAGGGGAAGGTCGCTCACTAAGAACAACGGACAACTAGCACAGCAAGGTGGCAACACAAACGAGAAGGCAGAATGCACTTCCTGTGGTCCCAGGAGAGCGAGGCATCTAAGGCAGAGATGCTGGGACACAGACAAGAAGGGAAGAGGTAGAGGGTAAAGCTGGATCAAGAGCATGGCAGAGAGAAATCAAAAGCTGACAGGCTACCATTTCTGCCTTACAAAGAGTTACACACCTCCCTGACTTTATTTCTTGCCTTCCAGTCTAGGATTGGCATATCTCCAACATTTGCCCCAAACACAACTACTACTATGTTGTTGATAGAAGATGGTTCTACTGTCCCAGCAAATCAAGTAAGATCAGAGAATGGTCCAATAGAGAATTAAGCAACAACCTAGGAAATGAGGTAAGCGCTTCTTGACAAACAGATGCACCCCATACTCTTGAGTAGGAACTCCTAGAAATAAAAACATCACACCCTACCCCAACCCCGTTGCTCTAAAAAAATATTTTTAAACATTTTATTAGGAACTCATACAACTCTTATCACAATCCGTATATACATCAATTGTGTAAAGCACGTCTGTACATTCTTTGCCCTCATCATTTTCAAAGCATTTGCTCTCCACTTAAGCCCTTTGCATCAGGTCCTCTTTTTTCAAAATTTTTTTTTTACAAAACCCACTGGCATCGAGTACATTCTGACAAAATTGTGATCCTTTGTGGAAGGAGCAGGACTACCCCAGACACTGGAAATCTTGATGGGAACAGACAGCCTCATTTTTCTACCAAGGGGCCACTGGTGGGCTTCAATAGCACGTTCACAGGCAGGTGACTGTGCCTATCTCCTGTGCTCCTGAAACTTCTTCCAGGCCACCGTACTGCTTGTCAGACAAACACAAATCTTAGTGTTAGCTGCCGTGAGTGGGTTCTAACTCAGAACGACCCTATGTACAAAAGAACAAAGCACTACACGGTCCTGTGTCATCTTCACAATTGTTACGGTTGAGGCCAAAGCTGAAGACACTGTGTTAATCCATCTCACCGAGGGTCTTTCTTATTTTTTGCTGCCCCTCCACTTCATCCAGCAAGATACTCTTCTGCAGAGGCTGGACTCTGCTAACATATACAAAACCCAAGTGGAAAAGTCTCACCGTCCTTGCTTCTAAGGAACGCTATGGCCAGACTTCTTCCAAGACTTGTTTGTCCTTTGTGCAGTCCGTGGAGTACTTGAAGAACACTTTCATTATTCTGCTCCACGTAATTCAAATGCATCAATTCTTCTGTGGCCTTCCTTATTCAATGACCAACTTTCACATCCTTGTGAGGAAACTGAAAATACCATGGGCTTGGGGCAGGAGCACCTTAGTCCTCACGTAACATCCTTGCTTTTCAACACTTTAAAGAAGTCGTATGAAGCAGATTTACCCAATGCAACTCTTCCTCTGATCTCTTGACTGCTGCTTCCAGGAGCACTGATTGTAAACCCAACCCAGATAGAATCCTTGAAACTGCACTTTTTTCTCCATTTATCTTGGTTACCCAATGTCCAGTTGTGAGCATTTTAATCTGGCTTACACTGAGTTGTAATGCTAACTACAAGCTGGAGACCTTGATCTTCATCAGCTTGTATGTACTTCAAATCCTCCCCACTTTCAGCAAGCAAGGTTGTGTCATTTGCAGACTGCAGGTTGTTAATAAGTCTTCCACCAATCCGGATACTGCATTCTTCTTCACATAATCCAACGTCTCAGATTATCTGCTCCCAACTCACGGAAGCACGTGGCAAAGAATAGAGCCAAAAACAAAACAATGAAAAGCAACTCTGATAATGCTTCCACTTCAGCATCCGAAAACGTGGAACTGAGGGCAGAGCGAGGCAGAGGGGTGCAAAGTCAGCAGCTACAGAGAGAGAAGCAGGCCTTCAGTGCACTGACCACTGCGAAGGAGCACGTCCTCAGCAGACAGTACAGGAACAGCTTAGAATGGCCACCCCATTGTTTCCACAGCCTAAGCTGCTCTCCCCAGAAGAAATGCCAACTTTCTGCTTTTTAAGAGGGGCACACACAAAAATAGCTTTGGGAGAGAAAACATAAGTATATCCCCCTGCAAGACACAGACTTCCTTATTTCCTCATAAAGATGTAGTGCACTAAGACTAAGTTTACCGGGGATCCCCCTCCCAGGGAGGCACACCCTCCTCATCAGTAACTGGAGGAGTGCGCTCCAGGCTCTCCATAGGAGAAAAAAGAGATAAGGCAACGTTTATCAAGTATTCATTCTGAAGACCAGGGAGAAAGAAAAGTTCTTCCTTTTTTGCCTCCTTTATAAGACATCAAAAGCTTTCCCCACGGTTCATTAAAAACTCTAAGCTTCTGTGCCAGCCTCCATGTCTATCTGGCCTAAGATACAGTGGTCATTAGAACCAACTCAGACGTGTGTAACAGACAAGCACACATGAGAACAAGTCAACCTGACTTAAAACTCTAACCTGCAGCCTCAGGGGTTTTTATTTATGTAAAACAAGTAAGAAATGAGAAGCAAAGTAGATCCATCTGGGTAATACAAACATACAAATGACCTATGCTCAACTGTAAGCAGGACTGCGCTGGTCTGAAACGGTGGAATTCGTTGATAAATGAATAACCATATAAATGCGCAAATGGCCTCAAACCAAACCACTGCCATCACGTCGATGCCAACTCAGTGACCTTGACCCTATGTGCTTACATTTTTACCTACACCCTGGCTCGGCATGGCTACCGCCGCTTCGAAAATTAAAATTGTGTGCAGAACTGCCTCTCACTTAAATTAAAATTACTTTAGCAAGTGTTTGAAGGAGTGAAGCTAAATGTGAATTAGCAGCATGAACTTCAGGTGTTTGGTTAAGGCCTTACTGAGGTTTAGATAAAAGGTGCCTGCCTCTTTTCGGAGGTCCCCGGCCCAAATGCACCATCCATTCCAAACGAAGTGAGATGGAACGAACAAGCAAGTCAAATAGTCTCCTGCTGGCGTACTGGTTACAAATTGGGCTGCTATCCACATGGTTGGAAGATCAAAACCACCAGCCACTCCATGGGAGAAAGACAGGGCTTTCCAACCTATAAAGAGTTACAGTCTCGAACCTCACAGGGACTGTGATACCCTGTGCTATGTGGTCGCTCCGAGTTGACAACCACTGGATGACAGTGAATACAGTTGTTTCTATTCTCAACAATATGAGAGACACAGCAGTCAGGAATGGGAGTGGATGTGATAAAAGGGCAAGAGAAAAGAACAACAAAAAAAGGCAATTATCAGCAAGGCAACCAGCTCATGTGGCCTGACCATGACCCTGCTTTACCTGCCTTAATTTAGTGAATCCCCCGGCATCCCTACAAATACTACTATCACTCCTACTTTAGAGATGAGGAGACCTACCTCTCCCAGGTTAACATACTCAGCATTCACACCGCATTCAGGCCACGTCCAACTCGGGCCCACACTCATAACCATTACCCTGAGTTGGAGCAATCTGCACTGTAAACACAACTAACTGGTCAGTGGCATTCAAGCAGCAAAGCGAGTGTTTACTCAATGCCATGGAGGAGATACTGACGCACAGCGACCCTATAGAGCAGTGGTTCTCAACCTTCCTCATGCCGCCCGCGACCCTTTCATGCAGTTCCTCATGTGGTGATGAACCCCCCAACCATAACATTAGTTTTGTTGCTACTTCATCACTGTCATTTTGCTGCTGTTATGAATCGGGCGACCCCAGTGAACCGGTCGTTCGAACCTCAAAGGGGTCGCGACCCACAGGTTGAGAGCTGCTGCTCTAGCTGGGCTCTGCTGAGCGTTCTCAGCAGAGCAGCATGAAGAATCCAAACTGCCAAGTCCAACCCACAAGCAGAAGGGGATACACAGAGATGCTTTCCAGGAAAGCATGGCTCCTCTACACACGATGATGGCTGTCGGCGGACGTGGCTGTTACTGTTGCAGTTGCTGTATAACGCCTCCCTGCAAGCCTGTGTGTAACAGAACCAAGCCCTGGCCAGCCGGCCATTCTCACAACCGCTGATTGCTAAGCTCAAGCCCCCTGCTGCTGCAGCCACTGTGTCAATTCATCTTTTCCCTGATCCTGTAACTTCCCATGCTTGAGGTCCATCTGATTCAACCCTGTCCTGTAAGGACAGAACTGCTGCTCCTTTTGACATCAGTGCCAATCGTTTCTCCTCAATCTCTTCGCATTCCAACACCACACCTATACAGGTGTGGAGACACTGTGGGTTCACTTAGGACCACGGCTTTAAAGTGAATATTGCATATTTGGTTTCCTAGTTGAGATGTAGACACTTATTATGGCCCTTCTAGTCATAATCTCAATGTAAGGCTTACAACTCAATGTAATGACAACTCAACGTAAGGAAGACCCAAATCCTCACAACAGACTAGTAAGCGGCCTCATGAGGAGAAAGCAAGCTAACAAATGGAGAGAATGTTGAAGTCGCCAGGGGCTTTGTCTTACTTTGATTCAGTCAGTGCTCATGGAAGCAGCAGTCATGAGATCAAAAGACGTATTCCATTAGGTAACTCTGCTCACACACCTCTTTAGAGTCTTGAAGAGCAAGGCTGTTACTTTAAGGACTAAGGCACATCTGACCCAAACCCTGGCAGTCTCCATTGCATCCCGTGCATATATATGTTGGGCAGTGAATAAGGAAGACTGTAGAAGAAAAGATGCATTTGGATTGTGATGCAAAAGAATTTTCAAAGTACCATGGACTGCTAAAAGGACAAAAGGACCCATACAAGAGAAACTAAGGCCAGAGGGCTGCTCCTTAGCAGCAGCATCTTGCATACTTCTGGACATATTGTCAGGAGAGACCAGTCCATGGAGAAGGACATCATGTTTGGTAAAGTGGAGGAGCAGTGAAAAAGTGCAAGACCTTCAATGAGATGGATTGACACAGTGGCTGCATCAATGAGCTCAGGCACAGGACCAATTGTGAAGATGGCACAGTACCAACGCAGTGTTGCATTCTGTTGTTGAAAGGACTGCTATTGGTCAAAACCGATTAGATGGCACCTAACAACAAGAATTTAAATCGTTACTGGTCTCAACAGCCTCATTTCACCCTCGGAGTTGCTGGTGGTTTTGAACTGCGGACTATAGCCCAAAGTGAAACCAACAGTGCGACCCGAACTCCTGTTAGTACATGAATGGTGTTAAACTCAGCATAATCCCTTTTGTGATGCTCTACAAATTCTAGCTATATGCCTGTGGCTTTGATACCACGTTAGAGGGCATTCTTGGCTATGCTAGTGAACAGGTCTAAGGCGGGAGAGGGTGACTTACGTTATCACTCTTAGTTCTCTTCAGAGTACAGTTCTTCGGAAAGACAAAAACCACACCTCCATCAAAGCCATTGCTCTGTGTATTAGGGCCATCGCAGACACACAAAAGCTGCCAGGACCATCAGAAGAGTCGCTGGCGGGCACGCCTGAGACCTCTGTCTCATGTGGAGAAGGCAAGCCCAGAGGCACCAGAGGCTGTGGCATGGAGACCATGGGGGCCAAGCAGAGGAGCAGCACCATGACTGTCAGCCTGTGAGGCAGAGCTGAGAGGCTGAGGGCTGGAAAGACTGGGATGCTCACTGAGAAGTGCTGCTCTGGACCAAAGACTGTAACCTGTTTACTGATCCTGACATGTGATAACCTGTTTACTCTCCTAATAAACACTCTTAATTGTATTGTCTATGGGTTCCGAGTAGCCATTGTAATGAATTTTCAAACCCAGCATATAAATCGAGTGTCATGGGAGGAAGGGTTGGTGTCATGGAGGATAGAGGATGACGGGTGGAGGCATGTCTGACCTCTGCTTAGGGGCAATCGGGTAACAAGAGGAGGCCCAATGGGTGCCCTCTGCATTGTTTTATGAGCCCTTGCATATTAAGGTTATGTTTACACTACACTATAATTCTACCAAGTGTATGCTATCATTATGAAAATTTTGAAATAGTCGAAGAAACAGCAAAATGTGGCAGATACACAGTGACCACGTGATGTTAAAAAATGAGCTGGTATAGCTGCTTGAAACAGGTTTGCCATACACTTTCAATTTGTAAAACACACACACACACACAACCCAAACTACCTATAAGTCAAAATACAGCCAAGTGCAATAAAATGAAATTTGTGCCTGTGATTCCAAAAGCAACCTCTGTGCCTTTGCATGCAATGTCACCCTCTTTTAAAGGTCAACAGCGAATGCAGTATTACAGCAGTCTTGAGGTAAATGCTCTCTACTCAGTTTCTAACCTTCTCCCACTGATGTCTTCAAGCACACCACCCACTATATCTTATTGTCAGTACAAGCTTAGGCTCTGAGCGATTGTTTGCTATTGAGCCATTGTGTGTTGTTGGTGCTAGAGGCCTGGCTGGAGTGGAGTGAACCTGTGAGACAGGAGGAGAATTGCCCTTGAGGGCTTTCGCAGGCTGTAATCTTCATGGGTGCAGAGCAGGGGGCGTTTCTCCCACGAGCCCTAGGTGAGAGTTCCTTTAAGGACTGAACCATCAAGGATCCTCAGAGGCTGTGTGTTTTTAAACAGAAATTCCATTCCTGCCCACAAGGTCCACCCACACAATGTGGGAGATTTTGGTGAAATAGAGGGATAAAAGTGCTCTCAAGCTAAACGATCTCCCGAGCCTACTGTCCGGAGTCTGTCCGTGAAAGCGGCTTCTTCCTCCACCTTACGTATAGCATAGATGATGGAGACTCGATTCTGACTCAGAGCGACCCTACAGGAAAAGACAGAACCACCTGGTGCGTTTCTGAGAGCCTAACGCTAGAGAGGAGTAAAAAGCCTCTTCTTTCTGCCGCTGGTGGTTTAAACGGCTGCCCTTGTCCCCTCCGCTATCAGGGCTCCTTCTTTACTGCACTGAAGTAAGGCCGAACAAGAACCACATGCACCTGGTTCTGACTTAGCTACAAATTTGAACTAAAGGTATAGTGATGAACAGATCTTATTCATACCCTAGGTGCTGCCCGTAATAGTGAAAGAAAAGATTTACATATTTAAAAGTTAAAAGGTGAATCCACTGAGATAGGTCCAATCAACACAGTGGGATCAGGATAAAAACCTAAAACATAATTTACAGATTGAGGGAGAGACACAGACAGGGGCAGAACAAGCCCAATGATGAAACAGCACACCAACATAAATAAGGGGAAAAGTGGGGGGGGCCAAAAAAAGTGAGGGAAAGACAAAGCATTGGGGGTAATAGGCACTTATCCGCCACGGGGAGGGTAATTTTTATGTCTCCACAGGAAAGGGAGAGAGGGCCTGAGGGAGGGCACCATACCGGCATGAAGCAGTGAACTAACAGAGAGGTGTGCAGGGCTGGGCCCTATCCCAGCAATGTCAACCCCCTTCCCCAGAAGAATGCACTAGAGGACAGCACTGAAGTTACAGTCTGAGGAGTGTGGCAGGTCTGCCCAGACCACGGGAGAGAGGAGGGGCGGGGGGAGAGACCCACCAAGCTTCCATGATGACATTCCCACTGGGAGCAGCCAATGCACAGAGAGCACCATAGGGTCCGCCTCACAAGACACAAGGACCCTTACTGACCCACAGGGCTACCAGGGGCAGCAGCAGAGACAGAGTGACCCCCACCCCACCACATACCAGAGTTAACAGGAAGGGAGCAAAGCAACAAAGTCCCTGAGGAATTCTGAAAATAGACTTTGAACTGGGGGGAGGGGGGCTGGGCTTGGCACTTCATCAGAGCCAATCAGAAAACGTCTATAAGGGTCAGCAGACAGACATCAGAAGACCCAAAACAAACCAAAAAAACATTGAGAAAGAGGGGAGTCAGGACAGAGACCCAAAGTCCATCTGTCACAGAGGGGTCATAGGGAAGGGATGAAACATACAATATTCCTCTGGTTCTTTGAGGTTTCCTTACCCGCCACTATCATGACCCCAGTCCTGCCTTTCACTTCGGGATAGACCGGAGCATGTGCACAGACACAGCTAAGAGATAAGAGCCCACAACACACAGAATCCAGGAACGGTCATGGGAGTAGTGATACCAAAAGCATAGGAGGAAGATGGAGAGAGGAGGGGAGGACAGGAGAAAGGGGGAACCGATTGCAATGAGTGACACATAGCCACACACACACACCCCTCCAGGGGGACGAACAACAGAAACCTTGGGGGAAGGGAGACAGCAGTCAGTGTAAGATATGCAAATAATAATTTATAATTTATCAAGGTGTCATGAGGGTGGGGGTGGGGAGGGAGGGAAAAAAGAGGGGCTGATACCACACACTCAATACAAAGTAAATATCTAGAAAATAATGATGGCAACATATGTACAAATATGCTTGATACAACTGATGTATGGATTGTTATAAGCACCCCCAATAAAATTATCTTTAAATAAAAAAAGAAGACCCAAAGCAAACAACCATTTTGATGTGAATGAAGAGGGTCGAAATGGAGACCCACACCCAAAGCCCATCTGTAGACAACTGGACATCCACTCACAGAAGGGTCACAAGGAAGGGACAAGCCAGCCAGGGTGCAGTATAGCACCAACGAAACACACAACATTCCTCTAGTTCTTTAATCCTCTCCCTCACAGCTATCATGACCCCTGTTCTATCTTACAAATTAGGTTAGACCTGAGCATGTACACTGCTACAGATAAAAGCTCTTGACATACAGAATCCAGGACAGACAAACCCCTCAGAACTGAGTAGCGAAACCATGAGGTGGGGGAAGGTAGGAGGAGAAAGGGGAATCTGATGGTAATGATCGACATACAAACCCCGCTCTGACCCCCCAACAGTGTATGAAAAACAGAAACATGCATTAAGGGAGACAGCAGAGGATGATGTAAAATATAAAAATAATTTATACATTATCAAAAACTCACATGAGGAGGAGGGGAGAAAAGAGGAGCTGATACCAAGGGCTCAAATAGAAAGGAAATGATGGCAACATGTGTACAAATGTCCTTGACACTATAGATGCATAGATTATTGTAAGAACCCCCAATAAAATGATGCACTATTAAAAAAAGGCAAGCATAAAAGTGAGCCCTTGGTTGGAAAGATGCTGAAAAATTAAACTCACACGACTAAGAGGGCAGAATTTAAGGCCTCTCCCTCAAGAAAGCTTAGCAAAGCAGCCCTTTGCCCAGCAATCACGTTGCAAAGGGGTTGAAATGCTTCGAATATAATCAGCCCAGTTAAAATCTTGATTCTCGAGTGGTGCATCTTCAGAAATAAACGAAATGCAAGTTTTACAGTATCCCAGTCAACTACACAACAGACTACACTGAAGCGCAGCCAGCCTGGAACAGGGGTCACAGTTCTGGAAATGGGAAAGCCCCTCCTCCGCATAGCTCCCTCCTACTCTTGGCAGCACCAAGCCTGGCACAGAGTTTTTGGCACAGAGGGTACCAGGTCAAAAGTCAAACTTGCCTCCAGCCGCTGCAGCTGCAATCGGAGGAGGGACCTAAGAACGGGAGTAGATTAAGTGACTATCAAATACGACCAAGGCGGAGGTTAATCAGCAAAGACGGGAAAGACAGACGGCCTGGCCAAAGACTGCGGGCAGTTTTAGAAATTAGTGTATAAAGGTTGTAACGCAGGAATTCTGGGTCTCAGGAAGAAAATTCCGGTTTGAACCAGGCAACTCGCCGCGAGGGCACGTGGAATGTTAGCTTCTCTCTGCACAAGGTGGAGGGGGGGCCTGGTGACGCAGCAGTTAAAGCGCCCTTAAGTGCGGCGGCTGCTAACTTGGGGGGGCGGGAGGGGGGGAAGGAAGCCTGCTTCCCTAAGAGATTACTGCCTCGGAAGCCCTATGAGGACGTTCCGGCCTGGCCTGTCAGGATCGCTACGGGTAGCAGCAGGTTGGGGGGGGGGGGGGCTGTCTGCAAGGCCTGGTTCCAAAGGGCTCTTAGCAACACCTCCCACCAACCTTTGGCGGAGTGGTGGAGACGGCCGAGCCTTCACAGGCCCTGACTCGCCAGCTGAGCTACACGAGCCAGCGGCGGGGTGAAAACTCCCGGGTGTCCGGTGGGGGTGTGTCCGCTCGGCCCACACCTCCGCCGCGGGTGGGCAGCGGGGCGGGCGGCGCGGCCCGCAGGGCGGCTCACCTGGGCGATGCCGGCCCCCATAAGTCCACCGCCGATGACGGTCACGTGCTTGAAGACGATCTTCTTCGCCGTGGCCGAGGCGGTGGACGAGGAGGACACGAACTGCCTGGTCACGAACGCCATCGCGCAGCGGCGGCTACACGGCCGAAGCAGCGAAGGAATCTACGGCGAACGGACGGCGAAGGGGCGGAGACCCACACGGCCCAGCCGCCCGCGCGCCGAAAGACTGTGACGTCACGCGTGGGGGCGGGGACTCGAGGCCCGCGCCGCCTATTGGCCGAGGCTACGGACGAGGGCGGTCCAACGCCCGAGCCTGGCGTCCCCTGGCCCTTTACCGGGGACTTACCCGGGAGCGGCTTCGGACGGCCAGCCTGGCGAGGAGCTGGTGTTCGGGGCTTCGCGATCCTGAGTGGGGCCGAGTGCTAACTGGTCCTTGGAAGAGCCGTGCACCTCCTGTATAGGGCAGTGCACGTTGTTGATGTGTAAGGTGTTTGTCCACTCCTCAAAACCCCAGCAAACTCCCTGCCATCGACTAGCGATGCTCACTCCGGAATAAATCTGTGCTTTGGGCTACTGTGAGATCGGCATCCAAAATGTGCGTGGTGTGGGTCCTGCCCGGTGGGTATTGCTTGTTGCTGCTAAGAAGGAAGGGAACTTCGCCTGCTCACGGCTCCAAGAAAAGGTCTGGCCAAGGGAAAGGGGAGATGACCTTGAGGCCCCGGTTAGAGCTAGATGTGTGAGACGGGCGCGGTGTCCAGGTGGACGGAGTAAGATCAGAGAATGCGGAGTGTCCCCTGACCCTAGAGGTGAACGCTTCTCCGACTAGTGAAAGGCTTTCGAGCAACTAGGCCGGGGATCGGCAAACTTTTGAGCCGGAAGTGCCAATCCTGCCCTCACAACAATTTAGCCATCATTTGAGAGCCGTAATTATATTTTTACAAACAGATTAAATCACTGCTAATCAGCAGTAAAGTGAATATCTTTTCCTTTTTTAACACTTTTACCATCCACATGTCAGACAGTTCAATAATTCAATCATATCGAGAAGAGTTGTACAATCATCAGCACATTTTTCCTAGAACATTTTCTTCCTTGTACTCATTGTTATTGGTGTAATTTTTTCTAATTGTGAAATATATACACAGCAAAAAACATTCTCTAATTCCACAACTTCTGCACATTGATTATGCTCTTCATGTTGTAGAACTTCCACCACCATGAACACAAACTCAGTGCCCTGTAAGCAACAACCCTTTCTCCTTCACCCTTGGTAACCTTTGGTCAAGTTTGATATCTTTTCTCTTTTTCTTTTTTTTTAAAGTAGTTTTCTTGATAGAGTATTCACATGTCATATACTTTCATATCAATCACTTTTTAAATGAGCTGTGGATACATCAGCACAATCAGTTCTGATGCTCTCCTCCCCCTCCTGGCATTCATGGTTTGCTCCTCAAATCCCCTCATCTTCTTCACCCACCCACCCCCCCCACATCCCTGATAAACCCTTGCATCTGTTACTGTCTCTGTGCATCCACTCCTTCTGTGCTTCACAAACCGGGAAACCCGGCAGAAACAATTGAAAAATAAATAAATAATGAAACGGCAAGAAGAAAATAATAATTATATAAAGCTAAAAAGTACAAATAAATAAATTGTTAAAAAAAATAAAATAAAATGAAATGGAAAGAAAAAAAATAAATAAATAAAAAGTACAAATAAAGAGTAAGAAAGAAACGACCACCGGCAATATTTAAATGGCCAGAGAAGAAATTTCTGTCATGGAACAAGTGAGAAATGCTTGAGCCTAGGGCAAAGTCAGGTTGGGTCAAGGGAGAGGTCCCATTATCAAGTATCATATTTGTACCATGGTGGTGGTAAAGCTATTCAAGAACCTTGCGGATGGCCTAGGGGGGATCTCCCAGAGGCTTCACCTGGCTAAATCTCCGCAGATGGGTTTTGGGTTCCCACTGCCCGCCATCACCTTTAACAAATTGTGTGTTCACAATTTAAACTCTGATGCTTTCCCTTCGTCCTATTTGGATTTTGAGGTCATCTTTGGATCACACAGGCTGGGTTGCTTCTTAGTATGGACTTAGTTGATGCCTGGCTTAGATGGCTGCTTGTTTGATGCCTTTAAGACCCTCAGGCACTATGCCGATGGACAGCCAGGCACAATCTGCTTTCTTCTAGTTACTGCATCATAAGAAGCTTTGGTAGTGAAGTGGTTACTGGTTGGGCTGCTAACTGCAAGGTCAGCAGTTCGAAACCACCAGCAGCTGTGCTGGAGAAAGGGACCTTTCTACTCCAGTAAAGTGTTACAGCCTCAGAAACCCACATCAGGCAGCGCTACTCTGACCTGCAGGGTCCTTGTGGGTCAGCATCAACTTGATAGCAGTGAGTTTGGTTTTTGTTGTTATTGTTGTTTTTTCAGACTGCATCTTTGTAATGCAACATTTTGATTAATTTATTTTAAAATATTTTAATGAAGACCCACAAACCCACCAAATGTGTTGGTCTCTCCTACAGAATTAATTCTCCTTGTGAAGTCTGTGTTCCCTGGCCCTTTCGTTTGATCTCCACTACAGTAATTCTATAGAAATCGGGGGGAAGCCCTGCCGCTGAGTGCCCTCAGCCTCAGGCCCATGCTAAGGAGCGCCAACCTGGTTGTGGAGGTAGAGAGAGCATTATATCCAAATAATTAAAGACCATTCCCTGGTAGAGTCTAGCTTTTAACCATCCACAAACCCCATGGGAATAGAAAGAGGGAAAATTATACAATTTGAAAAATTATGAAGAAAATAATTAGGGTGGAGGAAGCAGCACGAACAAAGGCAGAAACACAAAGCCTTGCAATTGGGGAAAGAATGAGAAATTAGAAAGGAGTAGGTTATGCAGTGAGCTAACCACACAGTCAGCACTCTCAGAGGGAGAAAGAGGAGACTGTCTACTCCTGTAAAGATGCAAAATCTCAGAAACCCAAAGGCGCAGATCCACTCTGCCCTGTAGGGTTGCTATGAGCCAGCGACAGCTTGATGGCCGGGAGTTTTGGGTAAAGCAAGGGAAGTAGATGAGTAGGATACAAGGATGCCTGTTTAGGTTTAACTTTTAGTTCTTACAAGTTTGGTTCTTACAAGGCGAGCATGGTGGGTTAAGCATTAGATCACTATCCACTTGGTTGGCAGTTCTAACCCACCAGCTGCTTCATGGGAGAAAGATGAGGCTGTCTGCCCCTAGGAAGATTGGGAAAACCTATGAAGCAGTTCGACTATAGGGTCACTGTGAGTCTGAATCCACTTGACAAATGTGGATTTGGGCACCTAGTATGAAGTCACATCTACTAATTGCAATGTTATGCAAAGCAGAATGCCTGAATAGGGTCTCTTTTTTAGATGTATGACTTATTTTCCTCAAGAAAGCATATATATATATATATATATATATATATATATATATATATATATATATATATATATATATATATATATATTAGAAAATAGGAATATCCTTAAAAGTCTACTTCAGGATTGTCTAAGCGTTCTCAAACAGAGGGAGTCCATATCATGTGTGCTATAAAGAGAGAAATCCTGGCTCAGGCACTCAGGTGGTGTTAGACCTGCAAACACTTAGCCTCCTCAGATTCCAGTGACCTTGGTTATTGGAAGAAGTGTTGAGACAAAAGTTTTCCAGTATTTTCCAAGTAAGAGTCTCTTGTTGACAGTTTCCTGAAGAAGCAGGAGGCTCCTCTTGTCCCTCCTCCTACCCGTTACCTGTCAGATGACAGTTACAATAGAATCCTTCTTCTTTTTGCCAGGCCTGCCAGCTTTTCCCAAGAGTGGCCTTGGGCTCTTAGGAGCCCTGGAAGAATGCCTGGGACCCCTAACTTGAACCTTCCCCTTTTCTGGAAGCGGTGCCTCATTTCTCTCTGGGAAGCCTGATGGGGATCACCGACCCAGCCCACAGACAGCGAGTGCTGCGGCCAAAATAAAGAGCTGGCTCAGAAATGGAGGGAGTCATGCCCGCTTTCAATGTTATTTGTCCCATGCGTGGATCATTGGTACTCTCGACAAATAAATAGCCCAGAACTGTCTGTGATGGTGGCATCAGAGGGCAGCAGAAGGAAAGAGCCCAGCAGCTCCTTTGTCTCCAACAAAAATAGGACAAAGATCAAAGACTCACTGGCCACTGTGATTTATGAAGTCAGCATGCAGGGAGCTGAGCAGACAGTCTTGGCTCTGTCATGGGAGGGACACACTGGCCCAAGGTCAGACTGTGCTCCAGCTAGCAGTGTGGAACATGGATTGCGGGGCTGGGAGTGGGTGGGGGGAAGACCGGCAGGGCTGATGAGTGAGTTGCAATTTTCCTTCAATTTGTGGGAGATTAATCGTTTCTGGCTTCCTGGAGAAAGAGTGCAAAGTTCCTGCTGCCTCTCCTGTGGTGTTGAGCAACTGGGCAGAAAGCCTGAAGTGGTGACTGCTTCCAATAACACAACCGCAAAGCCCAGGAAGGCCAACCCAAAGCTTCACACACACATACAAACCCCACTGCCGATGAACCCATTCTGGTGCGCTGGGACCCTAGCTATCCAGGGCTCCCAGGGCTGCAACTCTTTACCGAGCGCAGCCCTTGAGGATGTTTCTCTTAAGGGCAGCTGGTGGACTTGAGTTTCCTGCCTGTGCTTAGCAGTCCAGCACTTACTCACTAGCACCCAAAGGTAACCAAAAACTTAACTGCTGCAAAATAAAGGTTGACATTGAAAACCTTGACCAGCAGTTGTTCTCAAAGGAGTCGTCATACGGTTTGCATGTCCAAGAAGTATCTATCGTTGGTTTGAGAAGGGCCCGGGGAGATAATACATATAGATCTACTAAGGTCTGTCCTCAGAATGGTTTATATCGTACCAACATTTCTAACATCCCTGAAATACTGGACAACTTGATAAACAAGTTTACCCCCTGAGGCTAAGAAAACGAAAACAGAAAACAGTAGACTTTACAGATCTTCCTTGGGTCTCCTGTCAGGCCAGCCCTCACCTCAACACCATCTACTTTGGACCTAGATTCTCTCCCCTGCCAGGAAAACCTCTCTCTCTCTCTCTCTCTCTCTCTCTCTCTCTCTCTCTCTCTCTCTCTCTCTCTCTCTCTGTTGCAAAGCCCTGAGGCACTGCTTCTTCTAGAGAGGCTGAAGTCCAGGGCTCCTGGGAACAGAGTGGTAACTACATACCTGGGACAAACACGTATGAAAGACTCCTTTGTGAAGAAAGTGGGGGTGTGCAGTCCAGCTGGGCGAATCTTGATGCAGAGTTGTGGGCATACTCTCCAATCTGGGTCAGAGTTAATGCACGTATGATTGCTAAGGAGACAGAATGTTTTTCCTGCCCCAAGCACCAGGTTCGCACCCAGAGGGGACAGTGGACTATTTCATCGTCCGCTTTAATGACTGTGGGATTCCGTGAACACAGGCTCCCCAAAGTGCTGACCTCAGAAAGCAAAATCTATCACATGAGGATAATCAAAGAAAGAAAGAGAGAAAGAAAGAAAGAAAGAAAGAAAGAAAGAAAGAAAGAAAGAAAGAAAGAAAGAAAGAAAGAAAGAAACCATCTCCCCTGGTCTCAAGTCCATGCCAACACATAGCCGCCCCAGCTAGGGTTTCCGACATTGCAAATCTTTGCGAAAGCAGAGAGCCTTGTCTTTCTCCCCTAGAGTGGCTGCTGGGCTTGAACTGTCGGCCTGGCAGTAACAGACAAATGCCTAACTCACAGGCCACCAAGGATAGCACAGTTGAATTCTTTATCACCCTAGGGAAACATGACTTTACATCCTTTCACAAGAAACAGACAGTAAGAGTGACATAGGGGTGGTGTCTGGTCTCCTTTAACTTAAAGAAGAATCACCAGGCCAGGGCCCACTCACTTCCCAGGAAATGAAGTGCTGCCAAAGGCCCCGGCTCATGGGATCCACTCCTCTTAGCATGCCCCCCCACCATCCTGAAGGAGCTGGCTTGACAGACTGAGAGAAGGGGTTTCCAGGGACACAGTTACAGCCCAGCCTTGTTGGCACCGTGTTGCAAGGTTGGGGCAATGTTCTCCAGGAGGCTGTATTTGCTCCAAACTAGCATCTAGTATACGGCGTTGTTTCTCCGGTAGCCAGGATTTATTTGCAGAGCCGCCACAGGGATTAAGTCTCTGACGAATCCCCTCTGCCTGTTGCCCAGGATGTAACAGCCTTGCTATCCGACAGAGTGCATCGAAAAGTGGTCTAATGCAGGTTAGATTAAAACTTAGCACCTTTGTTTTATTTTCCCTTATAACCCATTTAAAATTTGTTCTAGTCTTTTTCCCCCCCGCAGTTTTATTTGCAAGTAATTTGCACATCATACAATCCAATAGTTCAATCAGGTCACGGACAATTAGACAATCAGCCCTACATTAATTTTAGAACACTGCTTCTCACTCATGGTCAAATCGCCTCTAAGATGATTCAGGCAATCACAATCGGTTCTAGTGCTCCCTCCCCACTCCCATCTTCATTAGTTACTCCCCAAATCCCCTTTCCCTCCCTATCTCCCTGCCCCACCCCTGTATTCCCTAGTCTCTTTGTATCCATTATTATCATTATGCCTCCACTCCTCCTGTGCTTCACAACTGGGAGACCACCCAGAAAACAATAGAAAGCAAAATTGCTCTGAGGTGGTAAGGGTAGAAACACAATAGGACACAGACAAAAATGCTAGTAATGCGCAAGCAGGAAAAGACCCCTATCAACATTCAAAAGGGAAGGGAGGAAATTTCTGTCATGGAACCAGTAAGAGACACTGGTACCCAGAACAAATTCAGGTCAAGTCTAGAGGGTGGTCAACTGGCCAATGTCAACTTAGATCCAGCATCAAGATCGCAATGGTTTCTGCCTGATAGTAAGTAAGGCTGGTAGAGACTAGCCTGTGGTGAGAGCGGATCTGCCAGGGGCTCAGCCTCTCCAGAGTCTCTGCAGGTGGGTTTGGGGTCCTCACTGTCCCCCATGGCCCTCCACAAATGGGGTGTTCATAATGTTTGCTCTGATGCTTTTCTCACCATATTCGAGCTCTGTAATTATCACCTTTGGATCACCCAAGCTGCTGTGCTTCTTCCCGGTGGACTTATTTGTAACGTTTGTTCTAGCTTTTATTATTTTCTGTTATTCTTTCATTTGGGGGTTGTCTCTGTCTTCTTTTATTATCATTATTGGGTTTTCTATATGTTTACAAAACATCTAATACACATATGTTTATATATCTCTGTACATATATCTTTATTTGAAATCCGGATGGGCAAGTCTACAGAGACAGTAACTAAACTAGCAGTTTCTCAGGGTTATGGCTGGGGAGGCTGAGGGTAAATTGGAAGCTAATAATAATGAGCAGAAGAAAGAAGAAAATGATCTTAAATGCATTGTGGTGATGATTGTACAATTCTCTTAAATATGGTTAAAGTATTGAATTGTGTGATATGTGAGTTATATATCAATCAAATTGTTAAAAAGTTTGGTATTTTTTAACAAGCAGGACAGGCATGGACGAGGGAGATGCCTGGAGACTTCCTAAGTCTTTTCATCTGGGAGCTGCAGAAGTTGAGGCAGACAAGGGGATACTGGGTTATTAGTTCCGGACAAAACCCAGGTGCTCAATGAAGGGGTGGAAATAAAATGGAATCGTGAAGCTAGTAGGAGACCAAGAGTTCACCTCCAAATCCTTTGGCAACTGAGATTGAAGTCTGGAGAGGTCATCTGGCCAGTTATTGATAGGAGTGAGATTGGGGTCTAAGGTCTGCCATGCTCCTGGTCCCCTCTCATTATCCCATTATGTCTGGTTTGATACTCAGCTTCCATACCTTCAAGCCAGCAACACTCACCAGCTTAATTTCTGGTCCCATGAGACTTTCTTTCTACATGCCTCATGGCCTAATTTCCAAAAGGAAGGGGGTCCTTTTGATTTCCTTAAATTATGTTTCTTATGAATTGGCTCTGAAACAATATGTACTCATACAGCTGAGTTGTACTGATTCCATTTCAGGCCCATATAAACTCTCGTTACACTCCATTGCAACTCTTATCTTTAGAATGGTTAATTACAAAAATAATAATGTCCTCTTCTCACTCTCTCAGTGTCTCCGCCATACAGCGTGTGGTGTTGCTCTGACTTGGCCATGTCGTCTCTTAAGACTTTCAAGACCCATCCCCAATGGATTCAAATCGGCCTAGTTTCCAATGGATTCGAATGAAAACCAGTAATAAGATCAGGTACAACTCCAAGAAAACACATTGGAGAAGAACCAAGCTGAGTCTGCAAGGCACCCCCCGAGGGTCAGCACGCACGGCCGCATTTGCCCAGGCTCAAATCATGTTGAGTTGCTTTGACTTTTGTCCCCATCTGATCCATTGAACTTGTACTAGCAAACAGTCTTGCTTCTTCCTTGGTTTTTATGCTTCCGCATCAAGTTTAACCATAAATAATGTAAGACTGTTGATTTGAAAATAATAATGATGTATTTTTTTCTTCCACAAGAGAGCAATAAAGAGCTTTTCCCAGAAGCCATCTCCGGGGCATCTCTGAGGTCTACCCTAGGTACACTCACTCGCTGCCATCCAGTCAATGACAATGCATAGCCACCCTACAGGACAAGGTAGGACTGCTCCTTTGGGTTTATAAGACTCAAATTCTTCACAGCAGGTAGTTTCAAACGGCTGACCTTCCGGTTAGCTGCCCAACGTGCAAGCACCACGCAGCCAGAGCGGCTCCCCAGGTACAGGGGTAGCAAAGCCACCTGCTCCTACCCCATCGCCACATACGTACACAGTGCATAACCCAGAAAACCAAACTCACTGCCATCAAGTCGAATTCTGACTCACAGTGACCTTACAGGAGAGAGTAGAACTGCCCATGTGGACTTCCGAAAGGGCAAATTTTCACAGGAGTAAAAACCCTCCTCTACTAAAGTCTGATGTTGTTTGTGTTTAATTTTAAAGAACTTTTCTTAGCCATTTTTTTTTCGTGTGTACATGGGAAGGAAGAAGCCCTAGGAGCCATGGTATGATGGGTAAGTGCTCAGCTAGTAGCCATGAGGTTGGTGGTTCAAACACCTGCAGGAGATGCGAAGGAGAACTCCTGGGAAGATGAGCCTAGGTAACTCTGTAGAGCCGTTCTGGTGGGCACACATGTGTTAGCAGGCCATGCACCTAATAAGGAAACAACAAGGGGAAAGCAGGGTTCATACAGTTCGTCCTGATTCATTCAGAGTCTATAGTTTCACTGTTGTACCCCAGGGGAATCCTAAACCTAACCCAACAAAACCCAATGCTGATTCTGACTCATCTCAAAACTTAAATGCAAATCAAAACTATAATGAGATCCTACCTAACACCCACAAGGATAGCCAGATGAGAAAAATCCCAGAAGGCAACAAATGTAGGGGTGTGGTGAGATAGGAACCCTCATTCACTGCTGGTAGCCTGCAGACACATACAGCCACTGTGGAAAGCAATTTGGCAGTACCTAAAACAGGTGGCAATCAAGCTACACTAAGACCCAGCAGTTCCACTGTTGGGCATACACCCAGAAGAAATAGGAAACTGACCAAGGCCAGACATCTGCGACCAATGTTCATCACTGCACAGTTTACAATCTCAAAAAATTGGAAACAGCCTAAATTCCCATCAATGGATTAAAAAAACAACTCTGGTATATACACAAAAAAGGAATATTATGCACCCCTAAAAATACTGGCAAAATGATGAAACACCTCATCTCAGGGAAAGGGTTGGAGGATATTATGCTGAGTGAAGTTAGCCAAGCGAAAATGTCAAGTACAGCATGAGTCCACAGAGATAAGTCCAAACAGCAAAACAGGCCTACGGGAAAATGCATACAACACACAAATCCCAGGAGGAGAGCCAGATATTCCGGCATGAGCCAGACCAAAGCCAATGATTCACACGTCATCAAAAACGGATGCAGAAAGCACCTATGCTGAAAGGCACCTTTTCCCACCTCTCATCTCATATGTCTTTAAAGCAAAAAGACGGCAATGGGAGGTCAGGGCACTAACCAATCCAAAGGGAAGGTATTGTTTATATTGCCACAGGAAAAGGAGGGCAAGAGTAGACCTCAGCACAGTGCTAATCCTTGAGGGCAACGTTCCTACTCAGGGCAGTTCCTTCCCAGAGACGACTGCTCGGCTGCTGCTGTCTGAGAGGTGATGTCCTCTCTTTGAATAGAAGCAGTGCAGAGGACAGCCCTGAAGATAGTTCGGCAGGGCAGCTGGTCTGACGGGCACACAGGGGCAAATCAAGAGGGGAGTGCAACAGACCAGTGCTCGGAGAGAAGCCACAAAGCCCCTGGGGAATCCCGATTGTAGACTTCTGACTTGGGGGGTGGGGGTAGCACTTGGCACCCCATCTGAACTGGTTGGGGGTTACTCACAAGGGGTCCACTGAAAGTCTAAAGGCATAAAGGGTGTATGTGTATTGGCGGGGGTTGGGGGGCAGACTAGAACACTCCATCCTGACTGCAGAAATAGCAATGGGGACGTTTAGGATGCACGCCTAGGGGACACAAATGCTGAAAACTAAAAGGGTGAATGAGGTAAGCAGGTCCTGGGATATGTAACTGTGAAAGAAATGGGGCTAGCCTGATGGCTTATATGTCCTCTCTCTATGTAACAGACAGATATTCATTGACTCAATGTCAGGATCCCTGCTAGACTTGTGACTATCTCTATATTATTTATTTTTTCTTTTTGTTGTTTATCTATGCAAGATAGGCAGGATAGGCAATCATACTGAGACAGTGACTGGTTCAACAGTTCCTAGGGCCATAGTAGGGGAGGCAAGAGATGTGAGCGGTGAGCCAATAATGGCAGGTAGTAAGTGTTCTAAAATTGATGAGTAGGAAGGTGTAACTTTTCTGGTCATTTAATCAATGGAATTGTATCTGAGAGGAATTACTCCGAAGTGAATGATGAATAAACATAATAGTGGGGTAAGAGGAAATTAAAAATATATAAGTGTGTATTTGTTTATAATGTATATATATGCAAATGAAACAAGGAAGCAGAAGGACTTTGGGCCTCTACTTAAAATGATCCTCAGTTAAACAAGTCTTAAGGATCAAGGTAGCCGATGGACATTGGGCCTCTACTCAAGTACTCCCTCAACAAAAGAACACTTTGTTCTAATAACCTGGCATTCTGTGATGCTCACCTTCCCCACAGAATCACTGAAGACAAATGTGTGCATAAGCAAATATAGTGAAGAAAACTGATGATGCCTGGGTATCAAAAGATATAGTGCCTGGGGTCCTAAAGTCTTGAAGATAAACAAGTGGCCATCTAGCTGAGAAACAACAAAGCCCACATGGAAGAAGCACATCAGCCTGTGTGATCATGAGGTGTTAATGGGATGAGGTATCAGAAATTAAAAAACAAGCAACCAAATTGATGTGAAGGGGTGTGAATGTAGTAGAGACCCCATACCCACTGGTAAGACAATTGGACAGTCCTTCTCAGAAGGGTCACACAGAAGGGACGATAAATCCAGAGTGCGGTACAGCACTGATGAAGCACATCACTATCCTCTATTCCTTTAATATGTCCTCCCTCACTATTATAGCCTTTATTTGTTTTTCCTCACTAATCATGCTAGATTTGTGCATATTCATTTGTATATTTCAGATTCTTTGGTACATGAAAGTCAAGATAGACAACCCTTCAGAAACAGTAACAGGAGTAATGTTCCCTGGGGGTATGGGAAGAGAGGGGGTGAAGAAGAGAATAGATCCACTAACAGAATTGTATGTGAATGGATGTATTGGATCATCTAAGATATGGCACACACAAAAAAACCCCTAACAACGATTATAGGGGTGGGGAAAGCGGGTTCCTGTGGGGTAGGGGGTGGGGAGATAAAGGGGAACTATATCAAGTTATTCAAGAAGAAAGAAAAAGTTTGGAAACGGATTGTGGTAGCAATTGTACAATACTGCTTGATGTAATTGAACTGTGGAATGTTATGATATCTGTAAGAGTTCCCAATAAAATGAATAATCAAGTAAAAAAACAGACACACTGCAGTGCATTCTCCCACGGAGCAGCTGGTGGCTCCCAACTCCTGACCTTGCAGTTAGCAGCCCAACACGTACCTCACTGTGCCCAGGACTCTCACTTGCTATGCAGTGTTCCTGAGAATGCAGCTCTTGATGGGAGCAGAGAACCTCGTATTTCTCTTCAGAGCCTCTGGTGGATTTGAACTTCAGACCTTTACATCATTCTTACATATCTTGCTAAAACACAAATTCTGATTCAGTATATCTGGGGCAGAAAGGCAACTTCTCTGTGGAACGAAGTAGGAGGTGGTGAGAGAAGTGTGGGGGAGGGGCGGGGGGGAGGCAACTGGAATGAACTGGTTTGAAGCTCTGGAAGAAACTCCTGGTTATTTGAAAGAACTTTTTGTTGTTGCTGTTGTTTTTCAAAGCATTGCTTTTTATTGAAATAAACTTCCATATCTTAAAGTTTTAACAGTGTCTGGCGCCTTCACATTTGTCACATAGCTCTCAGTTCTCTTGGACAAAGTGGTGGAATCAGACGCATTGGTTCTAGTTGGGGACTAAGAGGTCCTATGCTGCTCATTTGACTTTTGGCGCCTTCATTTCCATATCTGCTAGGGACTACATTAGATCATCACTAAGCTCCCCCTTTTTTATTCTTTTTTGGTGAGGGGGGTCTTCTTTTTTCTTCTTTTTTAATCATTTTCTTAGGGGCTCATATAACTCTTATCACAATTATGCATACATCAATTGTGTAAAGCACATTTGTACATTTGTTGCCCTCATCATTCTCAAAACAGTTGCTTTCCACTTAAGCCCCTGGCATCAGCTCCTCATTTTCCCCCTCCCTCCCTGCTCCCCACTCCCTCATGCACCCTTGATAATTTATAAATTATTATTTTGTCATATCTTACACTGTCTGATGTCTGCCTTCACCCTCTTTTCTGTTGTCCAGCCCCCAGGGAGGAGGTTATATGTAGATCCTTGTAATCGGTTCCCCTTTTCCACCCCACCCTCCCTCTACCCTGCCGGTATCGCCACTCTCACCACTGGTCCTGAAGGGATCATCTGCCCTGGATTCCCTGTGTTTCCAGTTCCTATCTGTACCAGTGTACATCCTCTAGTCTAGCCAGACTTGACCGGAAAACACCCCTAAAGGCCGAAAAACAGTCTTTGAACTAACGAGGGTTTTCTTTCTTGTTGTTTTGTCTTTGGCTTTTTGTAGTTGTTGTTTTGTTTTCTCTTGTTGCTTTGTTTTGCTCTGTCTTGTTTTGTGCATGTTATTATCTCTGCAGCTCTGTCTAAATAAGATAGGCTGGATGAATAATCTGGAGGAGAAATCAATGGGACCAATGGTTCTGGGGGTTATGAGAGAGGGAGAGATGGGGGTAAAGGAAGTGGTGTTAACAAATCCAGGGACAAGGGAACAACAAGTGATCCAAATCGGTGGTGAGGAGGGTGTGGGAGGCCTGGTAGGGCTTGATCAAGGGTAATATAACGGAGAGGAATTACTGAAACCCAAATGAGGGCTGAACATGATAGTGAGACAAGAGGAAAGGAAAAGGAAATAGAGGAAAGAGCTAGGAAGCAAAGGGCATTTATAGAGGTCTAAATACAGGCATGTATATATGTAAATATATTTATATATGAGGATGGGGAAATAGATATATGTGCATATATTTATAGGCTTAGTATTAAGGTAGCAGATGGACATTAGGCCTCCACTCAAGTACTTCCTCAATGCAAGAACACTTTGTTCTATTAAACTGGAATTCCATCATGCTCACCTTCCCAACATGATCGCTGAAGACAAAGTGGGTACATAAGCAAATGTGGTGAAGAAAGCTCATGGTGCCTGGCTATCAAAAGATATAGCATCTGTGGTCTTAAAGGCTTGAAGGTAAACAAGCGGCCATTTAGCTGAGAAGCAATAAAGCCCACATGGAAGTAGCACACCAGCCTGTGCAATCATGAGGTATCGAAGAGAGCAGGTATCAGGCATCATCAGAACAAAATATCAAATCATTGTGAATGAAAGGGAGTGCAGATTGGGGACCCAAAGCCCATCTGTAGGCAACTGGCCATCCCCTTACAGAGCGGTAGCGGGGAAGAAATGAGCCAGTCAGGAAGCAGTGTAGCAACGATGAAACGAACAACTTTCTTCTAGTTCCTCAATGCTTCCTCCCCCAACCCACCCCCGCCATCATGATCCCAATTCTACCATTTTTCATCTCTAAAGTCTGTCATTTACAAAGCCTGCCTGCCATTGTTGTGGGACAAACTTTGAGCTGCTAGTGTCAAGGCCGGTGGTTCATATCCACCAGCTGCCCCCCAGGAGAACAATGAGGCCATCTGCTCCCCAAAAGGTTTACAGGGTCTGAGACTAAAGGAGCAGTTCTACTCCGTGCTATGAGGTGGTTAAGAGTCATGAGGGATTTGATGGTTCTGGGTTAGTTTGGGTTTTAGAGTATAATTTTAGGGGTCCCCAAGTAGGACAAACAGTCGACACATAGATGCTCCCCAAAAGGTTGGATTCAAGTCTACCCTAGGGGATCTTAGGAGCACCTCTTGCTCCCACGCACTGCCATCAAGTTGATTCAGACTCAATAGCAAGCAGAGCAGAGGAGAATTTGCCCTGGGGGTATAGAAAGCCTCACCTTTCTCCTATGGAGTGGCAGGTGATTTTGAACTGCTGACCTTCCGGTTAGTAGCCTAATGCATAACCCAGTCAGAGCTCCTAGAAACACCTAGTGATCTGCTTTTGAAAATGGAGCTATAGAACCCCTGAGGACCGCAGTGCGACTCTGACACCTGTGGGGGCACCTGGGATCAGAATCAACTTGACACAACAGGTGGTTGTTTTCAAAACTCATTTTCGAGAAGGAGGCTGTGCTAGTCTGCGTTGGCTAGAGAAACAGCTCCAGAGATGCATACGTGTGAGAAAGAGGTTTATATACAAGAACAATTGAATATTGAGTCCAGACCAAGTCCATAAATCCAATATTAGTCCATATGTCTAATAGCAGTCTATAAATTCCTCTTCAGACTCATGCAACACATGCAATGATGCCGAATGCAGGAAGATCACAGACCAGTGGGTGGAAAGTCTTGTAGACCCAGTGGTGGTAGAGGTATCTCAGTGCTGGCAGGGGTCTCCACATGGCTCCTTCAGCTCCAGGGCTCTAGTGTGGCTCCATGTGTCTTATTAGCAAGCATGTCTCATGGGGAGTGGGCGAGTGTCCGGCCTCCAATGAGCATTTATCTCCAAATGAGGTCATCATGCTTGACCTGGTTTACAGGTGTATTATTCTGGGTACATTAGAGAAACAAATCCACAGAAACTCATACATAAGAGAGAGTTTTATGTAAAGGTTAAGTGTCCATCAAGAAAACATCCCAACCCAGCACTGCCCAACCCCACAAGTCCAACATTAAGCCATATGCCCAACACCAGCCCAGAAAGTCCTCCATCTCACAAAGCACACACTATGATGCCGACTGCAGGAGGAAAGCCGAATCAGTGAGCATGTAAGCATTTACCGCTAGCACCTGGCTGTTCCACCTGGCTGCTCCAGCACCCAGGGCTGCATCAGGGTAGGTTCAAGTGACTTCTCAGGATTGTCTTGCAGGAAGTGAGCCTTGCCAGCTAAAGCAGGGAACTGGCTAAGGCAGCTGCACCCTGGTCCGACCATCACAAAGCAAGAGACCCGAGAACTAGAAAGGCGAGGCTCACCAAGTCATTTATCTCTCTGTCCTTCAATGAACCCCACGTGTGTTTTATTGGCCAGGTTGGCACAATAAACTAACAACCTCAGTTGTGTTCAGTGCTAAGGAGGCAGAACAATGGACTCTCAGCGGGCCACACACTCTATGAAGAGAAAGAGCAGTCAGGTGTTTTAACTTGTCGCATGGGCCGTTTGAATCCCTCAGAAGTCGAGGGAACCTTTTCCATTGTACGCACCCCTCACCACTGCAGCATCTACAATGCATTGATGGATTCACGGCCAAGCCTGCTTCACCCACTATGCCAGCCACTGCCGCATGACCCTGCAGCGCACCTGGGGGTGCCATTTGACAAAGAGCTGGGGGAGGCCATCAGGCGGGAATCTGCCAAGATATGAGCGGTGAGCCAAGAACAGCAGTTCAAAATCACTAGTCACCCTACAGAGCAGAGCTACCGTAGTATGCGTTCTTCTCACTAGGCGGGCATTGAGAACAATATGGCCCTCTAGACAAAAGTGGCAGCCTGGGAAACCTGCAGGGGCAGTTCTACTTTGTCCTCCAGGGTCACTGTGTGTCAGAATTGACTCCCTGGCAGTGACTGAGTTGAAAACAGAAACTCAATGCTTCCTGAAAAATGGCTTCCTTTTTCTTTTCCTTCCCAATCCTGGTAACCACTAAGAAACTTCTTTTTCTATGGATTTGTCTATTTTGATTTCTCACATGAATGAGATTATTCAGATTTTGACCTTTTGTCACTCACCCCTCACTCATGGATTGCCATCCTGTCCAGGCTGACTCATTGCAAGCCTTTAGGACAGAGTAGGTCCCTGCCCCTGTGGGTTTCCAAGATAGTAACGGTGTACAGGAGTCAGTTGACTTATTTCAGCAAGATGTTTTCAAAGTACATCATGCTCCCAGCACTGTTTGTTGAATAGGTCTTTCTGTTCCTTCATACACTGACAACAATACACTGTGTACACTCTGGAGGACACGGAGTCCAGATGCATCTGTGTACTCTGGCATGATAGAACGCTGCTTAGTGAGTCGTTATTTTAAAAAGATAATATCTTCACAATGAATTTCCTCTCAATAGCATGATTCATATGTAAGACATTCTGATGATGGGGGTAATTAATGTACAAATGTGCTTTATGCAATTGATATATGAATGGATTATGATAAGAGTTGTATGAGCCCCCAGTAAAATAACTTAAAAAGAAAGACATTCTGAGAGGAAGCTATAAAAATAAGTGAAATGACTGTGGGGGAGGGCAGGAGGAGTGTAGGAATGGTCTTCACTTATTTGTTTTTGCTGTTTAAACTTAGAAACAGAAACTAGGTTTCTGTATAAATAGGAATTAGATCTAAAGGCAGTGACTTGACCACTGAGTCCCTGGGTACTGCAAATGGTTAACTTGCTCAGCTGCTAATGAAACTAGTGAAGGTTTGAGGCCATCCAGAGGTACCTTGGAAGAAAGGCCTGGTGATCTACTTCTGAGCACTCAGCCATTGACATCCCTGGCATGCTATCAACTTGACAGCAAATGGGAATGGAATTTGACTGGACCCCCAAGCAGTCCAGGTCTACATGTTCTACTCTCCAAAAAGCACCACAGGGTGTGTAATGAAGAACTTGTAGGCTATGCTTCTTGGAAGCCCTTGGGATGTATTGGGCTGTACACTGGACACCACCAGCAGCTCGCAGGAGAAAGAGGAGGCTTTCTATTCCTGTAAAGAGTTTCAGTCTTGCAAACTCACAGGAGCAATTCTTGTCTGTCTTACAGGGTTGCTATGAGTTGTAATCAACTCGATATCAGTGAGTTTTGTTATTTGATTGATTTATGCTTCTGGGAAGAAGTAGGTGCTGGTAGAGAAGGTCCCACTTGAACTTCTAGGGTGCTGATTATGTCCTTTCTTGAGTTGTGTGTTGTTTGCACAGGTATGTTCATTTGTGAAGATGCATCAGGATAAGTGTTATACAAGAGGGTACCCCCAAAGACCCAGAATTGTGCTGGTCAGAGTGGAGCTATCATAGTATACATTTTTCCCCACTAGGTGGGCATTGAAAAACTCACTCAGAATTAGTGCACCCAGTGGCGTCATCTGGGAAGGTTCTCTCTGGTCACAGTGAATTTTTTCATAAAAACAGTTTCACTTGAACCTTGTTTTTGTGATGGCCAATTTAGGAGAACAGTGTGTGGCCATGAAACTTTGTTTCCTGCTCTGGAAAAATGCCACAGGAACTGTTGTGATGTTGAACACAGCTTACAAGGACAGTGCTATGGGAAAGACTCAAGTGTATGAGTGGTCTTCTTGTTTCAAAAAGGGTGAAATGCCAATTGATGACAAACCTTGTTCTAGATTTTTGTCCACTTCCCAAATAGATGAAAATGTTGATTTGTGGCCCATTTGGAGTTGCTTCTAACAGATCAGAACTTAATCAAGCTTTCTATTTAGAGGTTCTGAAAAGATTGCATAACAGAGTGCGATTTGTGGCAGACAGGGGACTGGTTTTGCCGCCACCACAGTACACCTGCTCACACAGCCATCTGGGTGCACCAGTTAATGGCAAAAAGCAGCCTTCCTCTCTTGCCCCATGCGCCGGATTCACCTGACCTCACTCTGAATGAAGAGACATGAAAGGACAGCAATCTGATGACATAGAAGAGGTGAAGAAAAAAACGAGGGAGGTGCTGTCAGCCATTCACACAGATGGGTTTGAAAAATGTTTCCAAGAATGGAATCACAGATTTGACAAATGTCCTGAAGGTAACGGAGAAGGTTTAAAGGTGATAAGGTTGTTTTAGAAAAATATTTAAGCACATAGCTTTGAAAAAAAATTCCATTGCGGGGGGTGGTTACCCTCTCATATGCCAATAAAACTGTTTCTTTAAACCAGAAAAACAGGGAATCCAGGTCGATGAGCCCTGAAGGACCAGTAGTGAGAGTGGCAATACCGGGAGGATGGAGGGAAGGTGGGGTGAAAAGGGGGAACCGATTATAGGGATCTACATATAACCTCATCCCTGGGGGATGGATAATAGAAAAGTGGGTGAAGGGGGACGTCAGACAGTGTAAGATATGACAAAATAATAATTTATAAATTATCAAGGGTTCAATGAGGGAGAGGGTGGCGGAGAAGGAGGGTTAAAAGTGAGGAGCTGATGCCAGGGGCTTATGTGGAGAGCAAATGTTTTGAGAATGATGAGGGCAATGAATGTACAGATGTGCTTTTATACAATTGATGTGTGTATGGATTGTGATGAGTTGTATAAGCCCCTAATAAAATTATTTTAAAAAATGTTTCCTTAAAAAAAAGCACACCCCTTTATACCATGTAATTCATTTTCATTATTCCATTCTGATTCATAGTGACCCTAGAAGACAGCATAGTGTACGTTCATATCACCGGGAACATTCCCCAGCTCGTCTGATCCCAGAAGCTCAGCAGGGTTAGATCTGCTAGGAGTTGGATGGGAGGACAGGGTAGAACTGTCCCTGTGGGTTTCCCAGACTGTAATTTTTTATGAGCAGAAAGTTTCTTCTTTCTCCTGAGGAGCAGCTGGTGGTTTTGAGCTACTGACCTTGTGGTTAGCAGACCGACATAACCCCTATGCCACCAGGCAGGGCTCCTTTTATAAAACATAAGCCTCTTCACAGTAGCGCCTGCTGGGCCCAGATTTGGGTCAGTGGTCTCCTATGTGCTGAGGCATGCCTTGGTGCTCCGAATAAACTAGTCGCTATATTCCATTGGCGCCTTCTTCAAACCTTGGGAAACTGGGCGTCGTATGAGGAAGGGGTCAAAACAAACTTTCAATATTTAGAAATGTTACAAAAGTGTGACAAGAATTAAGATGGCCAAACATAATTTACTGAAGACATTTTATTATAAACAAATCAATCCATGAAGACACGCAGATCACTCTGTTTCTGGAGAGTGTCCTCTTGGGCACAGAGGAACATGAATGTTCCGTGAGGCCTTTTAAGACACTTCCTACATAACAGTCATGGTCAAGTTAGCAGGATTGTCTCAAAGATCGTCTTTCCGTGGTTTCTAATAAGAATATGCCTTAGGGAACTATGCCATAAGGAAAGGCTACTACTACTGTTTATTACTGATAGGTACCCTCGAGTCCATGCGGACTCACTGCTGCCCTCTGTGCCATGGAGGAAGCGCTGCTCTGGGCTGTGCCAGCCTCACACTCAATGCTATGTCTGAATCCACTGTTGCGCACCCTGTGTCACCGAAGGTCTTCCTCTTCCTCACTGACCCAAGCATGCTGTCCTTCTCGAGGGACTGGCCTCTCCTGATAACATGCCCAAAGTACATGAGACAAAGTTTCGCCATCTTTGATTTCTTCCAAGAATGTAGCTTTGAGCATTCTTCTGACAGGCCATGCACTTTCAATCTTCTTCACCAGTATCTCAACTCTAATGCATCGGTTCTTCTGTATTTGCTGTCCAGCTTCTACACGAATAGGAGGTGATTGCAAATACCATGGCTTGGGCCAGGGGCACTTTAGTTCTCAAGGAAACAGCTTGGCAGTTGCACACTTCAATGAGGTCTTCTGCAGCAGATTTGCTCAGCGCAGTGTGTCATCTGGTTTCATGATGTTTGCTTTCTTGGGTCCCGATTATAGAGCTAAGTAAAAGGAAGTCATTGGCAATTTCAAACTTTTCTCTGTTTACCACAATGTTTATTGGTCCAGATGTGAAGATTTGTGTTTTCCTCATTCATGTTGAGGTGTAATCCATACTGAACTCTAAGAGTCTTTAAGCTATGTCAGCAAATGCTTCAAGTTCTCTTCACTTTCAGGAGGCAAGATTGAGCCATCTACTTATGAACGGCTCTTAAGGACTCTTCCTTAAATCCTGACACCATGTTTGTTTTCACTGAGTCAAGCTTCTCATATTATTTGCTCTGCATACAGAAGGAATAAGTATGGTGAAAGGTTACAATCCTGATACACACCTGTACTGAATTTAAGCTACGTACTTTAAACTACTTCCAATTTAAACTACTCTGTTCTAATGGCTGCCTCTTGGTCTACATACAGGTTCCACATGAACACAATTCCCATTCCTCTCAATGTTATCCATTGTTTGTTATGGCCCACACAGTTGCTTTGGCTCAGAACTGACTCAACGGCACCTAACAACAACCCAGTCTTATGCCTTTTCATAGTCAATAAAACACCAGTAAACATCCTTTTAACATTCTCTGCTGTCATCCAAGATCCACCTGATATCAGCAATGATATTCCTGCGAAATCCAGCTTGAATTTCTAGTGGTCTACTGTCCATCTAGCACTGAAAACATTTTTGAATGATCTTCAACAAAATTTTATTTGAATATGATATTGATAGTTTGAAAATGTACACCATTGGAATGGACATAGCCATGAGTCTCCTCCCGTCATCTCACCTGATCTTCCAACTTTCTAGGCAGAGTCAAGCAACTGTGTCTAGCTTTGCATGTTTGGTGGAACATCTCAATATTCCATCAATTCCTGGAGCCTTGTTTTTCACCAATGCTTTCAGGATAACTTGGCATTCTTCTTTCAGCTCCATGGGTTCTTGATCACGTGCTATGACCTGTACTCTAGTCTTTTGAGTACAATGACTCTGGATTCCTTCTATCTTCTTTTGATGTTTCATGTGTTAGTCCATATTTTTTAAATCTAGAGACTCTTTCAATATTGCAACATGTGGCTTGAATTTCCCCCTCCCCCCACTTTTTTTTCAGCTTGGAAAACACCAAGCCTGTTCTTTCCTTTTGTTACCCCTGAAAGGCTGGCAGTTAGAAGCCACCCAGCATTTCTGCAGGACACAGGCCTGGTGAAGATTGCAGCCAGAAGCCCTTATGGAACAGTTCTCTGTCAATATGAGGTCACTCTTAGGTGAAAATCAACTTAAGTGCAGCTAATAACAACATCTGTGTGTTAAAACTGATGATGCATTCAAATACTTATACAAAGGGGACAACTGATAAGAATACAAAATATCATTTCAATTGTGATAAAGCCTGTAGAGGTTGTCAACTAGACACTTCTGGGTAAGGGTTCTCACTTCTGCCATCGAGTCAATGCTGACTCATAGTCACCCCCCTGTGGGTTTCTGAGACTGTAACTGTTGACATAGGGTTCTCCCAAGAGCTGCTGGTGGTTTTGAACTAGTGACTGTGCGGATTGCAGCCCAATTTGTGACCACTACACTACCAGGGCTCCTTCTAGATAAGGCGAAGGGCTGTCAGTTGCTTCTCAGCAGGATGCTATCTCCTTGGTGCCATAAACGTCTTGTATAAGAGAGAGACCCAGCAGTTGAATCCTCTTTGGCCCTTCACCTTCTGCGGGAGCTAGATCTTGCGTCTGGTTGCTTAATCTCCTGCTGTTTCGTTGGTTGATCTCCGGAACCATAAGACTACCAATAGTGGATTCATTTAGTTAATTTTGGATTCAAGCAACCTCCTCATCCACCAGCCTGTGCCTCCCGTGTGCTTCTCTGCTCATCATCCTGCTTCCTCTTCATCAGCTTCCACGAGTCCGGTGAAGCCTGACTTGAACCAGACTGGACTTACCTATTTCTACAACCATGTAGGCCACTTCTTGATATAAATCTTTCTGTATGCAACACACACAAGCATCCCTGGTTTTGCTTCCCTAGGGAACCTGACCTAACACAATATGCATGCCAAACAAACGTGGCAGAACTGCAGATCTGAGCTTGTCATGTAACCTGCTATCGCTTCCGGTGTTCTGAGGAAGAGAGGAAGCCGTGGCAGGTTTGTTAGTGGTAGCCTCTCTCCAGCTTTCAAGGTCCTTACACAAGGGCCTCGCCTCTTCACTCCCCTTTCTCGGATCTGTGTACTGAGTGCTGCTCTGGGCAAGGCACCGCCCTGGGCCTGAAGATGCTGAACAAAGGGAACCAACCCTTTCCACCTGTGTGGGCAGGGGCTGGGAGAAGGGCTGGGGAAAGGGCTTCAGGAACAAAGCAAATGCAGATAGCAATGAGAACTGGGTGGGAAATAAGTTGGGGGATAAGATTGGGGAGTTCTCTAGGGAGTCCACTTTGGCAGGGGAGGGGCCCTCACCAAAGGCTTTTCTCTCAGAGGATGGAGAACGTAAATGGGATCTGTTACCTGTGTGTGCGGGGGTGGCGGGGGGGGGAGGAAGGAAGTCGACTTAAACACAAACTCACTGCTGTGGAGTTGATTCTGACCCATAGCGACACTACAGGACAAGGTAGAACTGCCCCTCTAGGTTTCCGAAGAGTAGAAAGTCTTTTTTCCTTGGCACAACCTTGTTGGTAGCATGCCAATGAATAACCCACTGTCAGAGCAGGGCTCCTTAAGAGGGGGCGGAGGGGGTGGGTTGTCTGTAAGAACAAAGGGGGTCTAGATATTAGAAAGACCTTCTTACTGAAATGCAGTATACGAGAGGAGTCACGTTCAAGACTTGGTCACAATAGGCTTGGCTGGACCCATCGCTTCCTTCAAGAGTGGGGAATAAGCAGCTTGGGCTATGAGCCAGTCCTCTGAGTAGTGGGTTCTGACGGGATTGGTTTGTGGACTTGTAACTCATCTTCCTCCCGAAAGACTGTGTTGACAAAGGGGCTTTAAAATGCTCACAGAAAATGGGAGAGAGAGTGGCAGTTTTCACTGAACTTTAGGAAGCCCCCTCACATGGTTAATGCAGTTTTTGTGGTAAAATTAGGTGCATCAGCTGATATTCGGATCAGCTTATACTCAAGTATATATGGTATATCTTTGTTGGCTGCTACCCATCTGTCAGTTTGTCATAACGTGGCGACTCTTGTGCTGTTCCGCTAGAAGCTATGCAGCTGCACTGGAAATACCTTCAGGGTTGCTCACGGTGGATAGAATTCAGACTGAGACTAGGAAGACAGACCTGGAAATCTAGTTAGAAAATCAGCCAATGAAAGTCCTTCCTATTGATGGTCTGAAGACAAGTACTCCTACACTGGAAGGCCCAGTGGCTTCTACAATGGACTGGGCCATTGAGCGGATGGTACATGGTGTGTTGTGAGCCGAGCCAAATCAACCACACCTTTTTGTGGAAATCGACTGCCCCCTCCACTTCCTGACTGAACATCGGGTAAATGAGAATGTTTAGCCATTCAGAAAACAAAGAAAAACTTCAGGGAAGGAGGCATGCCAATTTATTAAAATTTTAATAAAAGCATCAAAATCACGTTGAGGATGAGGACTAAGAAAGCACAGTTGTAAAAACACGCAGTTATTTCCACATTTCAAGTCCACCAGAAAATGCAAACCCCGTTGTTCCGCACTGAGCCAGTATTCAAAGCGGAACAGACTCGTGTGCACCCACAGGTCATGAGCAGTCTTCGCAATCTCCTTTCAGAACCTCGTGGTGCTCGGCAAGGTCAGAGAGGGTCCAAGGCGTGCTCCCTCGGTGCTGAGAGGTGGAGAGGCGGCTAGTGATGTAAGCATCATTTTACAGAGAGGATGACTGAGGCACAGAGAGAAGAAATGCTCATCGGCGGAAGCCACTGGGGCGCTAATCCAGATCCCCCGCTTCCCGAACAGTGCTCGGGCCCCCGTTTCTGAAATGACAGGCAAGCCTTCATCCAGCGGCTGGTGTGGCCCGCGGAGGAACCCTCGGCGGTGACCGCTCTGGTGGACACTGCACTTTTCAGTCTCTCCTTAATTTGAGTCTCACCTAGATCCACTGAATTGTCATGGTCAAAGGCAAACGGACAATCTGTTCCAAGGGACAGGTGCATGAGGATCTGTTCCCCATTTCCTTGGGGAGACTTTTTCTATCTCTTTGAAGCAATGATATTGAACGGATGTGGGGCTAGAGTCAGACCGAACCTTCCGATCAGGAGGGGCTGCTTGGAATCCTCAGGCAAGCTGAATGTGAAGCTCTGCATTAGGCTGACGAACATCAGGAATAATTCCATCTTTGCCAGTTGCTCTCCCATACACACCCGCTTCCCTAAAAGGGAAGATCACAAGAGAGGGTTATAATGCGCTCCCTCCTCCTGTCCCCTTAAGTAGCACATTTACATGCAATGTCTCCATTTGAACGTCTAAATGCAGGTAAAACCAAAACCGAACTCACCATGGAGTTGATGCCGACTCAAATAGCCAGCCCTACATAGGGCAGGGTAGAACCACCCCTGTGAGTTTGAGACTGTAACTCTCTACAGGGTAGAAAACCTAGTTTTTCACCCACAGATTAATATAGTTTTAATAAAAATTCCAAATAGACCACATGACCTCCCATCATACATACTCATCTGGATTTTTTCTGAGTAACAGGTTCACATTTTTATCCCTACTCATAAAAACCTAGCCTCATCCCACACAGGATGAGACCCAGGAATCACATAGGAACTAGAGACCAGATCAAATGTGGCAGCTGATACTGTTTCTCCTTGTCCTCTATTTGCCCTTCCCTGGAAGATTGAGGTGTGGGTATGGGGAGTGGGGTGGGGGAGAAAGAATTTTTGGAACCTCCTTTTCCAGAGAAACACCCCCACTATCCTAATGTCAAACTCAAAATAACCCTATTATTAATTCTAACTCACAGTGACCCTATAGGACAGGGTAGAATTGCCCTTAGGGGTTTCCGATATTATAACTTTTCATAGAAGTAGAAAGCCTCATGTTTCTTCCTCGGAGCAATTGGTGGTTTTAAACTGCCAACCTTGCAGTTACCAGCCAACTCATAACCCTCTATACCAGCACTGATGTAGGCATCTTAAAAGAGGGACTGGCAAGATTAGAGAACAAACACTTTCACCTATCAGCCCAGCAAAAAAGTCACAGGTTACTCCTAAGTCCACGGTTGTCTGACAATGTCCCCCAAATCACCAGGCCACTCAGAAAGAAAGATTTCTAGTAATATTTAAGAATTGATAACCATCTGTGTTCATTCTGCTTCTAAAATCTGAAATAATGCAGTGATGGACCTACATTATCTAAATAATTTAGCTCTTGCCAGCCTGCCAAGATAGACTCAAGTTTTAAAACATAAAATACTAAAAGGTTCTTTCAGTTCTACTGCTTTATCGATGGTATTCATTAAAAAAAGGCAACTGACCTATGCCAAAGGGAATAAAGATTTCTGTTTTAATAAGTTGTCCTTGATCGTCCAGAAAGCGACCGGGGCAGAAGTCGTCTGGTTTCTCCCAGATGGCCGGGTCTCTGTGGATTGACCACAGGTTGGGCAGAACCACTGTGCCTTTAGGGATGGTGTATCCTTGGAGCACTGAAACAAATGGACAAACACCACAGGGTCAGTCACCAGGATTTCACCAGTAGTTCTCTGTCAGCCAGAATCAAAGCCACTGCCACGAACTGGATTTCAACTCACAGGATAGTTTAACCATTGTCATCTGAAAACAAGGCAAGAAAATCTAGTTATACACCTAGCACCTTAATTTACTGAGACTAAAGGCTCAGGTCCTTGGGGACAAGGGCAAGGTCTTATCAAGTGGAATCTCACACAGGGCTCCGATAGGTACCCAGCCTGAGATGGAGTGCATGGTTGGTGTCACCCAGAGTGCAGTTAAGCACCCGGCCACACCTCCCTGTGGTGGGCGGGGCCCATCTACCAATACCCGCCTTGTGGGAAGAGTGGTTCTCATACTACCATCCTTGCAGTGGCTTCCCACCTAGTTACCATGGAAACAGCACACTGAAAAAAAAACCAACCCTGAAACAGAAGTGATAATGTTTTCCAGGAAAACATTCCCTAAGGATTCAAATTCCTAATACTTGCATCCGCTATTTTGGCAGTTTAACATCATTTTTTATGGTCACAAATAATATGGGAAGGAAAGTAAAGTGCGGTGAAAAACAACAAAAAAGGAAACTGCCTCCTTCCCGCTGGCACACAGCGCCCGAGCATTACTGTACACAGTGCGACCTACTCTGTCCCCAAGAAACTGCTCCCAGAGCCAAAGCCTCTTCCAAGCCATTGCCTAAGACAATGTTCAAGCAACAATAGAATGGGCCGTCTCCTGAGGAGGATGAATCCTTGGTTCCTAGGGAGGGAGGCTGGGCGGCTGGACGTATATCAAAGGCATGAGCAGATGTGATCACAGACCAAGCTGGGTTCTTCTAATTATAGAATCTTTATGCTTCCGCTACAGAAGAACGAAACTTGGAGTAGGAACGGTTCCAGCCCAAATCCTTAATTTCATATTTAGGCCAACTCTTTTGTCCTCCAAACAGAAGGCACCCGTGTTTGTTAATCCTGGAGTCATTTCTGCCAACAAACAGCCCCATAGTTTGTTTTGCCAGTGTGTGTTCTGAAGGCGAGGAGAGCTATTTACGGGGCAAAGCAGCGACGCAACGTCAGCTCAGCTCTGACGCATTCCCTCGGCTCGCATTTGCTTCTCCAAAATGCAATGCGCAACCCTCAGCTGGCTCGAGCTGAGCAAGCGTCCCACCCTGTGCTCCCTATCGCCACGGGAGGGGGGCGCTGTGCTCCCTCGGCGCAGTCGGAGGAGGAAGAACCTGGACTTGCCCGTTTCCTCTGACGTCATGTGAGGAATGGCGAAGGGCACCACCACAGTTAATCTCTGCACCTCCATGATGGTGGCCTCCGTGTAGGGCATCTGCACCTTGTCAGTGAGCGAAGGGGCTCGGTCGGGACCAATGGCTCTCTGAATCTCTTCATGAACCTTCTCTGAAAGAAAAAGAATCAGGTGAAAACCCAGCGGAGCTGCGACTGCCATCCTGTGCATGCTGCCTTATCACCACCAAGCACAACACTGCAAGTTGCCGGTGTCTGTCTGTCTGTCGGTTGATTCAGCCTGAATGATGGGAAATAACGCTTGGTTCAAATAACCCAAGCGGACAGAGCCAGTCCCGGGCATTAGGTGCCACTCTGAGTTTGTAGAAGAATAAGAGAGCCTTCTAGTCTCAAGAGCACCCTAAATCGTTTCTACTATGAATACTGATCGATTTCCTAAGCAGACTGGGAGGACGGGTGATAGCCCAGGTGATTCCAAAGATCTCTCTGGTGTTTAGTCTGCTGCTGTATGCTGCTCCCCCTGGGTACCAGGCTGGTCGATGTGACGAACAGGCTAGAAGTGATGGTAGGTCACATTTGAGTTTAGATGATAGAAGGGTAATGCAATGTATTTGATAATGAGGGTTGCTATCAGGGTATGCGGGACTACATGCTTTCCATTTTAAGCAAATCAATGTTGGGTTAATTTGTTGTCATCTACAGTTAAGTAATCTAGGGAGGCACAAGGCCATCCGCGGCAGACAGCATCTTGACACCTTGGAGATGTACATAACCTTGTCCTTTGCACGGCAAGAGTTTTGGTAGGTATGTTTAAATGAAGGGCCATGAGATGGGTCCAATCTCATGCCACGGGTCAGTCTCTAAAACCAGAGAACCTTCCAGTGGCATCGGAGTCAGAGGGGGGTACGACTACTAGAATTGTCTGACAGGGGCAACGCGGCTAGCTTGGAATACCGAGGTCAAGGACCACGAGCTCACAAGTACTGGGGTGACCTTTAGGAACTGGAAACAGCAATGGAAAGACTGCCCTCTACAGGCCCCAGAAAGGAATAGTTCTACGAACATCCGGACTTGTACCAAACTTCTAACAAGCTGTGAGATACGACATCCGGGTTGGCTCAGCAGCGATTTGTGACAGTGGCAATGAAAAATGAATACAAGGGTAAGTCACAACAGTGCTGTCATGAGGGTCCCCCTTTACACACGCACAGGTTTATTCCAAACTGACCATGTTTACACCTGTCTCCATGATCGGTGGATGGCTGCAGACATGTTTTCTCAGTTACACACTTGCTTTAGTCTCAGTCATCTATCTCCAAAAAGAGGTCCCTTCAAAATAGTGGCTTTCTAAAGGGAGCTACTGGGCCAGTTAAATTTCAAGACAGAGAGGTCAGCTTAGAAGGCTCTAGAGTCTGTTTAGAATTCCAAAGGGAATAATACTGATAGATTTTATTAAAGGACAAAGGACAATCATGGGCTTATTATAAAGTTAAAAATATTTTTTAATTGCATTGGTGAGAAAGAAACCAGGAAAATTGCATCAAGCAACCTTTCTTCCCTCCAATGTGCCAATGCACCTGCTCATTGTTCCAGGGTCCCAAGGGCTGTGGGAGGAGAATTTTGATGGGAAAACTTGCCTCATCTATCCTAAAGCCTGATCTTGCCCCTTTAGATTTTTTTATTCCCAAAGAGCATTGAACAAGACGACAATTTGGGACTCTGAGGGTGTTCAAATTAGCCCTGCTAATCACAAGGTCAGCAGTTCAAAACCCCTACTCACTCAGAGAGAGAAACTGACAGGCTTAGTATTCCTGTAAACCATTACAACCTTGGAACCCATAGGGACAGTGCTATGGGGCCGCGGAGTTGGAAACGACCAAATGACAGTGAGTTTGGCTTTCTGGGGGTGCCAGACTGCTGTTTTCACATGCTGTGAACCAGAGAGTGCAGAATTCTTTGAGGCAAAATTAGTGAGATGGAAACTATAGATCGAGACCCCTCGAGGATAGGAGTATATTGAAAAACAATAGCTTCATACTTTGATTTTTTATTCTTAAATCTTTCTGTGGTTTTGTAGCAATACTTTTGGATTCACCCTCATACATCATCCTTCCCTGTACTCACCCACCATGAACCGGCAGGGCCAATCACTACCTACTGGCACGAAGTGGTGAAACTAGCTATGTGATCCTGTGCCAGTCACACCACTGCTCTTGGTTTCTGTTCTCCATTTTCAAAACCAGGCGAATGGCTTCCCATCGTCCTTATGATGCCTTTCAGCTCTACAGTGTCCCTTTCTAAAGCTGGGTTCTCCAGAGTCACACCTGTGAATTCTTATTTAAAGCAGGGCAAGTGAGTGATGACACCTTGCTGTCCAGAAACGTGGGGTTTCCCTGCTAATGCCTTGCCACTTCCTGTGAAGTGCAGTGGCTTTCCATTTCAGTTCCCAGCCTAAAGATGCCGCACACTGCTCAGCCCAGAATCCTCCAGGTTGCTGATCCTGCCTTGGGTTTTACCATGAGGGAAGGAAAAGTTTTTGGTTTTTACCTTGTACATCAGGGTGCAGGGACATATACAGAAGGCACCAAAGCAAAGAGTTGGTGGTGGTATCAGTCCCAGCAATGAAGAGATCCCCAAGAATATAAAATAAGTAATCTTCGTTGAAGCTGCTCTTGCTATTATTTTTCTTTTCCTCTTCCATGTGGAGAAGGTACATGTCTATGAAGTCCTGAGGGTGCTCTACATCCAGGGACTCTCGATGATCTGTGATGATTTTTTTAAGGAAAGTGGTGATGTCCTTTTCAATCTGCCTCAGCTCCTTAAAGGGTCCAAAGGGAAGGTAATACAGCCAGGAGCAGATGTTGACCAGGAGCACCTGACTGTTCAGAGCGATTTCTAACCCTCGCGACATGAAATGAAGCATCTTCTTGAACTCACTGTTGGTGTAGTCAAAACGCCGGCCCAAACACAAGGAGCAAATAATGTTTGAGATGGCATTGTTGACAAGGGGGAAAGGGTTGAAGGGGTCTCCACCCTGCTCTTGCATTTCCTCTTTCACATACTTGAACTCCTCAATGATCTTGGGCTCCAAGCTAAGCTTCCCCAAACCAAAATGGCGAAGAGTTGCATGAGAGAACTTTCTCTGTTGTCTCCAGACTGGACCATAATGTGCAAAGACAATTCCTGCAAAAAGACACCAAGAATGGACGGTGAGAGAGAGCAACACCTGATCCCACTGAACAGGACCCGCCATGAAATGGACACTAGATTTCTCAGGCTACCTGTGGGAAGTTCATGAAATGAAACAAAACTCACCATCGAGTTGATTCGGACTCAAAGCGACCTAATAGGACAGGGTAGACGAGTTGATTCGGACTCAAAGCGACCTAATAGGACAGGGTAGACGAGTTGATTCGGACTCAAAGCGACCTAATAGGACAGGGTAGACGAGTTGATTCGGACTCAAAGCGACCTAATAGGACAGGGTAGACGAGTTGATTCGGACTCAAAGCGACCTAATAGGACAGGGTAGACGAGTTGATTCGGACTCAAAGCGACCTAATAGGACAGGGTAGACGAGTTGATTCGGACTCAAAGCGACCTAATAGGACAGGGTAGACGAGTTGATTCGGACTCAAAGCGACCTAATAGGACAGGGTAGACGAGTTGATTCGGACTCAAAGCGACCTAATAGGACAGGGTAGACGAGTTGATTCGGACTCAAAGCGACCTAATAGGACAGGGTAGACGAGTTGATTCGGACTCAAAGCGACCTAATAGGACAGGGTAGACGAGTTGATTCGGACTCAAAGCGACCTAATAGGACAGGGTAGACGAGTTGATTCGGACTCAAAGCGACCTAATAGGACAGGGTAGACTTGTGCCTGTGGGTTTGCAGGACTAAGTCTTGACAGGATAGAAAACCTCATCTTTCTCCTATGTAATGACTGATGGTTTTGAACTGCTGGCCTTATGGTCGGCAGCCTAAGGCATAACCCTCTACACCAGTGGTTCTCAACCTGTGGGTCATGACCTCTTTGGGCGGGGTAGGGGGTCCAACGACTGTTTCACAGGGGTCGCCTGATTCATAACAGTAGTAAAATTACAGTTATGAAGTAGCAACAAAAATAACTTTATGGTTGGGGGGGTCACCACAACATGAGGAACTGCATGAAAGGGTGGCAACATTAGGAAGGTTGAGAACCACCGCTCTGTACCGGGGTGTCAAACCCAACTAAAATGTGGGCCATTCGATGCAACGGGCACGAGTCACGTGGGCCACATCACATTTACAAATTTTGTTAAATTTATATTTTGAAGTGAGGCTTTATGAATATGGAGTGATTAAAACACTATATAATTGCTTTTATCTAAACATTTATTTAATGTATTTATACAACTAAAATTATTCTCCTTTACCCGAAATTTGCCAGCACTTTCCTCCTACTAGTTTTCACTTACCTCTTATGTTGTGACCAGAAAATATAACAAAGTAACTAATAAAAAACACAAAATGTTGGACAGCTGACAAACTGATGCACAATCGTAATGGCTTCCCACTAAAAATGTTAACCAGTGCTGCCGCTAGGTGTGATTCATAACAGCACAACCCAGAGCGTTTTTTTCAACCTTTTCACTATTGGGATCTGTTTACATGACTTGACACTGAGAGTGGCAGATTCATAATTTCCAAATGTCACCAGAACCAAGTCAGGCATTTAGATATTTCCACAGGCCCCCAGCAAAGGCACTGGTCACCTGTATACTCGTTTTCAGTAGTTAAAGGGTTAACCAGGGAATTGTGTGTATGGTAGGTATTGCCTCGATCTCCCCTAAGGGCTATTTTCTTCATAACAATTTTTTCTATTTTCATTTTATTTCAGAGCATCATGGCCACAAAACATTTCCTGGAGGAAAAAAAAAATTACCTGGAGGCCCCATGCGGCCCGTGGGCTGCCAGTTTGACATCCCTGCTCTAGACCAAAGAGCACCATCGAAGACATGCTTTGATTTTGGTCTTCTTTACATTTAGCTGTCATCCACATGGAATATCCTTGAATTCATCAGCAAGCGTTTCATTTCCTCACTTTCAGCAAGCAAGGTTGTGCTGCCTGCCTATGGCGGGTTGTTAATAAGCTTCCTCCAGTGCTGATGCCACAGTTTTCTTCATGTAATCCAGCTTCCCTGATGATTTATTTGCTCAGCATTCAGACTGAACAGGCATGGTGAGAGGAAGCAACCTTGGTGCCCACCTTTGATTTCAAACAATGCAGTGTTCCCTCCCACTGTTTGCACAACTGCCCCTTGATCCAGATGCAGGTTCCACAGGAGCACGACTGAGTCTTCTAGAATCCCATTCTTCTCAGGGTGCTCCATAGTTTGTTAAAATCCACAGTCTAATGTCTTTGCACAGTCAATGAACTACAAGTAAACATGTGGTCTACATGTCCCGTTTTTGAGCCATTTCATTAACTCGTCGTTTGCATTTGGAAACTGTAGCCAAAGGCGATTCCAGGTGCCCTCAAGGGTCTTGCCAAGCTCGGTAGCGTGCCTTCTCTTTCTCAGGCTGAGGAAGAGTCGTTTTTTCATTGGGATTAATACATATATCAAGTCATCCCGTAATTCAATCACACCCAGCAGAATTGTACATTTGCTACCACCATTCTTTTTCTATATGAACCCCTTGTCATCCAGTCAATGTCTGCTCTTCACCTTCTGATGGGCATCTTGAAATGAACATTCTTCCCTTTTATTCTTTGCACGTGAAAAAGCTTCCTTGAAAGAAGATTCCTCCATTATCTACACTGTCCTATCCAGATAATCTACTCACTATTCTAAAAGCCAACAAATCTGTCCTGAAAGAAGTATGGTCAGAGAGCTCCGTAGAGGCAAGGATGGGGAAACTTCTTACATATTGTGGACATGACGTCAGGAGAGACCAGTCCTGGGAGAAGGACATCGTGTATGGAAAGGTGAAGGGCAGCAAAGAGGAGGAAGGCCCTCAGCCAGATAGAATGGCCCAGTGGCTGCAACAATGGGATCTAGCGCAGGTACAATGGTGAAGACGGTGCAGGCCCAGGCGATGGATCACTGTGTTGTGCTCTGGGCTGCCATGGGTTGGAACCAACTCGATGGCAACTAGCAACAACATCCCCTAAACTCTCACGAATTCCTACACAGCACATTCACTCACCACACCTGTACCAGAATCTCAGAGCAGCACTGCCTAACCATTGCGGCTCCTTAGGCAAGGCGCTTCCCTTGAGAAGGTGAAGAATCCAGTGACCCAGACTCCCAGCTCTTTTCTTACCAAAATCCAACCCATTGCTGGTAAGCTGATTCCCGTGTGTTAAAGAGCACACGGGGCCAACATGAGTGTTTGCTTAGCTGTAATCCTCACAGAAGCAGACTGCCAAGCCTTAGTTCCGTAGCCCTGCTGGGTGAGCTCAAGCGCCAACCTGTAGGTTGAACAGACAAGCACAAAAGTGCTGATGCCACCCAGGGACCTTTTCTTAAAGCAAAGTGAGAACTAATAACAAGCAGCGAATCCAACTATTAAGTAAGAGCCTGGCTTATTATGAATTCCTGACCAGATTACATGCCCATTAAGAAACTTTTGATAAATATGTGCTGTGTCAGGAGTTGGGCACTGTGATGTTAGCACTTGAAAGAATTGAATTCCTACCTTCAAGCAGCCTAGAGGAAGAGACAGGTACGCAACACAAATGATGCTGTCATGAGGGCAGTAAGTGCGTGCGTGCGTGCACACACCCAGTCGTTGACCGCCTGCTCTGTGCTCTGCAGTGGGCATCCAGGGGTTAACAAGTTAAGCACAATAAAAAAAATCAGGAACCAGTGGGAGCCAGCTGAAACCCATCACTGCTCGTATGAGCAGCTGAGGTTGAGAACTGCTGATGTAGCGGTTAGCAGCCTAATGCATAACCCACTGAGCCCAGGCTGGGGGATTCTGGCCATTTTGGAAAGGGTGAGGGATATGCTTCCCCTTGGTGATTCTCATCCACACGTGGCATCAGTTTAAATGCCTGTCCTCAGGGAAGCTCCCCCCCCCCCCCTCAGGTTGGTCAGGCACCTTTGTTAGAGTCAGTGTCGCAATACTATGTCCTTTCATCACAATCATCCAAACTGAGTTACAGAATTTGGAACCTGTGACCTGGGTGCCAGTCTTCACCCGGAGCCTGCCACCTCGAACAACAGAGGCGTTATCTGTCCTGGCACACTGTAGAGTGCAACATGTAATTATCACCTAAAACTCTGCTACTTCCTATCTCTGCAATGTGCCATGGAGATACAGCCTTTGCAGAATCTGGTAAGGACAGAGGTTGGCATCAGGTTTTTAAACCAATAGTAGTAGTAATAATCATAGTACTCCAAACACTCACTGGAAAATAAACAGATTTCATCACTCGCCCCCTCTAAGCCTCCACACAGCTCTGGTGGTGTGGTGGTTATGAAATGGGCTGTGATCTGCATGATCAGCAGTTCAAAACCACCAGGCTTTCTACTCCGGTCAACAGTTACAGTCTTGGAAACCCACAGAGGTCGCTATGAGGCAGCACTGACTGGATGGCAGTGAGTTTTGTTTTGTGTTTTTGGTAAGCCTCCAGTAGGAGAAAGCTACAGTCTTGGAGACACACAGCGCCGGTTCCACTCGTCCCTAGCCATCGGAATCAGCTCGAGGGTCCTCCTCCAGCTGCTGGGCGGGGCCAAGCTCTGCTCCTCCCACTCCCCCACCTGAGCCACATGCATGCAGGCCCAAGGTTACAAAATGATGTCACCTCCGTTTGTATTTTAGGTTTTACAAAAATCATTTTATTGGGGCCTCTTACAGCTCTTAAGACATTCCATACATTGATTGTATCAAGCATATTTGTACATACGTTGCCATCATTTCGGAAAAAATTTTCTACTTGAGCCCTTGGTGTACACTCTTCCCCCCCCCACACCCTAGGGAATCCTTGATCAATTATATATTGTTATTTCCTATCTTACATTGTCTGCCTTCACCCACATTTCTGTTATTCATCCCCTGGGGGGGCTATATATCCACCTTGTGATGGGTTCCCCATTTTTCCCCCTTCCCCACCATCCCTTTACTCTCATAATATCACTACTCCCACTACTGTCCTTAGGGGTGTATCTGTCATGAATTCCATGTGTTGAGAGCTCTTATCTAGACCAATGTGTGTCCTCTGGTCTAGCCGGATTTATAAGATAGAACTGGGTCATGGTAGTGGGGGGAGAGGAAGCATTCATGAACTGGAGGAATGATGTGTGACTCGTTGGTAACCAGTTTTGATAGGTGCAGTGAAAGAAAAGCGGCTCTAACAAGGGTGCTTCACCTATCTGAAGGGGAGTAAGACAACAACAACAAGCTTCCTTGAGGAAAAGGCATTTAAACGGATACTACTAGTGGGTGAGAGTCACCCCAAATGGTCAGAATTCTCTAGCCTGGGCACAGAGGGTTATGTGTTAGGTTGCTAACTGCAAGTTCAGCAGTTCTCACCACCAGCAGCTCGTATGAGGAGAGATGAGATTCAGCTGGTTCCTACCAGTTCCTAATTTTTGGTTGAGTTCAGCGAACGGGTTGTTAAATTGTCCTGTGGATGAGGGTAATGAATGTACAAGTGTGCTTGACACAATTGATATATGTATGGATTGTGATAAGAGTTGTATGCGCCCCCAATAAAATGATTAAAAACATGAAAAAAATTGCCTGTAGAATCAGGGTTCTCTATAAGGTGGGCGGTGGCCATACAATGTGGAAGTCACAAATTTACATTCTTTGCTCTTCATTAACGGTCAGCTGTGCCACAGGGTTTCCTACGCTCCTGTAGTAAAGTTCATTCCGTCCAGAGGGATAAAAATGCAGATGGGACTATGCTTGTGATATTTATTCATTCCATAAAGCTTATTCTACTTTTGATAAAATACTACCTATGTATTGCCTTGTGTGTTGCTTCCTTCCATAAACAAACAGAACATAAAGAGAAAAAGTGCCAAATAACCAGCTGACACGCTGCCATCCATTTCAGCTTTGTCAACCCAAATTCCCATGAGACACTGAGTTATGCAAGTGTTCAAAGTGCTAAAAATCTTGTCAAAACAGCTGCTGTAAGTTCAGCAGAAGCAGAAAGGGTTTTTTCAAAGATGAACAGAAAATGCTCAGAGAAGTCAGCTGTTTCCAATAGATCAGAGGACTATTAGTCTAATTAGAATGGCTCCTCCTCCTACAGGGAAAAAATGGTTAAGGATAAATCACATAGCTGATGATGCTTGGATAAAAGTGAAAATTATTGCAAGTGAGGATGCCAATCATGAATCAATATGAAAATATTTTAAATAACAGTTGTACTGATTTTTTTGAGGGGGTGTCTGGTATTATTTACTATTTTATTAATATTTTTAAACTCTTAGAATCTAGGGTCCCTCTTTTGTTGTTCTTGTTTACATATTAAGTATATGAAATAATAAACTGCCTATGGGATATCGTTTTTTTAATACTTAAAATAGTCATTAGGGCAGCAAATCGGTTGTTAAATTATTAGAATTCCATCACTGCGTGGGAAGAAGATGAGGCATTCTACTGAAAAGAGTCAGTCTCAGAAACCCAGCGGCAGTTCCACCCTGCCCTATTAGGGTCGCTATGAGTCAGAAACGACCCGATGGCAGTGAGGGCCCACTGAAGAGCGAGGCCTAGCTCTGGACAGGAGAAAGGACCCCTATAAGGATGCCACCTGGCTTCAAACCCTTTTGTCCATTATCTTCCCTAAAGGTCCTGGTGGGTTTCCTTCGAATTCTGACCTCGGAATCGGCACAAGCCATGAATTCATTCCTGCACCTGGGAGCTGGGCGCCAGCTGCCGCCTCCAACACCCTTCGGGCACAGGGTGCAGGTGTAAGGCAGGCAGGGCGCGGCCCCATCCGATGGCAGGGACGGCTAACCGAGGGCGCCAGCGCACCTGGATCCCCTCCGGCTCGACGCGCGCTCCCGCACCCCGCGACCCACTGGGCGCCGGCTGCGAGGCTCCGCTCACCCTTCTCCTTGGTAATGATGGAGACCAGCGGCAGCCGCGGGCGATCGCTGAACACCTCGGCCTGCTGGACCAGCGCCTCGCGCACCGTGTGGAAGTCGCTGAGGACCAGCACCTGGTGGTGGCCGATGAAGAAGCTGAAGATGTTGCCGTACACGCGGGCCAGGTGGGTCAGCAACAGATGCGGGCTCAGGGTCCCGGGCTGCAGCCCTGCGGCCCTCATCTGGCGGAAGACCCAGGTCTGGCTCCGGAGGAAGGGTGGCAGCAGGACGTAGCCCAAGTTGCCCACCAGGGGCCAGGGCGCGGGCCCGGGGGGCATGCCTGGCCCCCGGTGCCGCCGCAGCCAGCTCCAGCCGAGCAGCGCTGCCAGCCCGAGCAGCAGCAGCGCGCCGCCGGTCGGGTCCAGCCGCAGCAGCCCCAGCGGGGCGTGCAGGAGGCTCCGAGGCCAGGGTAGGTCCTCGGCAGGACGCTGCGCCGGTCCCGGGGCGGCCATGGCCTTGGCACCAGCGTCTGGCCCTCCCGGGAAGACGCCCGCCTCTTAAAGCCGCCTCAGGCGACCCAGCGGAGGAAGGTCGGCGCTGGGAGGGAGCGGCGAAGGCGGCGCGGATTGGCTGCGCTCCCCGTGGAAGACCACGCCTCCTCCAATCAGCGGCGGCCAGGCGAAACCCGCCCGCACTCGCCCTCGACGTGGCTGGAGGGGTGTGGGGAGCAGGGCGAACTTTCGGGAAGATAGTCTCCTGCGTTCAGCTGTACCCTGCAACCGCTGTTGCTCAAACATGCTAACAACAGAGAGCTTGCGCTCGGATGGGCCGCCAGCTTACCTAGAGTCAGTCAGTTTAACAAACAAATCGCCTACAGTATGCCTGGTGCTGCAGCGAAAGCTGTAAACAGTGTCCAGGGGTCACTCGGTCTCGAACACTAGTAGAAGAAAGGTGAGGTGCCTACCACCTCTCCCAGAAGGGTTGACTGTAGAGTTTCCGGTAGCAAAAGAGAAGGGGTGAAGGGGAAGAGGAGCGAGGGCAAGAAGAGAGAAGAAAACCCCCGTTACTTGGAGTCTACTCTGAATCAAAACCATCCCAGAGAACCCAGTGGCATAGCTCCTTAGGGTTTCGCAGAATGTGAACCTTCACGGGATCCAGCGCTTAGCAGCCAGATGCATCCCTAGGACTCGGTAGAAGTCTAAAACCAAACGAACAAACCCACTGCAACCAATATGATTCCAACTCATAGTGACCATATAGGGCACAGTAGAATTGCTCCATAGCGTTTCCAGACCTGTAATCTTTAAGGACGCTTCTTTCTCGCGCAGACTGGATGGTGGATTTGAACAGCCAACCCTTTCTGGTTAGCAGTCCAACGCTTAGCCCATCGCACTACCAAGGCTGCTCCTATTTCCCATGCCCTCAGCAAAGCGAATCTAACACAGGAACAGATAAGCAATAATTCGGTTGGGGGGATTTCCATTATTAGTGATATAAAAAGAAAGTTAATCAAGTGGGGAAGGAGTGACAGTCTTATTACCAGTACTAAACTCAACCTGAAGTGCTGGGTTTGAGCTATTAAATATGGAGTTATAGAATACAGTTTTCCGAATCTTCTGTTAGTGGTGTCTTTTGATCTCTAGGCCAGATCCTCTCTTGTTTTTTCTCTCCCTCCTTTGTATTAGATGTTTATATTCAATCATTTTTTATCTACTAAGCGGGCAGTTTCATATGCCAATCATAATGGACAAATCTGTGTATTTCTGGATTTCTAATTTAACTGTTGTCTACACACTAGCAATTATAAACCCTATACTTTCCTTCCAAAGTGTGATGCAAATATAGTGAGTCTTCTTTATTTGTTTTATGATCCATTCTAGTTTTTTCTGTAAAGGTGAATGGTGACTTGCTAATTTCAAGTGCACTTTATTCTAATACTTTTGCCAAGCCTTTCATTAGGTATTTTAAGCTTGTAAATTCACATTCACCTCTTCAATAAGTAACCATCATTTGTTAGTTTTCTCTTACTAAATTTCTAAATTAAAGAATTATAAAATTTTTTCATGCTACAATAATTAATTTTATTTTCCAAGGGCTCATACTATAAACCTGAAGTAAAGCATGTGCTTTAATCTTTGGGGCCCAAATTAACATATTTAGGAAGAGGAAAACAAACTGTGATCCATGTACAAGGATAATAACTAAAGGCACGTGTCAATCCCATTGTAGTTTTTCATTTCTATGGCACAGAACTCAGGCATCATGGGTCTCTTAGGTCCTTGTGCATGTCCCACAGAGTGTCTGTGCTCTTCTTGAATTGAGCAACCTCATCATCCTTCAGTGTCTGGGCGATAGCACTGGTGAAGCCCTGGGCATTCTGAATACATGGGAGCCTCAGGGAGACTTCCTTCTCAATGCCACTTACCCTTTCACCACTGTTGACACTGGATGAATCTTGGAGAGATTTTTGAGCATTGGTTCAATAAAATCAGCTACACTTAATCCAATAGCTCAGTTGGGGTATCCCATTGGTTTGATGACTTAGCAAGCACTTTCTGCCATGATTTTATGCACTTCCTTCCAATTTTGTCTGTCCCCATCTCAGGATTCAGTTCCTGGAGAGAAACCCTGGCCACACTCACACCGCTCCACATGGCCACTACTGAACTGCCAAGTTCTCCCAAAATCCATCCAATGGCAGCTACTGGGATGAATACCAAGATTTTCAGCCACAAGATATCAAAATCTAGCAGAATCCAGGCTACAGCCTCTTCCAATTGCATGGTGCTTGGGCAATCCACTTAGTGTCCAGGTAATGTATGTAAGACTATCCACGGGGTGGAAACCACAATGAGGACGCAGTCGGGACTGTACTTGACGATCTGGGGAATAATGAATTTGAAGATATTAACATGCCTGTGCACCAGACTGAGACGACTCCCCCTCTTGCTGACGAACTCCTGCCGTTACCACCACAGTCTGAGAATTGGCCACCACAGTCATCTCAAGCCACTACGATTTTAGGTGTCTGAAAAATAAGCTCCCACACTGCAGATCCATCATTTTTCCTTTGAGTTTATTTCCCAAAACATCGACAAGAACAAGTTCATCATCTAGAGACTTTCCCAGAATGCTCATGGCAAATGCCATACCAACTTGTCCAATACCAACTACCAACTACAGTGATGGGCTTGTTTGGAACCATCGCCTCTTCTGCCATGGATGCAACCAGCATTTCCTTAAGGGTAGCCATCCTAAATGAGAGAGAGATATGGTGCTCAAGACACAGCTACGTGGAGGATCAGAGTCAGCTGCATTCAGAATGATACATTTTAAACAAGTTATCAGCTATGATCTTCAGCATGCCTGCTTGTCTTGTCCTCTAAAATAGTAGCCATTGAAAGGAAATAGAGGAAAGAAGTAGGAGGCAAAAGCTATTTATAGAGGTATAGCTGTAGGCATGTATATATGTAAATATATTAATTTATAATGAAAGGTATAGAGGCCAATGTACATATATTTATATGTTAAATAATTAAGATAGCAGATGGAAGATGAACTTTGGGCCTCTACTCAAGGCCTCCCTAAACACAAGAACACTTTGTTCTAATAACCTGGCACTTTTTGATATTCACCTTCCCTGCACGATCGATCACTGAAAACAAAATGGGTGCATAAGCAAATATGGTGAAGAAAGTGGATGGTGCCCAGCAATGAAAAGACATAGCATCTGGGGTCTTAAAGTCTTGAGGTTAAGCAAGCAGCCATTTAGCATGGAAGCAAATAAGACCACATGGAAGTGATCATGAGGTGTTGACGGGATCAGGTATCAGAAATCAAAAGATCCAAAGGCCATCTGTAGACAATTGGACATTCCCCCAGAGAAGGGTTACAAGGAAGGCATGATTCAACCAGGGTGCAGTGTAGAATCAATGAAACACATCATTTCTCTAATTTCTGAATGCTTCCTCCCCCTCCACCACTACCATGAACCAGTTCCTACCTTACAAATATGGCTAGACTAGAGTACACACTTTGGTACAGACAAGAGTTTTTGGCACATGGAATTCAGGACAGATAAAACCCTCAGGAACAGTAGTGAGAGTAGCAGTAGCATAAGGGTAGGGGGATGGGTGGGGGAGAAAGGGGGAACTCATCACAAGGTTGGATATATAGCCTATCCTCTAGGGAGATGTGGGTGAAGGGAGACGACGGATGGTGTAAGACACGAAATAACAACAGTAATATATAATTGATCAAGGAATCATGAGGGTGGGAGGGTGGAGGATGGAGGGGGACAAAGAGGAGCTGATACCAAGGGCTCAAGTAGAAAGAAAATGTTCTGGAAATGTTGGTGGCAGCATATGTACAAGTGTGCTTAATTCAATTGAATGATCAATTGTCATAAGATTTGGAAGAGCCCTCAATCAAATGATATTAAAAATAAAATAGTAGCCATTGACACCTTACATTAACAGCACCTTAAACCCCCAATGCTTTTAAAAGAAATGGATCCTACCTGGAAGTGCTGACTCCTAGTCTATATTAAGGCATGTGGAAGACACATCAACTACCTGGAAGAGAATTATATTTAAACCCATTCCAAAACCAAATGATCAAATGGGGTGTGGAAACATGATCTCATTGATAGTGCTTGCTAGCAATATTTGGCTAAAGCTAATTTAAAAGTGATTGCAGTCATACATCAACTGGGAGCATCAAGCTAGATTCAGAAGGGGTGTGAGATCAAGGGCCTCTTTGCTGGTAGCAGCTGGATCTTGGCTGAATACAGAGAAACAAAAAAGAGGTTTTCTTGTGTTTTATTTTTAATGATGATATTTCAATGGATGGAACATAAGGAATTATGGCTAATATTATGGAGAATGGGAATTCCAGAACACTTGACAGTGCTCATGTGGGTCAGTTGTACACTGTCCCATAGGCTCACTGGGAGTTGGCATTGACTTGAAGATACTGGGTTTGGTTTTGGAACCTAAATATAGATCAAGAAGCAGTGGTTTGAAGAGAGCCAGCAGATACTGAGTGGTTTAAAACTGGAAAATATTGTGGCAGCATCGTATCTTTTACCTTACTTATTAAATCTGTATGCTGATAAATAATCTGAGAAGCTAGGCTACATGAAGTTCATAGTGTCAGGATTTAAAGGAAGATTCATTTATAACTTGTGAGAGGCAAATGGCATAACTTTACTTGCTGAAAATTAAGGTAACTTGAAACACTTAAGATCTAAAATTGCATCACCTTCACTATGAATTATAGCCAAATTAAAAAAATTAAAATCCTCACAATGGGATAAAAAAGTACCATTATGATAAATGGTGAAAAAAACTGAAGTTGTTAAGAATTTTATTCTACTTCAATCAATCAATAATGCCTAAAGAAACAGCAATTTATCAAAGAAAAAGAAACACAAAAGAAAAAGGAGACGAAACAACAGCTCAGACATCTAAAAGATATGTTGCTTTGGGCAGATCTCCTCCCACAAAGACCACTTTAACATTGTAAAAATCAAAGATGTCACTCTGATAAGTAAGCTGTACCAGATCCAAGCCATGGCATTTTCAATGACCTTATATCTATACCCGAGCTAGACAGGGAAGAATTGACACATTTAAATTCTAGTATTGGCAAAGAATAGGGAATGAAGAACAAGCAAATGTGTCTTGGATGAAGTACCATCAGAATGCTCTGCATAAGGGACAAGACTTCCTCCCCTGTTCTTTGGACATGTTATCAGGAGGGACTAGTTCCTGGAGACAGACACCAGCTCGGTAAAGTAGAGGGACAGCAACAAGGAGAACCTTCAGCCGGAGGTGTTGCCACAGTGGCTGCAACAACGGGCTTAACTACACAGCTGTGATGATGGTGCAGGGCCGGGCAGCATTGCCCTCTGCTCGGCCTAGGGTTACAATGTCTTGGAACCAACTCGCTGACTCGGAACAGTATCAGAAAAGGCTATGTTTGGTAAGAAAGAAGGCTATTAAAATATAGAGGAAACCCTTTTTGAGATGGCTTGATTCATGCCTGCAAGAATGAGCTCAAATGTATCAAAGATTGTGAGGATGGCAAAGGACCAGATTATATTTCATTCTGTTATACATAAGACCACCCGAGTCTGAACCAACTCAATGGCAACAAGAGGCAAGCAAACAAAAGCCACCTCTTGCATGATGCGGGATGGAATTGCACTTACGTTGCCCACAGTTGCCCATATTTTCATTCAGCTAACAGCCTCTCCTCAACAAGACGCTATCTTAAATACGAACCCACTCAGCTTATCTGCTACATTTTAGGGATGAATTTTCCCAAATGACTTTTGCAGCTTTCTTGCCTGATAGAGGAAGACTTCCTGATTTTCCATAGGTACATAAAACGATAGTAGGTCCTGGGGGATCTGCAAGAGCTTCCTGCCAACAACTCCCTGCCCCCCCCCCACCGGCCCCATTAAGACCATTAAAAGTATGTGTTAAACAGCTACTGAATACTAAATTTAAAAGTTTGGCCAAACCAACCAAACAAACAAAACACACCCGATAGTGGTAGGAAAGGTAGAGACGACTGAAAAAAGTAAGCAGGAGACTTTTTTAAAACCACTGAATGAAAGGCCCAGTGATAATTTAAAATCATTCACTCTGCTACTAAAGCCCTTACTTTACTCCATTAGGCTTTGGCCCGGATTGTTGGTAACAATATTCCCACATTATTTAAATACTTATTGCATTGCTGTCAAGAGTGGTGTCACATTACTCCATTAGCAAAAGTACAATTGTCCAGCTGGGTCATAATTGCTTGGCAGGCCACCGCCACACCCTCCCCCTGCACACTCAATGAACAGCAACAGACAAGGGCGTATGACTTAAAATGGGGCTGCAAAGCATAGGGGAAATAGGACCTAGAAATGTCATGTATGCTGTCTTCTTGCCCGGCTCCATTAGTCAATTTTGTTCTCCTTAAGTTTCTTTCCATTAGTCATTTTTCTTTTCATCAAGTTTATGTCATTTAATTTTTTTTTGCTTTTGCCCCGTGTCTACATTTTTATATACTTTATATCCTCTCTGAACCTTTGTGCTCCTCATGTGAACTTGGGATAGAAATGGTAACTCTATGGTGGCCACTGCATCGCAGATACAGCTCATCCATCTGACTGTGGAAGCTTGCTTGGTACGATGATGCTGGACAGGTTTCAAAGGAGCTTGCAGATGAAGATAGGTTAGGAAGAAAGACGTGGCAAACCACTTCCGAAAATCATTGAAAACTCGGTGGATCCCCACAGACCTGTCTATAACTAGTCATGGGACTGGACAGCCTTTGGGTCACCATGAGGTCACCATAAGACAAGATCACTCAAAGGCCAACAACAATCGCAGCAAGAGGAAGGACTGAAGGAAAGAGGACAATGCCTAGCCTTTAATCAACATTCCCTAAATCTAAGCTGCAGCCACAAGAATTTTCACTGGGGTTACTTTAAACTCTAAAAGTTGGCACGATGGTTATTCCCCTACCAACGTTTCCAAGATGAGATTGTGAGATCAGCCAGGACACCAACTCGCTTACCACGTTCAACCATTACGCCCCGGGTGACCAATTGGTACACTTGGCCATCTTCCATATTAGCCACCTTCTTCCTCTCCAGTGGCATGTCCGCATCATGATACATCTGAAGAGGTGACCAAGGAAGGCGAGGCACTGAAAAATCTAAGTTTCATTGGGAGGCAAAACCTCAAAGTCCAATGTTCAAAACTTTGTGATTTTACCTAATACAACTCTTAATATCTTGACTGCTGCTTCCATGAACATTGATTGTGGATCCAAGCAAGACAAAAATCCTTGACAACTTCCACCATGTCTCCATTTATCATGATGTCACCTATTCCTCCAATTATGGAGATTTGGGTCTCCTTTATATTGAGTTCTAATCCACACTGAAGGCAGCAATCCTTGATCATTGTCAAGTTATCCATACTGTCAGCAAGCACTGTTGTACCATCTGCATATCTCAGGTTGTCAATAGCTTTCTTCCAATCCTGATGCCACATTCTTCTTATAAACTAGATTTTGATTCATTGCTCGCATATGGGTTGAAGAACACCTTTTCAAAATTTCAAACCAAATAGTCTCTTGTTCTTTTCTCACAGATACCTTTTGATCCACGTATACATGTTCTGCATGAGCACAGGAAGTGTTCTGGAATTCCCATTCTTTGCAAGGCTACCCGTCGATTGTAATGGTCCGCACAGTCAAATGCCTCGGCACAGTCAATGAAACACAAGGAAACATCTTTCTGGTATTCTCTGCATTCAGCTAAGGTCTATCTGACATCAGCGAATGATTTTCCTTGTTCCAAATCCTCTTTTGAATCTGGCCAGAATCTCTGGTAGCTCCCAGTCAATGTACTGCTGTAACAGTTGTTGGGATATCTTCGGCAAAATTTTCCTTGCATGTGATATTAATGATATTGTTCTACAATTTGAGCATTCTGTTGGGTCACCTTTACTTGGAATTGGTGCAAATATAGATCTCTTCCAGTCAGTTCAAGTAGGAGTCTTCCAACTTTTTTGGCAGAGACAAGTGAGAGCTTCCAGTGCTTCATCAGCTTGTTGAAACCTTTCAATTGGTATTCTGTCAATTACTGTAGCCTGTTTTTGGCTAATGCTTTCAGTGTAGCTTGAACTTCTTCCTTCAGCACCATTGTTTCTTCAGTACCACTGGCCCACATAGTTATCAATTATGTTATTGAAATACAACGAAGTCATTGGTCTTGCAAAATTCTATCATGCAATCTCCAGCTTCATTTCTATCACCAAGACCATATTTTCCAACTTTTATCCTTCCTCTTTGATTCCTACTTTTGAGTTCCATACACCAATAATTATCAATGCATCTTGATTGCATGTTTGACCAATTGCAGGCTGAAGAAGTTAGTAGATTTCTTCCTCAGTAGCATTAATGGTTGGTGAATAAATTTGAATAATATGCATAGTAACTGGATTTCCTTGTGTAAACATTGTCCTATCACAGAAGGTATTGTGCTTTAAGATCTATCCTGAAATGTTCTTTTTGATGATAAATGTGATGCCATTCCTCTTGAATTTGTCTTTCCAGGAATAGTAAACATTGTGATCATCCAACTCAGAATAGCCAATCCCAGTCTACTGCAGATCACTCATGCATAGGATATCAATTCTTATGTGTTTCGTTTTTGATTATTTGAAATTTTTCTAGTTTCATTCCACATTCTCATTATGAACATATGTTTACAGATGCACATGATTCAAGAACTGATGGTTCTGCCAGAAGAAGCAATGAGAATAATAAGAATTCCAGAGCACTCATGGTTCTCAGGCAGAACTTGAACATGGATCAAGAAGCAGAACAAGGGCACACTGTGTGGTTTCAAATAAGGAATGGTGTGTGTACTGGTTGTATCGTAAGCTGTAATCAGAGTAGCTGGACTATAGGAAGAACACAGTATCAGGACTGGAAGGAAACTTATTAGCAACCTTTAATGTGCAGATCACACAACTTTGATTGCTGAAAATGAGGAGAACTTGAAGCACTTGCTGATGAAAATCAAGGATTATAGCCTTCAGTGGGGTTTGCGGCTCAATGTAAAGAAACCAAAATCCCCACAGCTGACCAATAGGAAACACCATGAAAATGGATAAAAGATTAAAGTTTTCAAAGATTTCATCGTGCTCGGACCACATCAGTGGTCATGGAAACAGCAGTCGAGAGATCAAACTATGCATTGCAATGAGTACATCCGCTGCACGCGCTCTCTTTAATGTGCTTAAGAGCAGAGATGTTGGGTGCACCTGACCCAAGTCATGGTATTTTCAATGGCCTTATATGTATGTAAAAGTTGGGCATTGAATAGGGGGGGGAGAGAAATATGAATTAAGGTGCTAGAAAAGAATAGTGAAAGCCCAGAATTCCAAAGAACAAACAGACCACTCTTGCAAAAGTACTGCCAGAATGCTTCTTGGAAGCGAGGATGGCAAGACTTCACCTCACAAGGGAGATGTTTCATTCCGTTTCCATTGAGACTAAAATTGTTTATTGGTTTTTATATCTCACCCACTGCCATTGAGTCTATTCTGACTATCACTAACCCCAGAGGACAGAGTAAAATTGCCACTTTGGGTTTTTGAGGCTGTCAATCTTTATAGGAACAGAAAGCCTCAACTTTCTTCTGGAAAGTCATTGGTAGAGTCAAACTGCTGACCTTAGAGCTAGCAGCCCAACCTGTAACCCACTAAGCCACCAGGGCTCCTTTGGTTTTGTTTATATGCCCTTACTTATGTTGTGGAATTTCTGCCCATTCTTATTTTAAAAGCTTATCAAGAGTGGGTGGGTGCTGGATTTTGTCAAACTCCTTCTTTGTATCTAACGATGTGAGTATGTGTTTCTTTTCCTTCATTTTATTTGTCGGGTGGATCATGGATTGTTTTTCTAACGTTGAGCCATCCTTGCATGCCTGATATGAATCTCACCTGGTCATGATATATTATGACCAGGATATTATTGACATGCTATTGAATTCTAATGGCTAGAATTTTGGCATCTATTTCAGGGTTATGCTCCTTCCAAAAAACTAATTCCAGAGTTTTACACCCTTTATGACATTTTGGGTCAGTTTGAGAAGAATTAGTGTCAGCTCTTTATTGCACATATGGTAAAAATTTTTGTTGTTGTTAGTGTTGGGTGTCTTTAATGACCTGTTCAATTTCTTCTTTTATTATGAATCTGTTGAAATTTTTACTTCCATTTGCATGCCTTTGGGCAGGTCATGTGTTTCCATTTTTGTAGGTTTTCAAATTTGTTGGTAACAGAATATTCCTTTATATATATAATTATATTATATATTACATATAATTTAATTCACAAAAAGACTTCCACAAAATAAGGTGGTAAAGGCTGTTAGAACCAGGGAAGGGATGACAATTAGAGGTGATTTTAATTCCTGTCCAACAGAATCATTAAGTGGGGCTAGTCGACACTTCCAATTCATTCTGTATTATTATTATCAATCTCTTTTCCTTCTGTTTAGCAATTTTCTTTGCTTTCTTACCACTTGCTAATATCCGTCTTCTCAGAATGCTAAATTAATTTGGATCACAATAGAAATTCACTATAAGAGGTTGTTTCAGAGTTCCCAAACCTACTGAGTTATGTTTACTTCATTCCCTCCTCGACCCTTCTCCTTGAATCCCCTCTCTTTGGTAGCTTCAGTTCCTTCCCTCTACCTTCAAACCCAATGCACAGATTTCAATTTAACAAAGCATCTAGTTACATCCTCACATGAGAAAATTCTTAGATAGTTATTAATATGCAACAGTACAAATTTCAGTTTTCCAGAAATATTAACAGGGTCTTCAAATTTTATTTTTTATTAATCATTTTATTGGGGGGTTCTTACAAATTGTATAACAGAGCATCATTCAATTGTATGAAGCACACTTGTACATATGTTGCCATCAACATTTCCAAAACATTTTCTTCCTACTTGAGCCCTTGGTATCAGCTCCTCTTTTTTCCCCTCCCTCCCATCTTCATGAGTCCTTGGTCAATTATATAATATTGTGATTTTGTGTCTTACACTGTCCGTTGTCTACCTTCACCCACATTTCTGTTATTTGTGCCCCGGGGGGGTGGGCTATATCTCCAACCTTGTGATGGGTTTCCCTTTTCTCTCCCTCCCCACCCCTGCCCCCACCACCTCCCTACCCTCATGATATCACTACTTATACTACTGTTCCTGAGGATTTTATCTATCCTGAATTCCATATGGTGAGAGCTCTTATCTGTACCAATGTGTGTACTCCAGTCTAGCAGTATTTGTAAGGTAAAACTAGGTCATGATAGTGAGGGGAGGAAGCATTCAGGAACTAGAGGAATGATGTGTCCAATGATAGTGGGACAGGAGGAAGCTGAAAAGAAATAGTGTTTCATCAGTGCTATACTGCACCCTGGTTGAATCGTCCCTTCCTTGTAACCCTTCTGTGGGGGGATGTCCAATTGTCTACAGATGGGCTTTGGATCTCCACTCCAATCCCTTTTTCACGTTGATATAATTATTTGTTCTGGATCTTTTGATACCTCATACCTGATCCCGTCAACATTTCATGATCACACAGGCCAGTGTGCTTCTTCCATGTGGGCTTATTTGCTTCTCTGATAAATGGTTGCTTGTTTAACTTCAATCCTTTAAGACCCAAGATGCTATATCTTTTGATAGCTGGGCACCATCCACTTTCTTCACCACATTTGCTTATGCACCCATTTTGTCTTCATTGATCATGTTGGGAAGATGAGTGTCAAAGAGTGCCCTTGTTAGAACAAAGTGTTCTTGTGTTTAGGGAGGCCTTGAGTAGAGGCCCAAAGTCTGTCTGCTACCTTAATACTTAACCTATAAATATATGATCATTGCCCTCTATCCCTTTCATTATAAATTAATATATTTACATATGTACCATGCATGCCTATAGCTATGCCTCTATAAATAGCCTTTGCCTTCTTTCCTCTATTTCCTTTCCCCTTCCTCCTGTCCCACTGTCATGCGCACCTTCCAGTCAGCTCTCAGTAGTTCCTCTTGGATGCACTGCACTTGATCAAACTCCAACAGGCATTATAGCCCCTCCTCGGCATCAATTTTTTTCCAGCATCAATTTATATCTCTTATTGTTCCCTTATCCCTGAGCTTGTTGGCTCTCTGCTCCCCTGCTCCACCCCCTCCTCTCCCATGTCCCCTCCTTGGGATTTTTTGTCCTAATTATCTTATATAGATAGACATAAGGTGAAAAGAGAGAGAGAGAGAGAGAGAGAGAGAGAGAGAGAGAGAGAGAGAGAGAGAGAGAGATCCAGGTCTGTCTCCTGAGACCTTCTGAGTGTTTTCCAATCAGGTCTGATGAAGTGCCAAGCCTTGTCCCCCGAGGCAGAAGTCAATTTTCAGGATTCCTTGGGGACTTAATTATTTTCCCCTTGCTGCCCCGCTGCACTCCCTTCGAGTTTCACACCGCTGTGCATGGGGCAGACCCAGAGCACGTCCACACAGCATCCCCAGTGCTGTCTCCCATAGCGCTATGGGTCAGAGGGAATGTGGTCCTCTACAACCCTCTCAGTGCATTGGCTGCTCTGAGCAAGGGTGTCATCCCCAGGGCATGGTGGGCCAGCAGGCGATGCACTCAGTTCATGACTCACCCTGGAGGGCTTAATTCAGCCAATGGGGTCGACCAATACCATCAACCAAGCCTCCCCAGCCAGAGGCTAATACCTAGGTGGCAGGATAGCTGGCCCCTTAGGGCCTTCTACCCTTGGACTATTCTCCTGTGCCTACTCAGCCATGCGGAGGTCTCTCTGCTTCAGGTCACCACGTGGGGGCGCGCAGTCCCATGAGGTTGCCTGTGCTCAGTGGTGAGCCCCAGGGTGGCTTACGCGCAGTTTGGCATGCTTCCCTGAAATAGCGTGTACTCTTTTGAGACTGTAAAACCTGCAACTTCATCCATTCTTTATTAAAAAAAACCACTTGGATTACCAACCAGGCTTCAGCATGAATTCTTTCTTGTGCAAAGCCAAGAGCTGATGTACTACCCACCCGAGAAACCTAACACATTTAATCTGTAAAATTTCAGAAGTCCTGAAAACAAACTTCAGGAATTTATTTGAATCACTAAACAGAAGGCTTACTCTTGTAAACAGAAAGCCATGTCTTTACAGAGCCTAAGAACCTAGAATTGAATGTGGAATTAAGGAAGAGAAGTTATATATGAGCAAACTACATCCTAACAGAATAAGATTATATTGCTCACAGTTAGTTACCTGACTGGGTTTCAGCCCTAATTTTATTCTATCACTGAAATCATCTTCCTTGGAATTTAATTTAAAACAAAAAGGTATTATAATCCATGGTGGCAACCTTGTTCAATCTGTGTGCTGAGCAAATCAGAGAAGCTGGTTTATTTATTTTTTTGAGAAGCTGGTTTATATGAAGAATGTGGCATCAGGATTGGAGGTAGGCTTATTAAGGACGTGTGATGTAGAGGTGACATGACCTTGCTAATTGGAAGTAAGGCCTTGAAGCACTTGCTGATGAAGTTCAAGGACTGCAGCCTTCAGCATAATTTATGACTCAATGGAAAGATCAAAATCCTCACAACTGGACCAATGGGTAACAACACAATAAATGGAGGAAAGATTGAAGGTATCAAGGATTTTATCTTGTTCAGATCTACAATTAATGCTCATGGAAGCAGCAGTCAAGATAGCAAGAGCTGTATTAGGTAAAATCAGCTGCACAAGACCTCAGTAGTGTATTGTACACAAGGATGTTTCTTTAGGGACTAAGGTGTGCCTGACCCAGCCCAAAGTGTTTTCAATGGCCTCATATGCATGTGAAAGGTGGACATTGAATAAGGAAGGGGAAGAACTGATGCATTTCACTTGTGGTGCTGGAGAATATGGAAAGTACCCCGACTGCTGAAAGGACAGACCAACTGTCTTGGAAGAAGTACATCCAGAATGCTCCTTAGGGGCAAGGATGGTCAGACATGGTCTTCCATACTTTGGATCTCTTGTGAGGAGAGAGCAGGGCCTGGAGAAGGACATCATGCTCAGCCAAGAGGAGGGGCAGGGAAAGAGAGGAAGGCCCTCAACGAGATGATGGACACAGTGGTTGCAACAATGGGCTCTGTCATAGGAATCATTGTAAGGATGGTGTGCTGCAGTGTTTCGCTCTGTTGTGCACAGGGTCATATAGGGTTGCCATGAGTCAGACTCGACTTGATGGCAGTAAGTTTGGCTTTTTTGGTTTAGAGGTTTCTTAATGTGGGACCACAGATGAGCTTCGGGGTTCCTTTGGCCACCCACTAATTGCATCACATACTCTCTGTAGGTATGAACTTTTCTGGGACTTGTGGGAAGGTCCGTGACGTTATCGTCTCAAAAGAAGACAACTGAATATCCCAAATTGGTATCTCAACCAAAGGTCCAAAATCATGGCACCCTAGATTGAACTGAAACGTAAGTCCGTTTGCTTATTCCAGTAATCCTACCGAGCAAGCGCCGTTTGCAAAATAGGTACCTATTTTTAAGTTCTTCTCCTCGGGGACTGTACGCATCATTTGGATTTGCTCTCTGGTGCTCTGGGAAATTGCATTATATATAGTCAGAGCAGGAGACTTGCTCCAAGGTCTCTTGGGAAGGCTGCTGCACAGCCTGTGTCTGACTCTGAATTTAACTCTTGTTGTTAGAAGTGAATCTCAAAACCCTGGAAGGTGTTACCCCAATCTTTGTGACTCCCCCTTCCCCCACTACACAGACAGGTCATTCCTATCTGGGGGCTAGCTTAGTTAGTAGGGAAATACAATGACTTTGTCTAGACTTGCACGTACTTGTGCTCATTTGTCCTTCAGGCCCTGAATGACCAGGCCATTGACCTTGGCAGAGGCTCCTGGAGAAGGTGGAAGGGGTAAGGGATGGAGAGGGTAATGGGCTTTTGGCTCATTCACCACAGATCATGTATAGGGTTATATGAATTAAATTCTATCTCTCCCTCCTCAGAGTTGTCTTGAAATCCCAGCATGTGTGATAGTGAACCTGTTGGACATAAGGTCTTCAAAGATGTTACAAATTGACATGAGGCCGGCTTAGAGGATGGGGATTCTAATCCACTATGAGGGGTGTCCTTTCCACATATGGGGGCAGGGGTACGGAGATCCTCCTTTGAGGATGGAAGCAGAGATTAGAGTTATGCTGCCACAAGCCAAAGAACACCTGCAGCTATCAGAAGCTAAGAGACACAAAAGATCTTCTAGAGCAGTGGTTCTCAATCTGTGGGTCGCGATCCCTTTGGGAGTCACCCGATTCATAACAGTAGCAGAATGAGAGTTATGAAGCAGCAACGAATATAATTCTATGGTTGGGGGGGGGGGGCACCACATGAGGAACCATATTTCAAGGGCCACAGCATTAGGGAGGTTGAGAACCTGAAACCTAGAGCCTTCAGGCCGAGCATTATTCAGCCCTTATGCTGGATTTGGAAGACTTCTCACCTCTAGAAGGAGCCCTGGTGGTGGAGTGGTTATACGTTGGGCTGCTAACTGCAAGGTCAGTAGTTTGAAACCACCAGCCACTCTGTGGGCAAAAGATGGTGCTTTCTACTTCTGTAAAGAGTTAGTCTTGGAAACTCACAGGGGCAGTTCTACCTTGACCTATGGTGGCACTTTGAGTTGGAATTGACTCAATGGCAGTGAGTTTGGTTTTGTATTATTATTATCTTTAGCCTCCAGAATGGAGACATTAAATTTCTGTTGTTTGAATCCACCCAGTCTGTATGACAGCCATAAAAGAACTAGTAATATAAAGTCTGAACAATGCAAGGAGAAACACTCTATATACTAATGTACAAGCTGAGTTTTTCCAGCAAAGTTTTAAAAATCATTTTATTGGGGGCTCATAGAACTCTTATCACAATCCATACATCCATCCATTGTGTCAAGCACATTTGTACGTTTGTTGTCCTCATCATTCTCAAAACATTTGCTTTCTACTTGAGCCCTTGGTATCAGCTCATTTTTCCCCTCCCTCCCTACTCCCTCCTCCCCCATGAACCATTGATAATTTATAAATTATTTTGTCATATCTTACACTGCTCAACATCTCCCCTCACTTCTCTGCTGTCCATCCTGGGGAGGAGGTTATATGTAGATCCTTGAAATCAGTTCCCCCTTTCTCCTTCACCTTCCCTCCACCCTCCCGGTATCACCACTCTCACCACTGGTCCTGAGGGGTTCATCTGTCTTGGATTCCCTGTGTTTCCAGTTCCTAGCTGTACCAGTGTACATCCTCCGGTCCAGCTGGATTTGTAAGGTAGAATTGGGATCATGATAGTGTGGGGTAGGAAGCATTCAAGAACTAGAGGAAAGTTGTATGTTTCATCATTGCTACACTGCACCCTGACTGGCTCGTCTCCTCCCTGTGGCCCTTCTGCAAGGGGATGTCCAATTTCTCACAGATGGGTCCTGGGTCCCCACTCCACACTCCCCCTCATTCACAATGCTATGATTTTTTTTTTTTTGGTCTTTGATGCCCAATACCTGACCCCTTCAATGCCAGTGATCTCACAGGCTTGTGTGCTTCTTCCATGTAAGCTTTGTTGTTTCTCAGCTAGATGGCCGCCTATTTTTCTTCAAGCTGTTAAGATCCCAGATACTGTGTCTTTTGATAGCCAGGCACCATCAGCTTTCTTCACCACATTTGCTTGTGCACCCTCTTTGTCCTCAGCAATCAAGTCAATCGAGTCAGGACAGGCTGGTGTGCTTCTTCCATGTGGGTTTTGTAGTTTCTCAGCTAGATGGCTAGTTGTTTATCTTCAGGCCTTTAAGATCTCAGATGCTATATCTTTCGACAGCTGGGCACCATCAGCTTTCTTCAGCATATTTGCTTGTGTACCCCTTGTCTTCAGTGATTGTCCAGCACATTCTTATGGTTTTTTGTGGTAAAATTAGGTGTCTTGGTGGATATTTGGGTTAGCTTATACTCGAGTATATACAATATTTATAAATTAAAGACTACAGTTAGAAATTTTTCTAAATGTGGGCTATACATGGTTTAGCCTCAACTGATCCCCAAGGAACATGAAACCTATATAAGAGATCATCAGAGGAACTTCTTCTTTTCCAGAATTCTCCACAAGGGACATCTTTTAGCACAAGGGGAGAATGATGGTCTTGGACCTCCCTGGGTTCAGCCCTGTGTTCCTGGCCCCACATTTACTCTCTGACTCTGAATGCTCTTCGTTGTGTCCTAGGAGATTATTGAGAGCTACCTGACCCAGGTGGGCAGAGTTAAATAAAAAGCAAACCACCCTCAAGTGCCTGCTTCATGGTAGATTCTCACCATGATGGGCTTTTTTTTTTTTTCTTTTCCTTCTCCCATCTGAGTAGAGGGATTTCCGGATCTTAGAAAAAGAGGCAAGCGCGTAGGAAGAAACACAGAAATCAAGTGTTCCCCACAGGTTGGCTCATTACAGGACAGTGTTTTTTCTTTTGTTTAGTACAGAGAACTCAGCAGGGAAAGCCCAAACCCAACAGTCATAGGGCTTTACATTCTTCCTTTAGGGGACACAGTATCTAGCCACCCTCCAAAGACCCTGTTCCATTTCCTCAGAACTTGACTGTCTTGGGAAAACAGGCTTTTTTTTTTTTTAATTAGAAAGCCAAAATCTTATATAAAAAAATCATTTATGAAAACAGAACTTTCTAGCCAAATAATATAAAGCATTTAAAATTAGGTTTCAAGGATGTATACTCTTGGTATGAGCAAACACCTGAAAAGGTAGAGATTTAAACAAATACTCATTTAGCGCACAAGAGGGGTCGCTGTCACCACCTACTCAGTTCTTAGCCCTGTGTCATGTCCCAGTGCCTCGGAAAGAAGAGTCACAATGCAAACCAGCCCCAGCACCCCGACAGCCCTGAAGCCCAGGGCCCCACTCTGCTCCATATTGCAGCCGGCAGTCAGTCCTGCACCAGCATCCTGCCCTCATCTCGTTGGGAAGGCTATTAGAAAAGCCAATGTGCATATAATTCACAAAACTGGATTATTTGACAGTTCATGTCGCTCAATGTGTTTTAAGGACAGTAAGTGGAAGCACGACCTTCCGAATTCATTCCTCTCATTTCAGAGAATGAATATGGACCCTGTTCCCTCTTTCTCCCCCAAACACAGTCACAAGCTCTATCTGACGGGGACACAGGTATGGAGACTGGAACCAGGCTGCCCCATCCCTCGGAGCCAGGGAAGCAGGGCCTCTGGACCCTCTGCCAATATAGCGTGGACACCAACTGCCCCTTGTTCGTTTGGAAGCAAAGCAGGCAAAAAGGACTGTAAGCTTTGAAACGAATCCGTGTCTCCCCCCCCTCCCCCAGCCAAACATGTATTTGAAGAAAGTCACAGACCCACGCATGACGTATCTAGGGTCTCTGACCTCAGGGTGGTAGGGTTAGAAGTGGGCACTCAGCAAGGCATCACTGCCTGCTTCAGGACAACCTGCTCCTCCACTGGGCACAGCCCAGCCAGCTGACATGACCAGCCCACAATGGGACCCCTTTCCAAAGGAGTGCAGCAGAGCAGAGGGGCTGGGAACCCTGACCTCCATTCCCGAGCCCCACCATGCCTCGGGCTCCCTTCTCTCTTTCTGAGCCTGGTCTAAGACCACCTCCCCTTGCCCGTTAATGGGTACTTCGCACTCACAGACACTGAATAGTGTGCCCCTGAGATGCTCACTAAAGATACTGCATGCATCTGTCCTGTGGACGCTGCAGATCTCGATTTAGAACCCTCTGCACCTCAGCAATTCAAGACCAGATTCTGGAACCTTCTACAAGGAAACCTTGGGCAGTTTTAATGCTTCCTAAAACTTTATAAATTGAAGACATCTTAATAAAAAGTACATTATTAATTAAAAGGTAAAGAAACAGTGCGACTAATTTTGAAAAGATTGTTGATGGTCACTGGTTTATTAGGCAGATACAAAGTCGAAGCCCTTGCATTATTTTAAAGCAAAGCCAAAGAAATGAAGTAACATGAGTTGGGGTGTTTTTTTTTTACAAAACAAACATAAATTAGTTTGAACAATTAGGCACTTAAATGCAAAAGTAAAATGTTGGCATGTTAGAAGGCTATACTAGAGTCGCAATTCTAAGTGCCTTCTGAAATGTGTTTACAAACACAAAAGCACGGCATGGAATACGTATTTATCAACAAAGATCATCTTTTCTTTGGTAAAAGAAAAAGAATCTGAATTTAAGTCCCATGATAGACCAGTGATTAAGGTAGATGTGAGGAGGTGGAAAGAATTTTGAAACTTACATTTCCTTGATTAAAATCTAAGCATTGAATAAAATTATTACAATAGAATATAGTGTGTATATATATAATGAAAAATATTTAAGTCAGGAAAATAATGAATTCTAGACTTAAAATTTTACTTTACAACAAGGCACTTAGCACACTGAAACAGTACAGTAAATTTCCAAAAGAATGCAACTGGCAACTTTTCATACCTGTAATCATCTTTCTTTTGTGAATATACTGTAACATAACCATACATTTTGCAGCATTAATCATTGCATAGGAGGTAAATGAAATAATGAATTTCAACTTGGCAACTAGATTAGCTTATGTTGACAGTTTTCTTTTTTAAAGGACAGTTTTAAATAAAAACACAACAATGACCCATTCTCATTCCTGATTCATTTGGAACACAGCATATTCAATGAAGGAGTAATAAAATAAATCAGAACTTTACTTATAAAATGTAGAGATATATAAAGACTTGTCTTTGGGTACCTCTGACATAATTTTCAGTGGGTATTAAAGTCAAGAGCACTTCTTCATAGGTGAAGTATTTCTTAACAACTTAGCCGAAGCAGTTAAATTATTACAACACAACAGCTTTCAAGGAAACAATAAAATAAAACAGAAATATTATCTATACATATAGAAAAGCCTTCAGTGGGTGGCATATTACTTATAATATACCTGATTTAGTCATGTAAACGCATTAAGAAATTCCTTCTCACACTTAAACTACACAAAGTGGACATGTTATGCCTGGTTTCAATTTGAACATTAAGTGCAAAACAAAAATAATAGATAAAACAATGTACAAAACTGTTACGAGGAGCACGGGGTCAATTTTCAAGAAACTACATGAGTTAGAACTAGCAGGTTACCAAAAAAAGTCAGAAAGACAGTCACCTTGATGTTTCAAAGTAAACACTGTGTAGATAGTTATAAAGGGAGACATTAATGATTGTTATAGTGAGAGGTCAGAATGTTCTATAAATTAGCAAATGGATGAAAGATTAGAACAGCAACTCCCTGTACATCTGAGCACATTTCTCATTTGGCAAAAGCCTTCCACATAACGCCAATACCTTGATAGTTTCATATTATTGGAAAACATAATTACAAAAAAGAAACCTTTCAAAAGCTTGAAAATGTACTTTAAAAATGCAGTTTGCAGGCCAACCAATGGACTAAAAGAACAAAAACAAGAATCCTACTAAAAGTAGTTGAATGTAAGTCCACAAGGGGGCACTAGCACACAGGAAAGAGCCCTCCGTAACCTGAAGACTCAAGTTTCACCGGCCTCCCCCCAAGCAGCAACGCTTGTTTCCCCAAAAGCCGGTCAATTAAAGAACAAATCCACATTTAATTATCTCAGGTAGCTAATGGAAGAGCTAAAAAAAAAAAAAAAGAAAAGAAAGACTGGGACTCATTTATATGTGTTTTAAAGAATTTTTTAAAGTTTCACTGTGGCAAACTTTGTAAGAATGGTCTGTATATATTTCACTGATGGAACTAAATCACAAGAAGGCCTTCCCACAGGGGCACTGGGTTATAAGAACAAAGATGATGGGTCCGACTTTTCTTATCGCTTAATTGGCAAAGGACATAAAAGGAGTTTAAAAAATTCACTGCTTCGAGGGCAGGATCCTAAGTGCCTGTGTTTCATAATGCCTAAGGGGCAGGTGTGGGTCAAATCGTCATTGAGTTCAGCAGTCTCATTTCCCCCACCTGATTTTTGTTTCCCCTGCTTTTGAACTACATGCTCACTCTGCACAGGTGGCAAGAGTTATGACCTGGAGAGGCTGTGGGAGCAGGAGTGCCCAGGTGTTTTGTAATCGTCGTTAACAGGTGACGGCATGAAAACAATTGCTTGGCTAAGAGTTAAGAATTTTCAGTAATTAAAACACATTGAGTTTTTTTTTTAAGCTTGACCTTTTCCCCCATTGAATTGAAAAAGAGGGGGGACTTGGCTATTGAAACCAAACGAAAAGAAACTAAAAAAGCAAACAGTTGAATGAAGCCAAATTGTTTTATTTGAATCAGAAGCTTCATCAAAATATCTAAAAAACAAATGAACAAACAACAAAACAAAAAAATACCTCAACACGGAGGGCAACACCAGCCATTCTTCCTTCTAAGCCAGTGGTTCTCAATCTTCCTAATGCCTCGACCCTTTAATACAGTTCCTCATGTGGTGGTGACCCCTCAACCATAAAATTATTTTCATTGCTACTTCATAACTGTGTTTTCGCTACTGTTATGAATTGGGCGACCCCTGTGAGAACCACTGAGAACTACTGTCCTATAGAACAGTAGAGGTCTAAATCAAAGCACTCTCAAGGGGATCTTGTTTGATCACAAAGGGTCAAGATTGAGTAATATTCAATCAATGGAAAGGATGCAGAATCATGGTTAGACTATAACCATTAAGTAGTACATAGACACATTATTATGTGCCTATGAAAAATCCATGTGTTTTTAAAGCCCGCCCAGAATGTTTAGGGTATCAATTCTTGGTTTACTTATTCAGACCGGAGTCTTTCCTGTGGCTGCGAATTCAACTCCCCTTGCCTTCAGTCATTCGCTCCTCTGGTTCAGTAATTGCTGGAAGAGCAAATACTGAAAACATACATACAGTACACAGATTGTTAGCACCAAAGAAGGAGGGCTCTTCTGAACAGGTTTCTATTGTGCTTTTCTCAAACAACCGGAAGATCCAACTGCACGCAGCCTTGGTGGCACAGTGGTTAGATCACTCCCAAGCCGAAAGGCAAAAGGTTGCCACAGGTCAACCCAATCCACCATGCTGTGGGAAAAAGACGTGGCATCTGCCTCCGTGGAGTTTCACAGGCATGGAAACCCGAGGGGGCAGGGCTGCTCTGCCCTCAACGAAGGGCCGCGAGGCGTTGGAACGTACTTGAAAGGCAATGGGCTCTTGCTTTATGTACTTCGTCAAAGATGGCCAGGTTGTTAATGATACATTTATTGTTGCTTTTCATTCGATGCAGAGGGAAAAGTGCGCCTTCCGCATACTTGAAACCCCAGTGTGGTCGATTTTGTAACCTAAGTAACCACTTCATGGTTACGAAGACATGTTGCAAATATCCCTAAATTAACAGTTAAAGAATTAGCCAAGATTTTATCCAGAAGATTCAATGGCATTGAATGATATGATCTAGGCATTTAGAAAATTATCTGCTGTTTTTGCATCACCTCAAAGACATTGGGAGACAATTATCCCTTTATTGTACAGCTTAACTCATGTCTGAGACATGAGTTCCAACGGTAGGTTGACTAGGGTGAAGCACCATGCTAAATCCTCACAGGGTGACAGTAAAATGGCTCAACCGTGCTCTATGTCCTTGGGAGCTGTGTATGACATGCGGAGCCACTGAACATTTGGTCACCGTCAGGGTTTTCATAAAGTACGGTGGGACGGAAGATACAGACCTAGGAGGAAAACAGCCTGTTTCCTAGGGGCATGGATATCAGCTCTTACAGGAGTGTTTTTTTCAGATTGTGGTCATGAACTTGACCGTATTGGGGTACCAGATACAAATTTACTAGGCATATAGCTGTGTACACAAGGGTCACTCATTAGCAGAAACAGCCCTACGTTCCTTTGCTCTGTATCCACGATAAGAGATTTTAAAGTGAAATATTTACACATTTGTAAAATCTGAGGGGTATGCCAACTGTGTCTTAGGGTTACTTAGATCACCTTCAAAAATAATATTATAGGTTTGAAAAAGAAGAAGAAGAAGAAGACATGAAAGTGATACGTAGTAGTAGCAGCAGGGCACCTTCTCAGCCTTGAGCTTCTCCTGTCCCACAACAGGGTGGGAGTGAGGTTCCCCTGAAGTTCACCAACAGCCTCCTCACTCACAAGCCTAATGCTGAAACCCACTCTCCACATCAGGTTATTCTATTTACGTAGTAGCTGTATAGATCCAGATATTTTATTTAAAACATTAACATAATTCTTCCGACCTTGGGGAGGAAAACACAAACAAACAGTCCACCCTTCTGAAGCAGAGGAGCGTTAGTGGAGTGCTGGAGGGAAGGAGGCGCGTGTTCTTTGGCACCTCTTTAACAAGCTCACTAGCAAATCCCAGTTTGGGGGCTTGTCACCCGTGAAGGAAGAGCTGCAGGAGAGAAGTGTCTTTCTCAGGATGAATAAAAACAAGTCAAGGGAGAATACTTTGTCCTTTTTTTTTCTTTTTCTGATCGTCGATAGGCAATTTGGTCCATTTCTTCATTTACCAGTCAGTTCTCCCAAAATTAAAAAAACAAAAACAAAACCCACAAAACTATACCTTTGGTTACAGCGTTAATTCCTTTGGTATAAGAGCTCTTTGTCTTCGCTCCTCAGGTGGACTTCTCGTTGTCTTCACCAATCTTCTGAACCCGGGAATACTTCTTGCAGGAAGATTTAAAGCAGCCAGGGGGCCAGGACAGGGGCCACGAGAAGCAGCACGGAATCGAGCCTTGAACATTTTTCTCAAAAAAATAAAATATGGGGAACCACCATGCTCGAGACAAGAAGTTAGTCTGGGAGGAGACCTTCAAGTTCTGAATAAGGGAGGAAAAAATAAAATTAGACACAGATAATTCCTAAGATTCTTATTCTCATTTATTTTTCTTAGTTATCTGCAAGGCATGTACCAGGAAAGGTAGCCGACACCAGATCATGCCGTTCTTACGAGGTTGCTATGGATCTGTGGCAGTTGCGGAATCTGTCAACTTGAGTTGGGGGCGCAGTCTATCAAACCTGTCAATCAGGTCTTAACCAATGAGGCTTCTGTGTGGACATGGCCTTCTCTTGAGGATTCTGGGAACTCCTGCCTTCCTCCCTAGAGGCAGGACACACTCTCTCCCTGAGAGACATTCCTGTTGACAAGCCACATGGAGCTACACTGATGGAGCCAGAGCCCTGGAGCTGAAGAAGCCATGTGGACACCCCTGCCAGTGCTAGGATGCTTCCACCGCCACTGGATCCGCAAGACTTCCCACCCACTGACCTGTGATCTTCCTGCATTCAGCATCGTCACATGTGTTGCATGAGGAGGAATTTATAGACTGGTATTGGATATATGGGCTAATATCAGACTTATGGACTTGATCTGGACTGAGCTGGGGTGTTTTCTGAATATATAATTCCTCTTCTGTATAAAATTCTTCCTTAATACACATGTGTCTTCCTGGATTTGCTTCTCTAGTCTACCCCGCCAAACACAGAGTTGAATCGACTTGATGAGTTTTTAGAGGCTAACCCAGACTGTGTTGGAAAGTTCATGTTAACCTGCCACACTCCGTGTACAAGAGATGATCTGACATGGAATACACTTATAACCTTATAATTCCTGACTGACCCTTCATTTGAGCTTAAGGTGGACATTTTAAGGTCACCTAACTTTCAAATTACACCAGTAGAATGGATTGTTTAAAACTGCTAAATCATATTACATAACTGCCTAATGATATCATGACAGAACTGCCAAATCTGACCATTACACAGTTGCAAAACCACTGAATCATGGCCAGCAAAGCTGACATATAACTTGATCCATTACAATCAGTGCTACTCTTGCCTGGGACCTCCACCCTTGTTAATGTTAGACGTACATTGTGAGTGTGCAGAATGCAAAGCAGTTCGACAGTAGTTTTCTATTCTCATAAATGTGAAATGTCCATTAATGAGCTAGCCAATAAGTGAGGAGTAGATGGACGGCAGAAATGAGAACTGGGTCAAGATCCGGGGGGAACGGCATATCTCAATTACTGGCAAATTCTACAACCGTTTTACAGATAATACGGCAAGGCTATCCAGAGATAAGTAAGTCATGGTGCACACACTAACCCTCGTATTCCAAGGACACACATCAAGCCAAGGAACCACAGATGAGGGAAGGCATAATCCTCCCCTGGGGTAAAAGCCAGGGGGAGCAGGCATTAGGGGAAGCTTGCCGGAAGCCGGTGCACTTGAACCAGCTCTTTGAGAAGCCCTCGGTGGCACAGTGGTTGTTCAGTGTTCCGTGTTTCAGTGTGAAGGAAAAGAGTCACAGTCTCCATAGGAGCTGTGGGGGCGGAGGGAGGGGCCAAAAGGGAGCTGACAGCAAGGAGTTCAAGAAGAAAGAAGAGGTTTTGAAACTGGTAGCAACTGTCTAACACTACTTGATGAGAGTGAACTGTGGAATGCCATGCTGTCTGTAAGAGCTCCCAATAAAACGACTGAAACAAACAAGAGTCCCAGCCTCGGGACCCATACGGGCAGGTCTACGCTGTCATATAGGGTCACCGGAGTCACAGTGGGCACAATGGCGGTGTTGAAGAAGAATGGGGCAAGAAAGAAACGGGCGCCTGGGCACAAAAAGGCAGCAGAATCAAACTCGGAACGTTAAGAGGCGCTTAGAAGCCAGAGCACACGGTAACACCAGAGGAGGCCACAAAAGCAACTGCGTCTGTGGCTTTATTTCTGTGAACAGCGTTCACGCTCCTCTTCCAAATGAACCAAGTTTCTTGCGGAAAGAGGCTAGCTTCCCTAGCTTGTTTCTATGGAGAAAGGTCCGGCATCTTAATCTAGCAAATACCCTTCTTAATTGTCGTGCAATTTTATCAGAATTCGACAGCATGGTCATCCCCATGGCACCGACACTCATGAAGTGATTGTCCCAAGCCACACACTTGGGAGCGGCTCCAAGTCCCCATTGTCCGAGACGAGGTTGACTGCCCATTCAGACAAGAATCACCGCCTGCCCCAGCCCCCGGGCGTCTCACCTTCTCATTGGCCATCGAATGGTACCACCAGAAGAGCCGAGTTGTGATGTAGTAAGCGATGATCACGTCCACGGTGTAGTGTTCGTGTGCTACGAGAATGCACAGGATCCCGGCAGCACTCAGCAGCCAACAGATTAAGTGGTACCACCAGAAGTGCCGAGGCGAATCTACACAAGGGAAGGATCGCAGGGTTAACAAGCCTCTCTCTTGGAGATGAACTCTGTGATTCCAGGCTGTCTTAATGCACCGAAGATGATGACTCTGGAGTCAGGCCATCACTGGACAGGAAAACTGGTCGGCAAATATACCCCTCCGGACTCATTCTTCCAAGAAGGGGGAACAGCTGGGAGCAGGGCTACGGTCGTCAGTGGGTGGCCATAGCACCAGATGCTCGGGTCTTTCAAGGACGAGAACAGACCGCTGTTTATTAGGTTGGCTGGAACTGACTCAAGCGGTTCACCGAGGGACCACCTCTGGTATGAAAAACAACACGGATCTAAAAGAAAGGGAGTTGTCTATGCAAAGGAGGAGGGGGAAAATGAGAGCAGGTATTATTTCACCCCTTATATAAATGCATGTGTACTTCTCAGTGATGTGAGGAAAGGATGGCATCTGTGGCTAGCCAAATTATGATTCTTGGCAATTTTGCTGTTACTTTACATGCTGACTAAAAAGCACCTCCTTCCTATGAAAAGCCTAAAGGTGTGGACAAACAAGAGCTCATTACATCAACACATGTATGCCTTATTAAAGACACATTACTCCAGCAAAAAAAGCCTAAAGGTGGCAGCTTTAAAAATTCTTTCCATCATAATTTATTAAAATCTTCTATTTTTTCCTAGCATAATCTGTGCCACATAGACATTTGTAAATATATAAAAAGATTCCGTTGTTTTTTTACATTCCCACAGATATATCTCTAATAGGTATTTTTCTTTTTTTTAATTTTGCTTTTTTTACAAATCATAGGTGGCAGCTTTTTAAAGCGTAAAGAAGATGGCTTCTTTTGTTTTTTTAATAAGCACTTCATCCACATGTCATAGAATTCAGTAATTCAATGCCGAAGAGGGTTTCTTTAAGCTTTACCCAGTTACACCCTACCAACAGATTACAGCCTTGGCAACCCCATGGGGCCGTCCTACCACATTCTGTGGGAGTGCCGTGGGCAGCCCACAGGAACGGATTCATGGCTCTGAACGTTGAGCTGGCAGTCTCCAGAGCAGCAGTTCTCAACCTTCCTAATGCTGCGACCCTTTAATACAGTTCCTCAACCATAACATTATTTCCATTTGTACTTCATCACTGCAATTTTGCTACTGTTATGAATCGGGAGACCTCTGTGAAAGGGCCATACGACACCCAAAGGGGTCGTGACCCACAGGTTGAGGACCACTGCCCTAGATGTGCACACTGTTGATGAACTAACCCATAGTTTGGAAGTCTGGGTTCACGCTGAAGCACCGGGGCACACAGGCAGGCTGATCTTCAGGAAAATCAGCCACAGGAAGCCTCATGGCTTGCCTGACAGCTCTGGAAGAGTTAGGATTTCTGTCTATCCACCTAGCGATTTTCGCCTCAGTGAGGACACGGAGAACTTTGTTATACTGATTAGCGGTAAGAGAACTGGAAGGCTCCCGGTTAACCACAATGGAATCACTCTTGTTTACCTAGCGTATCTATCTCAAAACGTCACAGGGAACCTTGGTGGCACAATGGCTTAAAGTTGGGCTAAGATCTGCAAGGTTGGAGCTTCCCGCTCTTGTTAACAGTTGCCTTGCAAACCCACAGGGGCAGTTCTACTGTCCTACAGGGTCGCCCTGTGTCGCCACCGACTGGATGGCAGAGAGCAGCAGCAGCAGGAGCACTGAGATTTCCCAAAGTGGGTGGTACCACCCCTGGGGGTGGGGGTGCTGGCCTGATCCAGGAGAGCTGCACAAACTGGATTAGGCGCTACAGAGCAAAAGCGTTTAATTGTCTGGCCAGTGGGGTGGGGTAAGTGATAATGATAAACTGAAATGTATTTCCTAATGGCTGATTAGCACTCTAGAGAGAATACCAAACACGGGATCAATAAGGGATTCAAATGTAAAGTTTTTGGTTTTTTCCCTCCTGATTTACTTTTGCTCTTTGAGGAACAAGTGCAATAGAAAAATCTGACTTCTCTACAAAAACAAGCAACCCAGAAACAACGAGACCGTACTTGTGTTTGGTCACCACAGTTGGCAAGAGCCGAGTGGCAGCATTTCTCTACAGAGTCAATATGAAGACTTCCGATCCTATGCTCTGGAAGGCCTCCTACCAACCCTGCTTCCCTTTGCGCACAGCTCAGGGGGCGCCTCAACAAAAGGAAGCCTGGTGGAGTAGCAGTTATGTGTTGGGGTCTAACTACAAGGTCAGCGATTCAAAACCAGCCGCCGCTCCTCAGGAGAAAGCTGGGGCTTTCTACGCCAGCAGATCGACCCAGAAACACACAGAGGCAGTTCTGCCCTGTTCTATAGGGTCGCTTGGAGTCGGCATTGTTCTCAATGGCAGTGAGATTGGTTTTTCTCGTCTCCTAGCAGCATTGCTGGTGGCTACAAAAGACGGTGACAACAAACATTAATGAGTGTCTCCATCAGTGTGGGACCCTTGTCCTGAATAACAGAGACAAGGGATTTTGTGTGGTAGTAAGTTTAACAAAAGAAAGGGATGTGTGTGTCTTAATTAGTGAAACCTTTTATATTAACAGTTAGCTAGACTGATTTCTTCAAACTAACTTTGTAAGGAATCTTGGCCCTGTTATAGTATTTAGACAGCTGAATAAAACTCTCTCCTATTGACCTCCAAAGTGCCCTTCGTCTCAAGTTGTCATCTGTTCTCACAACTAAATAAATCTACATGACGATGAAGCAAGTAAAGGAAGAGTCCAAACCGATTCAAAGGTACATCTACATGAATGATACATACACCTAACTCTAGACATCAGCTCTTCCAAGACACCACTGAAGCGTCTGCGGACTCAGACCCACCGCACATGGAATGGTTTAGAACGTGACTCTGCTCCCTGATTGCAGAGAAAACAGACATCGACAAGGCAAGCCCTGTTTGTGGACAGAACTGACTCTAAAGTTGAGTTTCTGCTAACCATTGCGGATTTGCAATTTATTTCTCACCAAACATTGGAAAGAACAGAATGGAATTCCTTCGATGCTGCATGGAGGTCTACCAAATGTTGCTGCTACGCACGACGTAGCTTTTCGTAAGGGGTGAAATGACCGCATGTCATCTGACTATTGCTGTCAGGTAAAAGAAAGAAGGGAAATTAGCACTACACTCTGCGTCTGCGAGAGGGGCGCTTTCTTGGTGAGTCTTTTAGACCAGACAGTTTGGGGAAAAATTTTGAAAGACAGCCAGAGAGAAATTAAGGATGGGATCTCTGAAGTCAGCTTGCTTGAATGTAAATACCAAATCCTTGACTAAGTCACTTGCTAAGTTGCTTTCCCTCAGCTTGTTTCCTCATCTGAAAAAATGAGGCTATAAAACAGTGCCGTCTTTAGAGGATGTTGCAAAGATTAAATGCATTGACTCATTGGTCCACACAGTGTGAGTCAAGAGTCCCTGGGTGGTACAAACAGTTAAGCACTTGACTATTAACTAAAAGGTTGGTGGTTCAAACCTTCCTGGAGGCACCTCAGAAAACAGGCCTGGCAATCTGAATGCTTCCACAAGGTCACAGCCCTGAAGACCTCAAACGCACACTTCTACTTACTACTTGGGGTCTCCAGGGGCTTAAGTGGAGAGCAAATGTTTTAAGAATGATAAGGACAATGAATGTACAAATGTGCTTGACATAATTGATATATGTAAGGACTGTGATAAGAGTTGTATGAGACCCTAATAAAATGATTTTAAAAATTACTTGGGGTCTCCAGGAGTTAGAATTGACGTGACAATAACAGTCACCAACAACAATATAAGGTAATTTAATACCTACCTTAATGTTGTTTAGTATGATTATTGTTAATGTTATGTGGTCTTTGGTTAATTTTTGGTTAATTTATAAAAGTGATCTTCAGTTACATAGGGTTTCTTGTTTGCTTCATTTCCACATGGTTTTCAATCCGCCATAGCTTTCCTCTCACGTGTAGCCCACTCCTCCTCCCCGTCAGTTTCAGCCACTCCCATGAGCTGTTCCTACAACTCAAAGGCACTTTCCACCGCAATGGAACTTAACATACAGATTGGTGCTTTCTGAGTAAAAACCAGACCCAATCAAAACTCACTGCTGTCAAGTCAATTCTGACTCATTGTGAGCCTATACATAGGACAGAGTAGAACTGCCCTGTCGTATTTCCTAGACTTTAATGATTGAAGAAGTAGAAAGAAGGGAGGAAAAGGAGGAAGAGGAAGAAGAAGAGGAGGAGGAGACAATGACTTAGAAAAAGTACTACTACTTCTCGAAGTAGGAGAAGACTGCAAATCTTTGGCCCTGGAATGGCTAGTGGGTTTGAACCACTGACGTTTGAATTAGTAGCTTGCTGCTTCATCTACAACAAACAAAAACCCGCCACCATCGGGCCGATCCTGGCTCATAACGCCTCTACCAGGAACAGGAGCACTGTCCCTTTTGGTTTCTAAGACTTTGCACCTCGATGGGAGCAAGCAGAAAACTCTGTCTGTATCTCACGGGCCACTGATGGGTTCAAACTGCCCCACATGTAAACACACTGGCACCTGGACTCTCTTTCATCTATGCAGGGAATCTCAAATCTTTGTCTTACTATCTTGAGAACAGAGAACTAAACCAACAACTCTAAGCAATCTATGGGCAAAGATTCACTTCTGGGCCACTGGGAGACAAACCTTATGCCCACAGTGCCATCGGGTCAGGTTAAACCTGCTTACGCTGCGGAAGAGTTGAAGGAAGAGGGAGGAGGTTGAGTGACATGAGAGGGAACATTTTCTGTCTTCCTTTGCAATTTGTTAAGTAAAGAGCATTGAGACAATCATCTTAAACACAGGCTTGGGGTTATTGGAACTCATTCTAGTGCCTTGGAGTGGGGAATGAAGGAAGTAGTGTACTACTTCAAAAGATTTGGAGATAATGGTCTTAATGGCGTCGTAGTTACACGTGGGGCTGCTAACTGTCAAGGTACAACCTTAAATTACTGGCTACTCCCAGGGAGAAAGATGAGGCTTTCTACTCCCATAAAGAGTGACTGTCTTGGAAAGCCGCATGGGCGGTTTCACCCTGTCCCCTAGAGAATTGACTCTATGGCACTTGAATGAAAACAGGATCTTCTAGGCAGCTAGAACCATGTAACCCAAACCAGCCCAAAGCTGTTGAATCAGTTAAAACACATGGTGGTTCTGTAGAACCCTGTACCAGATGGGGCATTATCTGTCCATACAAAACTCAGAATAGCAAAAGAATTTCATAGAATGGGAACTGGTCGTATAAAACGGGATGTTTCACATTCTCGCCGTTTTGTTTACAGGGAGAAAGACAATCTCTTAAGAAGAAACCCATTGGTGTTGGCAGAAAGGCCCACCAGCCGGTCTACTACAGCACAGGCAGCACTGCAAAATTCACAGTTGGCATAAAGCAGACAAAGAGCAGTGTCTCATTAGCGGAATTATCCGGGATGACAGAATGGAAGTGTCCGACAGATCGCTCAAAAATCCTGCCCTTGGCGCTAGGACCCCGGGTTATTTTTTCAGTAAATAACAATTGGGTTCTTTTTGTTCCAATATTAAACAGCTTTTCATTGTGGCGTGATGTGAAATGCTAGGTAAAAGTCAGGGTAATCGGGGTTTCGCTGTTTTGTTTTGATTTAATTTGTTTTTTGAAATTGTGCTGTGGGTAAAAGTTCACAGAGCAGACTGGCTTTTCCATTCAGCGATTCGTGCACATTTTGTTTCCTGACATTATTTGCAATCCCCTCCATGGAACAGGGCTCTTCCCGCTTCTTCCCGGGATCCCCATCTCCATGGCTCCTTCTTTCCTGCATTGGGAACGTTGTTTGCATGGGCAAAGGCTGCCTTTTTGGGGCAAACACAGTTGATTAGTCTAAGGAGCATGCGCCTCAGGAGTATAAAACTGTCTGCTTTTGAGGCTCGTCTCCTGCTTGGCTGGAAAAGGCTTTCTTGGGGGTGTGCTCAGGTCCAGGTCTGCAGGAGGGTTAAAGGTCATAGTCTTGGGGGTACCACCAGTCTCTGTCAGAGGAGGGCAAGGTTTTAAGTCTTCAGTGCTCAAATCATTTCCGTATAAATAGATCCTTCATAGCTATCAATACCAATGAGATGAGGAAGCCCATTAGTTTCTGGGCCCGGGTTCCCCTCCCACCATAGCAATCAATCCATCAAGCGGGAAGGAGCTATTACTTACATTCTTTGATGAACAAATAGGTTAGTGTCAGCACAACAGTGTGGCCGCTGAAGAGGAAGTCTCCGCACAAGATATGTGACCCAGTTATGGACAGCCCTCCACCAGAGATCAACTGGAGAATCCGCTCGACTTTGGCCTGAGAGTTTCCATTGAGCTGAAAGACACATGAAGGGCAGGAAGGACATTTACAAACCAATATCAAAAATGGCTACACCTGGTTTGTGTGACCCCGAGAAAGGACACCTGGTTGTCCCTTTATTTATTTTTTTGTCATCAAAAGACTCAAAAAGAACCCAAGGGGGAAGGTTCCTCAGATTTAGTCTTATTCATCGTGTTGGTGAGTTTTATTGACATGCTGTAAATTATTCAGTGTGTTACTATGAATATGTTTTGGTGGTGCTGTGTCCTTGAACAAAGCTTTTAAAAGTATTAAGGAGCAATGATTTCACCACAGCCCTGAGCTACAGGACAGGACAGGCCTGGCCTCCCTTTTCTCCTTGTTTGCAGAGGGGAGTCAGGGTTTGGGACAGTTAATATTTAATTCTACATGACTGACATTCTACAGTTTACGGGGGAAACTTAAAGGATATCCCCAACTTTATAAATTCCTGATAAATATATACAGTGTAAATGAGTACTTTGGTAGGAAAACTGTCCCCCCCAAAATAACCTGTGTGCTGTGGCAGACTCAGGGAAGAACATCCCTGTACAGGAGGGTGGAGGTTCCTAGAATCTACTGTGATAAGAGGAGAGTCGGGATCTCATGGGAAACAATGATGGGCGAAGGCCTGGGGTTTGAGACAATGGGCAAGGATTTTCTTCTGTTCGAATGCATGCGTCTGGGGATGAGTAGCAGACTGAATTTATCCAAGTGGTGGGCACGGGAAACTAGAATTCTGCAGTGTCGGTGAGCCAGAGGGAGGGACACTAAGATCAGTTAGTACCAGGGACCAGACCTCAGGAAAATCAAAGATGAATGACAACACAGAAAGACAAGAATGCTGGTGTTTTTAAGCAGATTGTGACTCCACATTTGCCTACAGGGTTTTCTGAGCTGTAATACGTGCATTTATAGGAACAATGACCCGGTGGTTGTCCTGAGGTGCCTTTGGCTGAGTACAGACCACCTTTTAGTTACCAGCTGCGTGCTTTTAACCACTGTACCATCCGGGCTCCTGAGAAAGACTATTCGTGACCATTCAATTGGGACCTGAGGGACAAGAATATATCACACTGCCCCCAAACAGCCTACATATCTTACCAAGAATGAAAACCACAGACACCAATCCACTGCCATTGAGTCCCTTCCAACTCACAGAAATCCGAGAGAGGATTCTCAAGACCGTAAGCCTGCATGGGAGAGCACACCCCTCCTCCTCTCTTGCTGGGCTTCACTCTCTCACCATCTAACCCACCACCCCTCCAGGGCTCCTTGACCCCACATGGGTAGTCTTTAAACCAAAACCTGCCAAGCACTCGGGGTTCCTGCCTTGAAAGGGCAGCATCTAAAGGCACAAAGGATCAATCCCCTAACAAGGCAAGAGGGCAGTTGATCGAGCGGTAGCATGCAGCACTTGCGTCTGGTGCATCTCAGAGTTAAGATGTTTTACAAAGTACAGCCAAGGGATTTATTAGCTCAGACACTGCCCTCAAGAATTTCCAGTCATGAGGTTGGCATGAACCACTGTCAACAGCAAGATCAAATACAAAAACACCTCCACTCTGTCCTGGCCATTGTGTTCTCAGATTTAAAAGGACCCATGATTTACTGCCATGGAATCAATTCTGACTCATATTGATCTGCAGGACAGGGTCGAACTGCCCCTGTGGATTTCTACGACTCTAACTTTCAGTCAGAGCACAAAGCCTCCTCTTTGTCCTGCGGAGCGGCTGGGGGTTTTCAACCTGCAGAGCATGTGGAGAGCAGCCCCACGTGGAATCCCTGCACGCCTGAACCGGATTATAAGCAAAAGATTTAAAAATCAACCCCGGGGAAGATAAAAGAAAACACAATAAGAAAGCTGCTACAGACAAGGATTTCAACAAGGGGCCCACCAACAAAAAGGACCCTGTGGTAATCATATCTGGTGGGGTACTAGTTTCATCAGGTATCAATGACTAGGTCTAACATACTCCTCCCACTGCGAATGGTCTCAGTGAGGAGTTCCGGTAGTGCCCAGATTCACCAAAGTCAGCAACAAAGGAAGGCAGGTGGATTCACTGCTTTGTAGCCACAAAAATCGAAAGAGCAAGCAAAGCCGGCTCCCGAGTCCAGTTTAGGATGCAACCCTGTTCTGTATCATAGCGCCACCTCTGGTCAAACAAAGTGGTTAGTGTTTTCCTGAGCCACAATACAGGCTCCCGTGGCCGGCTTCGGCTTCAAGAAAAGGCTCTGACATGAACACGGATGCCATCAGGAGATTCCATAATGAATACATGTGGGCTAGTCACCAGCGGCATCTCCACTGATGTGGCTCCCAGAGATTGCAACCCTTCTGTGGAAGACAATCTCTAATTGGCTTTCTTTCTGTAATCATAGCAAATCCTCCTCCTGCAAACCTCATCCGCTCTTCGGATGCCTTCCTTTCTGTGGCTGTTTCTTTCTTCAACACATTAGAAGTGTGTATTTATGTGTCTCAACTCCTCCCATGCCTTAGTTTCATGAACAAAACAAAATGGCCAATGCTTAAATTCAATGCGTAAACTGTTTTAATTATATACTTGATGCTTTGATTGCTTTGGGAAATTACAGCTTCCCCCAAACCATACCTATATTTGGTGAGAGAGACTGTGGGCTTCTTTAGCGCGGCTATTTCCCCTCCCGCTTCAGACATCTGCTTAGTGTTCAGTTAAATGGATGTTCGACCTCATTACCTGGTCCAGAAAGCACATGATTTGGGAAGTTTCCATTTTATAAACCAGGCCACACAGCTTTCTGGAGAATTGAATCTTTACTGGAAAAACTGATTAACATTTAAAAAAAAAAGGAAAGAAAGAAACGAGAGACCAAAATAGCATGCACAACTACCCAAGACCATTTCAGCAGACATCCTGATACCACATCTCAGAGCAAAAGACTACTCTATCTTTCCAGTGGCGCACTTATCCTGACTTCTCTCCAACCTCACTGAGCACGCACATCCTACTGATTGGATCTCAGAGGGTATCAGAACAGACCCATTCACCACTTCCACCATCCATGCGCAAGGTCTTACGATGAGCTCCGAGCCTCCATGGATCTGGGATGGCACACCTGGACCCTTCACAAGGCCGCACAGCACAGAGGGCTCCCTGCCATCTTTGGAGGCACCATGCCCATACCTGGAGCTTTCATCCCATATCCCTACTCACTCCCTCAATTGGGTTTCTGCCCAAAGACTTTATGAAAGAAGCCTTCTCTGATCTCTACTGTCAAATACAAGCCACGCTCGGATCCTCTTGCACCCTTACTTAGCCCTCTTGTCTTCAGTGCAGGATTGCTTCACTCGCTTTAACGCCACCGGTCCTATTATGAATTTATTGGTGCTTTTCAAAAACCACCTGTCATTTCCCAATAGACTATAAACTCCAGAAGGCTTCGTTTGGTCACTGCCTTTACTCCCAAATGCCTGGTACTCACGGGAGCTGAGTACTTATAGAATGGATTCAAGAGAGGATAAATGAATGAAAAGACACAGAAAGGAAAATGGAAAATAGCCAATGGCCCACTTCGGTTAGAAGAAGACAGCATTTGGGGCAATGCTAGAGATATGTGATGGACGCGGTGTCTCTCTCCCCTGCCCCCAGATGACTAATAAAAAAAACCGGCTAGATTTTAGTAAACAGGTATGAACGGGTCTAGAAGGATGTAGGACCAAGAGCAGGAGTTCTAGAATGTTCCCGACTTTCTTTGCAGAGACATCCAGAGGCACCTACCTTTGGAGCACACTGGAAGTGCAGTCCAGGCACAGGGAGGGTGGTAACGTACATGGTGATACAGCGATACAGGTACAGAGTTCCCATGATAAAAAAGAATCTGCGCCCCACGATGGACCTAGAGGAAGAATAGAAATGGAAGTCTTTACTTCTGGTGCAAAGTACAACGCTGTCTAACAGAATAAAGACGCTTGTAACACAGGATGCATCGACACACGACAACACAGGTTCCCAGAGCTTACGGGCTTCTTTGCCAGCTGCCCAGCCTGCCAATTCCAGGGAGAGATGACCCCGCAGTTGTCAGCACTGAAGATAAACATACTTCAGTAATTTATAGGTGGTTTGGGGCCTAAAAGGCCTGGGTCTCAGAGGGGAGCAAGAGTAGCTAAAACAAACTAAAAGGCACACTCCTGGCATCGAGTGCATGCCAACCCATAGCGACCCTGTAGGACAGGGTAGAACTGACTGCGGTGAGTTTCCAAGACTTTAGGGGAGTAGAAAGGCCGTCTTTTACCTGAAAGTAGACTAAGGTCTCCAGGGGGAAAAAAAATCACTTCACCTTTAAAAAGAAAATAAAGTCCCTCTTTGCCAGAGTATTCGATGAGCCTTTCCGCGCCTGCAGTCACTCGCCGCATTATTGAAACCTTCTCCTCTTGGGAACATAGCACAGAGGTAAGTGAGTTGTGGGCATAGAGGAATTAACTAATGAACCAGGTGATACTACATAATTGGACACATAGGAACATATGCCGAGCTCATTAAACCTGCTACATACGCGGGGTCTGTTTGGGGAGCATCCAATGGTATTTCAACCATTTGAGCAAGGATGCTATTTTTCTTTTTCTTGGACAAAAGAGATTTTCCAGAAAAAAAATTACATTTTAAAGAGGCCCAAAGTGCTCTTGTGTAGTTCAGGAGGGTAAACCGATAAACTGATGAACTTTCACTGATGGCATCCAACTTTGACCGAAAAAAAACAACCACAACCAATCGCACCAGGTTCTGTCCACTTGCCTGACTCTGGACATTAGGGCACTGCCTCAGGGGCACCTGGGTTCTGAGTGTCCTCACTGCCAGCCGACAGAGACAGCTCCTCCCTCTTGTGGGCTCAGAGGACACAGAGGACATCTCTATGCACTGGGCTCTGGAGATTTAAGAGCTGAGCGGCACCCAGAACCCAAACCAAACTCCCTACCATCGAGTCATTTCGGTCTCCCGGTGGCCCTCGAGGACGGAGTAGAAGTGGCCCTGTGGGCTTCGGAGGCTCTACTCTGTATGGGAGTAGAAAGCCCCTGGGGTAAATAGTTGCCATTCTCCTGCTGTCAGGGGTCACTGAGTTGGTTCTGACTCTTAAGAGTTTTTACGCACAGCAGAATGAGATGCTGCCTAGTCCGGTGCCCTTCTCAGAATCTTTGCCATGTTTGAGGTCATTGCTGTCGCCACTGGGTCAATGCACCCCCCGGAGGTTCTTCCCCGTCAACCTAGACTCCACAGGGTTCTTAGGATCGAAATCCCGGACACCGCCACCTTGGCTGGTGGAAGAAAGTCCTCGTTCATTTCCAGGCATCTCCTTCCAAGGCTCTCTATTTAAGCTCTGCCTCCTCTGGGGCTGAAAAGTAATGGATAATTGACAGTGGTGCTCACTCTCCTCGTGGCTCAATGAAGTATCTTTCTCTTTTCACCCCTTGAATCTCTGACTCAACCCCGGACCCCAGAACGTGCTCTTGAGGATGCTGCTTCACATGGTTAGACACGCTGAAGTCAAAAGCAGGAATTATGAGCCAAGTATAGTCACTCCAGCCTCTTAAGCACAGCTGTACATAGAACTGAAAAGTCCCTTACGAGGCGAAACATGAACCCTTAGGCTTTATTTGGAAAAGGGACTATTGTTGATGATTTTATTTCCCCAGCTTTGAAAACTGCTTTAGAATAAAACAAAACAAAAAACAGAGAGCAAGTAGGATTTCCTACTTAGCTGGCTGTTCAAAACAGATAATAATTATCCCACTAATTACTAAAATGTAAGATCCAATTCCAAAGCAAAAATAAAAGGGCAAACTCGTGTGATTCTGAGCCCCCCCTCACCCCCACAACTTTTGAACGCTAACTGGTGATGGAACCATAATTAAAATATGAGGGCCATCTCTGGAATCATGAGTTTTGACACATTAAAAATTAAAAGGAGAGGCAGATTCAAGTAAACTGGGTGAAGTTTGTACTTAGGGGCAGATTGCCTGGATAATTTCTCTTTTCATCACGTGACAAAAATCTTGCCCTAAATCATGCCCTCCCCCGCCCCCACCCCTCAAGTGGGTGCTATGGGGAGGGGAGGTTGCAAAGGCAGCTATTTATGCTTTATGATCCTCCTGGCAACCTTGAAGGACAGGGCAGAATTGCCCCTGTGGGTTTCTCAGACTCTAACGTTTCACAGGCGGTGAAAGCCTCATCTTTCTCCCATTGGAGTGGCTGGTGGCTTTGAACTACTAACCTTATAAGCCAACCACCATGCTATCAAGGTTGCCATGGAATCAGAATTGACTCGATGGCAGTGAGTTTTATACTTTATCCTGGATTATGGGCTATGGTACAAAAGCTTTAAATTACCAGGGGACAGGGCATGGGATAATTTTTCACGCCCTCGAAAGGAAGCAGTAGGTCAAATTAGTCTGGGAGCCTCTGCTCTATATTAAAGGAGGCAGCAAATACTTCTGGCCCCAAACAAGCTTCCTTGTCTTCTGTGTCAGTTCCACACACTAACAAGAAAAACACTGAGGTGCACCCAACAGAGCTCATGTTTTCAGCATAAAACCTCCTAAGTGGAAGACAATGCAGAGCAACGAACAAGAGTCTGAGCCAGAAGGAAAATGGCCAGGACTGGCTTCAGCGTTTGGAATACATTGTAAAAAGACAAGATTGAAGTCTTCTACTCTCCCCAAAGCAGCCAATTGGGAAACTGCAGCAAATAGTCTCCCTTCTCCAATGATCCTGGCGGTCCTACCGAGAGTCCATCCGACTTGGGATTGTCTGAACAGCACTGACGTTTGATGTCTCTATGATATGCATTCTTCTCTAGTCTTCAGATTAAAAGAAAAAATGAGATGGCCACGGTCATATTCTCTGTCTAAAATTATTCTTTTTTTAATCTTAAAGTTAAGATCATGGAGCCATGGCTAAGCTGTCCGCTAAGTGTGGCACTGCGAACTGCAAGGTCGGTGGTTCAAACCCACCGGTTGCTGCCGTAAAGATGTAAAAGCCTTGGAAGCGCTATCTCTATAGACTAGCTATGCGCAGAATGGACTCGGTAGCAGGGAGTAGCTTCAGCTCAACATGGACTCTCAGCTTTAAAAGCCCCAGCTTTTATTATGCTTGACTGAATTCCTAGAATCTCAGTGCAGAACAAACACGGGATGCATGAGATGGAAAGGGAAATGGAGGGGGGTCTATTTATTTGGACCAGTAGCCAGAACTCACACTGGGAAGGAGAAAAACACCAATTCCAAGCTTTCAATGTCTTCAAAGCAAAACCACCTGATCCACTACTTCCTGCCTCCTGCTGGTCCAAAGGGGCAGAGTTCCTTTTGGTGCTCTGCAAGAAGCAGGAGGCACGTGGACAAGAGCCATCGGCAACCCACGCCAGGTAGACCGGCTCTAACTGCAGTTTCTTCAGTAAGTCCCTGCCAACAGGGAGAGGCGCAGAGATGAGACATTTGAGAGCTCCTGAACAGCAGCACACTTTCAAGCATGCTGCTGACTCCGGACCAACGCAGCCGGCTAATGCATGAGTCGTGGAGCCGGCGCTTCCTCCACCTGCCCTGCCCCTTCCATCAAGAGCCTGCAATCAATCAAGCACGACAAAGTGAAAGCCTCTCCTCTCTGAGTCCCCTACGGTGACACCGTGGCAACCTGAGCGTCAAGTTCTTGTCGGAAGTGGCACCTTTAATCCATAAACTCCCGATCACTCACTCTAGCGCTTGTCATTCGTACGAAAAAGCATGTATGGCAGCAGTGCTCAACCTGGGGGTCGCAAGCCTTTTGGGGGTCGCCCAATTCATAACAGTAGCAAAATTACAGCTATGAAGTAGCAACGAAAACAGGAAGAACTGTGCTAAAGGGTCGTGACATGAGGACGGTTGAGAACCACTGATTTATGGTGTGACTGACGGAATGTATGCAACGTGGCTGGCTTGCCTGCTGCCTCCTTCCTTGTACCAAATGCTCCAGCAGCAAGACTGACTTGATCAGGTAAAATGGACAGAGATCATTGAAGTTGGACAAAGATCTTAGGGGGGGGGGGTGAGGTGATCTTAGGACAAAGATCTTAGGGGGGTGGCTGGGGTGTCCCAAAAGCTTGTGGAAAATAAAATGCAAGGCTACTGAAATATGTTTCCATGAGGGAGGGGAGGCACAAGAGGAGCTGACACCAAGGGCTCAAAGTAGAAAGGAATTGTTCTGGGAATGTTGATGGCGCCCTATGTACAAGTGTGCCTAATGCCACTGAATGATGCATTTTTATAGATTTATAAGAACCCTCCCCCCAACAAAATGACTAAAACGGAAATAAAAAGAACTGTTTCCATGGACTTTTTGAAGCCCCACCCCTCAGTGAAGCTCATAGCAAAGCCCCCAAACATATCAGAGTCACTTACTTGTATCTCAGAAACAGCCACTGGGTGATCCACAGTCCAACTAAGATGATCCCATTGATTTCTGATACAGAAAATGCCCATTTCACCCGATCAATGTAATCAAAGAACTTGTCTGGGAGTGGAGGGCTCAGCTCCTTGGGAGGCACCCGCTCATGGACGACTGTGATCATGACGGTGGTCAGGACCAGGTTGAAAAGCGCATACACGAAGGCAATGCCAGTCTTCCACCACTCTAGGGGGAACTTGTTCCTCGATTCGGTGGGCATAGCAATCTGGACATAGTCCGGGTACTTCTTGGTACCCTTGCGAAGTCCGTTGGATAAGCTCTTAGGTTTACCGTTACCATTTTTGTTCTCTTCCTCAGCGGGCTCGGCTGGTCTCGTGTAAGCGTCTGTATGGTCGTTGGTTTGAGTCTCCAAATGCTCCCCCAGCTTTGCTGTCTCTATAATATCCATGGTGCTCCGGCCTTGGGGTTCTAAAGGGAGGTGGGTCGGGTTCTTCCTTGCTGAGCAAACTTCAAATTTGAATAGCTTCTCTTTCCGAGGTCACCATGCACTTTGGCCACTGAACGTGTTTCCTAATACAAAGTGGAGACGGGCAGCCATCTGAATCCTGCTCCTCTCCTGCAGCGCTCTGCTGGACACTTGCCTCATTCAGGAAAGGAAGCGAGTCTCTCCCCCCAAACCTGTTCCTAGCCCACCTGCAAAAACAGAATAAGACTCGGTTCAGAAAAGGGGCTTGGCGGATCATCAGCCATCCGAAACAATCGCATTGTCAAAATAAGGAAAGAAATGCCAAATCTATTCACTTTACAAACAGATCGCCAGAACAAAGTCAAAGAGCTGCTGAGATCAAGTTTATTTATAAAACAGCGAGGTGTTTTATCTTGGACTTCGTGTCTCTCTTGGGGCTGATGTTAAAAATAAGTAGGAACCTTCTCACCAACCAATTTCCTTTAAAACCCTTAAAATTCCCTTTAAAACCCTTAAATTCCCTTTAAAAACCCCAGCCACGCGTCTCAAACATGTCCTCGACGGTGCTCCTTGTTGCTAGCCGTGAAGTCATAATGGACTAGAACCTACCCAGAGTCCACAATCATTCCTCCCTAATGCTGCACCTTTGAAATAAACAGGTACCCAAAGCTATGGTGCGTGGCTCACACATATCTAATAACTGCAACCCTGCGTTAGTCAAAAACACTCAGTTCTCTATTTCGTAGCAACAACCCTGTTCAGAACCCAGAACTAGACACTGGAGATACTTAAAACCATCCTGCGCCAAGCTTAGACTTTTGTTATTCAGAGATGCACACAGACCCTGGGAGAGAACCGGAAAGCCTTCAAGAGTCCTGTGACGAAGTACACACTATTTACGTGATAGTTTACTACCATTGTCAGGGGAAATCAGCTACCTACAGACAACAACCTTTTGATCTAGCAAACACCTGAGGTGGGCATCCTGATGGCCAGTTCGGGGCACTCACCACAAGTCTGCCGAGGAAGGGGTGCCAGCCACGGACGCTCCAGAGGCCCCAAGAGTCAAGCAGTCTTTCTGACACAGCGCGCAACCTGTCCACCCTTTTATACTTGCTGGCAACAGGGCCCTGGCTGTTCTCAATTTAGGAAAGTAGTATTTTAGGCCTGCTAAGGAATTCGGCCACCTGAAGAGGTTTTCAAACCTGGTAATTAGTCCCCACCCTGAGTCCTCTGCACAGTGTAAGCACAATCCTTGCCATGTTAAAGGCCACCCCTCTCCCCGACACCCCCCACCCCCACCACTCCTCCTTTCAGGGCAACTTCAAAAACACAATAATTAGAGGGTGGGACAATGCATACAGGCAAAGCCTTTAGCAAGAAAGAACAAGGAAACCGTTAAAATAGCACAGTGAATATTTGTTTACAGTTGCGGGGAGCAAACAGGCCAACCACAAGTTATTTCATCTTCGCTTAAAGGCCCTAGTGCTGAGAAATACGTGAAGAGAATTAAACGTCTTAAAAAGAAAAAAAAAAAAGACCTGACCTGACATTTATTCAAAGAGCATGCAGAAAAACCGGAGACTCAGGAGTCAAGGAACAAAATGAGTGGAGACATTTGAAAGGCATGCCAGGAGGCTTCAAAGACCAGCAGATCAGTCCAAGATCAGCCATCAGCAGAGGTTTCTAAACAGAGTTAGAACAGAGGTGTGATTGAAACGGATCTCAGCCACCCCCCCCCCACCCGACAAGCTACATGCTCACAAGGGAACTGTCCATTTCTGAAGACGAGAGAACAGGAGAAATGGAGGATGCTTGGGAGAAGGAAGAAGGCCAAGAGAGGGCCGCCTCCAAGGGCTGAAAGAACTGTAGACACCTCACCTGTCTCTTCCCCTGGAAAAGCCCCAGCTACGGCCCCATCAGCAGCAGGATGAGAGAAACAACGGCCCGCTCAGGACGGGCAGGTTTTCATTCCCTCTACTGGCAGGGACTAGGCACAAAGATGACCACGAAGGGCCTCGGCAAGGCGGCATTTTCAAAACAAACGTTCAACAGCAGGGAGGGACCAAACGGCAAGTTCAGCCATCGCTAAATTACCAACACCAGCCTAATCCACTCAGAAGCTTGCCACACTATCCTTCCAGTGTCCACCAACGTGACTACTTCGCATTGGCTCCGCGCCCGGTGTTCACATGGGAAGCAGCCTGTGACTGGGCACGCACAGGTTCGCCAAAGGGCAGACGGGTGGTCTTTAGCCCATCTAGCCAGTTCTAGAACACAGAATGTAGAACAGAAGGATAGCCAATTAGTTACCTCTTTTCTTTCTTTTTTTTTTTTTTTCCAGAGGCAGCGCTCAGCGAGCCGCCGCCTGGGATGACTGCGAGGATGACGGAACTAATTAATCATGAAGCGCCGTGCTCTTGGGACGCAGAGCACTCCGTGAGTGCAGAGTCCGTGTCATCTTTAGTGCTGGGATCGAAATGGTCCTTGGGATTTCATTACGAAGATTGAATATACCAGGCATACCCGTACTCCCAATGTGCCAAACCGTCTTGGGACTCGGTGTCTGTCATCAAGGTGATGGTGGCAACATAGTCATTCCTATAGCGAGGTGTTCCTACTAGGACGTGCCTGGGACAGTGATCAAGGCTAGGAAACGCCTGGGAGCTGGGGAGGAGGAGGGCAGGGTGATGGTGGCAGGTTGAAATCTCAACACAAAGGAGACTTGAAGACACCTTTCTGAACAAACAAAGGTGAAACACATTTCCTTATCATGGAAGAGACCAGTGATTTCGAAAGGGTCTGGGCGGAGGAAGGATGCTCAGAATGCCCCGCAATGACTGAGGAGACACCTCGGCTTTGGGTCTGGAGACAAAGGCATAGCACAAAACCTTGAGTGCTGGGGTACACGAAACTTGGAAAGAAGTGGGACACTACAGAGGACCCACCAGAAAGTCGGCCAGTGGTGGCAGGTCCTCCCTTAACCGAATTTAAGATCTGACTCTGCAATCCACCAGGCTTGGTAGACTAGCTAAGGCCCCTTTGGACTTCCTTTCAAAAGTATCCCGTTCAATAACCTTACCCTTTCCGGTCAACCCCTTTACTCCAACTCTTGTCTGAATGTTGTGCCTTGCCTGGAATATTTCGGTGCACAGAACAAGAGGCGCCTCCCAGTAACTCTCCTCCCCCTCAATAAATGATAATTTCATTAGTTTCTTTACAGGGTTCTCTATCAACTAACCTCTCTTATGAAAGTAAGGGAATTGTTTTGTTGGTATTCTTTAAAGAGCTAAGTATGATGTATTGTGGAATGGAAGGAAAACCCAAACACCCCGAATCAAGTCAAAAGGGCATTTGAAAAAATCCAACCTTCACTGAGTTGGGGAGGCAAGGCGTAAAGCGAACCAAACTCCCTGCCATTGGGGATTCAGTCACAGATTCCGGGTGATGGATGCCAGAGTCCCAATGCCAAGGTCAGAATGCGAGCATGTAAGGAGTGTGAGCTCTACTAACCTAGCAGGGCGATCCTTCTTTTGTTACCTCCTTCTTGAGAATGCTTTCGTTCAAATTACAGCACACGCCTAAAACACATCCTTCAGTTTCTGCATCTTCTCTGATCACTATTATGTAAACTCATTTGAATAGTTCTAGCCAATAAATCAAGAGACCACCCCCTAAAATCAAGTAATTCTTGAGAAGCAGATGAGATAAAAAACAAAACCTAATTTGGAAATGATTCTTTTATCTCAAAAATCCAAGATTCAACTGCAAGGTTAAGGTTCAATTTAAAAAGTAAGCACACTAAAGAACTAGTACTATCCAGATAGGAAAACTAATAAAAGATGGTCATAGGCCTAATAGCTACTGTAACAATAAAATATGTCCTCAAACCAACATAATTGAAAAGACTCAGAACTTATCTGAAGAAAGCTATTAAAAATAGTTCTGGTGGAGATAAAAGCAGCTCCTCATTGTCACAGATGAGAAATCTTACATGCTATTCAATAAAGGATTTGTTTGATTACATTTACTGGAGTGAGAACACTTTATGAGGGTGAAGGATAGATGTACTTCTAGGTCAAAAGGCAGAAACGGATTCCCTTGTAATAATTCCAAGGGGATTTTCCTGCAATTTTACAAATGATGCCAAAGGTGATGAGGGATGGTAGGCCAGGCTGAGAAACAAATCCGGTGACACTCTTATGTGTGAGAAAGCGCATTCTATCAAGAAGTAATTATGCCTCAGGACAACAGCCCAGCCCAGCCCAACACTCAAGTCCGTAAGTCTGATCCTAGTCCATAAGTCCTTCTTCAGACTCCTGAACCCACATGCAATGATGCAGAATGCAGGAACATGACAGGCTGGTGGGTGCTAAGTCTTTTGGATCGAATGGCAGTGGATACATCTCCAGGGCTCTGGCAGCCCTCAGGGGCAGCAAGCCAGAAGGTGAAGCAGAGAGAGAGGTGGTAGTGGTGGTTGGGGGTCGGGTGAGGAGGTGGTTCAGAGGTTCCCAGGACTCTTATTAGAAGGTCAGCCCCCAAGGAGGCACCATCAGGCTGTGACCTGATTTACAAGCTAGACTCCATGCCTACACTTTTATATCTGCAAGTTGACATGAAATAATGTAAATACACAGGGAATAAAAATATAATTAGCAGTAAGAAACTTGCATCACTAGATATGAGACTATATAACAGCACTTTAATTCAATCATTCTTTGAGTTACCTCAAAGGGAGTAAATAAATATTGCTACCAGTGTATTTTCAACACAATTTCTACAAGAGAAAATTGGACACGACCTGGTAGCCAACAAGATTAAATTAATTAAGGTTACTACCACTAACGGAAAGGTTAGAGGTTCAAATCCACCCAGAAAACTATCATCTAGTCTGGAAAGACCACAGCCCTTGAAAACGCTATGGAACTGATCTCTGCTGCACACCTGGGGTCACCACAAGTTGGAACGGTCTCACGGGCCACTGGTTTGATTTAACATTTTAATCAAATCGATTTAAACACTGTGTGCTGACATAAATAACTACAAAATGATTGGCAGTCCAACTAAAAATGAGGGGTGGGTGGAAGAGAGGGAGAGAAAAATGGGTAGTGGGGGAACAGGGTACTAACCCACCTAAGGCCCACCCCACTATGAGAAATGACATCCCTCACTAGCCTCACCACACTGAGGCAAAACCCTAAGGGCAATGCAACAGAACAGCAAGGGGAGCAGAGCAGGGAAGTCCCAAGGGAATATCAAAAATAGACTTTGGGGTCAGAGCAGTGGCACCCCATTTCTGACTCGACCACAAAACACTCCTAAAGGTCAACCAACAGACCTTGAACTATTTACAGGCTTTTCTTTTTGTCACTGTTTTGTTTTCTTTGGTTGCTTTGTTTTGCTGTTTTGTTTCTGTACATATTATCTTTGCATGTCTATCTAGATAAGAAAGGTTGGATAAACAATGGGACCAATGGTTTCAAGGGGTCATGGGAGAGGGGAATTGGGGGAAAGGAAGTGCTGTTAACCAACCCAGGGATGAAGGAACAAGTGATCCAAAATCAGTGGCAAGGAGGGTGTAAGAGGCCTGGTAGGGATTGATTAAGGGCAATGTAACCGAGAAGAATTACTGAAACCCACATGAAGGCTGAGCATGACAGTGGGACAAGAGAAAAGGAAAAGGAAAAAGAGGAAAGAACTAGGAGGCAAAGGGCATATACAGAGGTCTAAATAAAGGCATGTACATATGTAAATATATTTACATATGAGGATGGAAAAATAGATGTATGTGCATATATTTATAGGTTTAGTATTAAGGTAGCAGATGGACAAGTACTCCCACAATGCAAGAATACTTTGTTCTATTAAACTGGCATTCCATGATGCTCACTGTCCCAAAATGATCGCTGAAGACAAATAGGTGCCTAAGCAAATATGGTGAAAAAAGCTGATGGTGCCCAGCTATCAAAATATATAACATCTGGTTGTCTTAAAGGCTTGAAGGTAACAAGTGGCCATCTAGCTCAGAAGCAACAAAGCCCACACCGAAGGGATCAGGTATCAGGCATCAAAGAACAAAAAATCATATTGTGAATAGTGGGGAGTGTGGAGTGGGGACCCAAAGCCCATCTGTAGCAACTGGACATCCTCTTTCAGAAGGGTGGAGGGGAGGAGATGAGTCAGTCAGGGTGCAGTGTAGCAACAATAAAACATACAACTTTCCTCTAGTTCTTAAATGCTTCCTTCCCGCCCCTGCCCCCGCCTCCCCCCTACTATCATGATCCCAATTCTACCTTACAAATCTGGCTAGGCCAGAGGATGTACACTGGTACAGATAGGAACTGAAAACACAGGGAATCCAGGAGAGATGATCCCTTCAGGACCAGTGGTGAGAGTGGTGATACCGGGAAGGGTGCAGGGAAGGTGGGATAGAAAGATGGAGCCGATAACAAGGATCTACATATAACATCCTTCTTGGGGGACAGACAACAGAAAAGTGGGTGAAGGGAGACATCAGACAGTATAAAAATAATAATTTATAGATTATCAAGGGTTCATGAGGGAGCCGGGAGCCGGGAGGGAGGGGAAAACTGAGGAGCTGATACCAAGGGCTCAAGTGGAGAGCAAATGTTTTAAGAATAATGAGGGCAACAAATGTACAAATGTGCTTTACACAATGGATGGATGTATGGATTGTGATAAGAGTTGTACGAGCCCCCAATAAAATGATTTTTAAAATGATGCAGCAGTCCCATGAAATATAACACCCAAGAATCTACATATAACTCCCTCCCTAGGGGACAGACAACAGAAAAATGGGTGAAGGGAGACATTGGTCAGTGTAAGATATTAAAAAATAATAATTTATAAGTTATCAAGAGTTCATGAGGGAGGGAGGAAGGGGGGGAAAGAGGAGCTGATACCAAGGGCTCAAGTAGAAAGAACATGTTTTGAGAATGACGATGGTAACAAATGTACAAACATGTTTGACAGAATAGATGAATGTATGGACTGTGATAAGAGTTGCACAAGCCCCCAATAAAATGATTTAAAAAGAAATACAACACATAAGAAAGATACAGTGTGTAATTCAGGAGAAAATGTGAACTAACTAGGTAGTATAGCATCTCCATAATTCTCATAAAAGATTATGGTTCCTAAAAGAGCAGGAACGGGGCCATGGAATAGTCAAGTTAGAAACACACACCAAACTCACTGCCATCAAGTTGATTCCAACTCACTGCAGCCCTATAGGACAGAGTGGAATTGCCAAGAGTGCACCTGTCACGGAAGAGTGATGAGTGGTTTAGAACTGCTGGCCTTGTGGTTCTCAAGCCTAAACCATAACCACTCCCACCAGGGCTCCATGATGATAGTCTAGATCGATGGTGTGGTAGTTACAAAATCTGTTGTCAGTTTTGCAGCTTGATGACCTCATTTGGAGGCACTAAGGAGAGAAATAGCTCGCTGGAGGTGGGACACGTGCTCACTCCCTGCAAGACATTCTTGTTGACAAGCCACATGGAGACAGTCTGACGGCAGCCAGAGCCTTGGAGTTGGAGAAGCCACATGGCGACCCCTGGCAGCGCCGAGATGCTTCCACTGTCACTGGATCCACAAGACTTCCCACCCACTGGTCTGTGATCCTCCTGCACTCGGTGCGTGAGTCTGAAGAGGAATTTACAGACTGGTATCGGACATATGGGCTAGTATCGGACTATGGACTTGATCTGGACTGGGCTGGGATGTTTTCTCAATATTTAGTTGCTCTTGTATATAAAGCTCTTTCTTATACACATCTGTGTGTTTATGAATGTTTCTCTAGTCTACTCAGACTAACACAGATGGATCCAAAAGGTGCTGTGGGGCCCTGCTGGGGTACCGATTCCTCATTGGGCTGTGATCCGCGTGGTTGGTGATTGGGAGCAAGACTGGGCTATCTCCTCCTGTAACCAGCCAGCCTTGGAAACCCACACGGGGTTGCTATGAGTCAGCAGCGACTCGATGGCTGTGAGTTTGGTTTCGGAAGGAGGAAAGGGTTTGCTTCTATGAGTCTCCCAGGGCAGATCTCACCTGGGGCTCTGTGATTCTAGCCAAACAGCTCAAAAAATGCTTTGCTTGTAAGATTTGTAAGTCTGCCCAACTCTGTATTTCAAGTACTTCAGATCCGATCATATTAAATGTGCAAACACGGCTTAACATCGTAAGGAATTTACTCAAGTTTGCATATAGGTTTCAATGTTTTAAGTTGCTAGAGAGAGAAGTCAAGCAGTCAAAGAAAACATGTATTCACATTGAATTTACAACGACATTATATGCAATTAGCAATAAGAGATTTTTAAACTGAGCATAGTTAAGAAAAACTTGGATCTTTATAGAGAATATTAATAAATTGAATGTAAACTGAAGCAAGCAGCTGATATATTCCATACCAGACACAAATGCCTTCTAAGGTCTTTGAGGGAAAAAAAAACAAACCCCAAACTTGTAACAATGAAACCTTTAAAAAATCGAGTTGTAGGAGAAAACAGGCAAAGAATAGTTCTCAGTAATTGTTGCCTGTGCAGTAAGTATTATCTAATTTAATATCCATGAAAAACTGTAGGGAACTTTGTTGGCCCCATCTTATATAAAGCAAATTGCCTAATGTCAGACAGACAGGGAAATCGCAGAGGCAGGAACTGAATCCAGAATCTGATCTCCTAAACTTCAGTTCTTCACCTGCACACCACCACAAAAAAACAAAACAAACAACCGTTGCTACGTTGAAAGGTCAACAAGATAGTCGGATAAAGGATTGAGGCAATCGACCCGGAGGGTTTTGTTAATAACCGAAAAACCTCACTGTCTTCACGTCACCGCCGACTCATAGCGACACTATAGGACAAGGTAGGACTGTCACTGTGGGTTTCCGAAGCTGAAACTCTTTTCGGGAGTAGAAGTCCCTGTCTTTCTCCCGTGGGGTGGCTGATGGTTTCAAACAGCTGACCTTGCAGTTAGATACATAAAAGCATAAATATTGTTTTATGGCAATTTTCGTAGCTTATACTTTTATAATTAGTAGAAACTTAGGGAGAAACAATAAGATAACATGTTTATTTAAACATAATTCTCCTGCGAAAAGAACCATGGAGTATGCTAATTATTCCCCTAATACACTATAATTACGGTCACTAATAAACCACCAGAGCCCTGGTGACGCAGCAGTTCTGTGTTGGGTTGTGAAACACAGGCTAGCGGTTTGAAACCACCAGCAGCTCCTCAGGAGAAAGACCAGGCTTTCTATTCCCACGAGGACTTATAGTCTCAGAAACCCACTGGGCAGTTCTACCCTGTCCTGTGGGGCCACTATAAGTCAGAATTGTCTGGATGGCAGTTGAGTGAATGACTAAACCTCAGATGTGCAATCTAAATCACATTTTGCTAAGATATCCCGTCGACAAATTTTTTTGCTGCAACCAAGATCCTGAGCCTTTCCTTATTAACAATGTTAGAAGTTGAGTTGTTTTTAGGATCTGTCTCACCGAAAATGAATAACGTACAGACAGGAGGACCCCTGGGAATCCTGGGTTTGATTCTATATCAGAAGCACTTACAAACTTTGTGTAATATTTTTACCACCAAGTTTTTGAAAACTGAGAAAACTTGAAAATTATAACATAGTATCTCAACACAAGTTATGTGTAATTGTCCGTTAACTACAAGTTTTTATATGGCCACATCTGTGCTTGTTTGTACCCCAGGTCTGTATAGGTTTCTGGAGACGACCAATCTTTACAGGTGCAGGCTAACCTCATTTCCCTCCTGAGTAGCCACTGGTGGGTCTGAACCATAAACCTCATCGTTACCAGTGCTGACAGTGCCATCAGAAACTTTGGCTTTGGAGGATATCTTAGCTGTTAGCTTTTTTGCTTTCAGCCAGTTCACTGTGTGAAGTGACCCAGTAGCTGCAACAACGGACTCCAGCAGAAGCACAGTTGTGCGGATGACACAGATCGGGCTGTTTCCTTCTGTTGTAGGTTGCTATGAGATGGAGCTGACTCACCGGCACCTAACCACATTGGCTCTTTTCTTAGTAGCTGGATCGTGCCGATCAGATTGGTAGAGGATTCTGGTGATCAGAAGAGATTCCAGTGGAGCTGAAAGTAGGTTAGGCTGGCGTTGAACGGCCTTAGGGCTGAGGACAGCTTTCAGTAGGCTGGGAAGAATCAGAAAGAGGTAGAACCCCAGGGGAAGGTAATTTGGCAACTGCAGTAGCAAATACGATGCCTTTCCTAAGGTAAAGGATAGACAGATGTGTCTAGACAGACAGACTGCACAAACAAGGTCAAAGACAGGGGCATGCTTGAAACAACTGTTTCGATTGGACTTTATGCTAAATCTGGGGGTGGCGGGTGAGAGACAGAGCGTCCTGATAAACGTTGCCTAAACGCCGACTCAGGCCTGCTCCAAACCCTTTCCCCTCCTCCACGCCTGAGACATCCTGGGAGAGTCCAGAATTTCTTAAGATGTCCCTAGTGGTTCCTTCCTCTTTGTGTGGTCAGTGCTTAGGAGGAAGTCAGCTGACATGCTTATTTCCCGCTCCTTTTGGGTGAGGTAGGGTTTGGCCTCCGAGAACTGGCTGCTCAGAAGGCTGACCTTTATTAGAAAATGTTAGTGGTGAGCAAGTTCGACTCCACAGACTTGTGTACTTCATATAGGCACTGGACTGCTATTCTTAAGGTCAGGGATTCAAGCCCAGCAGCGGCTCTGTGGGAGAAAACTGAGGCTATCTCTTCCTTGTAGATTTACGGTCTAAAATCTATTTAGGGTGATCCTGAGTTGAACTGACTCAATGGCCGTGGGTTTTGTATTTTCAATGGTTTGAAATGTACTTCTACCAAGAAACTATACCAGAGAGATTTTTTGGTCACTTTAAAAAAAAAGTGAATAAAACAAAAACAACTCCATGCATTTGCCATTACCTACTCTGTGTTTACAGATTAAACTAAAGCAACCAGTGTGTGTTTAGTATAAACATCTCAGCAGGGAGGTAAAATCAAAGAGCCTAACTGAACAACAGCGATAATTGTCTACTATCTTCCTAGCTTTCTTTATATACCCCAAAGATTTATAAACCCCCTTGGGTATTGATACTTAATACTCTATAATAAGAGTCAGTACAGATTTCCCCAATGAAGAGGTTCCTCCCTCCACCCCCAGCCTTGGGTTAAAAAATTCCATTTGGTATTTCAGTCTGATATCGGAGCTTGTATTTCTTACTCAGAACAGTGGCTAGACATAGGCAAAAAGAAATGGCTAGATATATAACATTATACTCCCCAAACTTCACAACACTTTAAAAATGACACTAGAGATGACACGACACTTTCTAAATGCTGTTAGAGAGTGTATCCTAAGCAAATCAATTACAAAGCTAACAAAAGAAACGGCAACCCTAAACAAGAACACCAAAAAAAGATTTGGAAGAATACTATCTTATTAGAAGAAAACAAGAAAAAGAAACGAGAAGAAAGAAAAAAGGGGGATATTCACTTTAAAAGTAATTTCATAATTATCTGTTTTAATCAAGGCCCCACGAATTCATTGCCCTTTAGATTATTTTAGAAATCTATTTAGTGATTTCCCCCGACTACCACATGGTGACCAAAATGTAAGTATACTTCACACTATTGAAAACATGTTTTCATAGAAAAAGCATAAACAAGATTCTGAGATTGGTATTAACACAAACAACCGAAACACTTCTTGAAATTTCGCTTGCACTTACTAGAGCCTTGGGAGAGAATATTACACCTTTGAGATTAAATCAAATTGTTTTGAATAAAGACTAAAGGAACGGGTTATATGACCCTAGAATGTACAGAAAAGACTTCTGCGATCGTCCTCTGCCGTGGAGGCAAAGGCAGAGAGCGCAGCAAGAGCACTTCAGTGGGAGTTTGTGGTCCGCACATGGCGCGGCAATCCCAAGAACAGGAAGCTTACCAAACCCTGGTGCTTCTGTAGAAATGCCACCTACAGAAACTCTGCACACTAGTTCCCTGTAGAGCCTAAAACCTAGAATTTGAATGTTGATGTTAAGTAGACATCTTGATGTTAATCGAAGGTTCACAGTTATTGGTTATTATACTTGGGCTTTCGGTCTTTATGCCAATCAAACAATGTCACGAAATGGCTTGACACAGCCTGAGATTTTTAGGGGATGGTTTCCCTGTAGCAAAACATAAATAAAAACATTAAGATGCTGAACATTTAAGAAGGAAGGGGGATTGATTCCCGAATCTGTTCCTTCAGCAGGTCAGTCTCATCAGCGTTTGTGACTTAGGTGTGGTCTTGTGCAGACCTTGCTTGAAGGCCACGGTGAGTGGAGAGCCTGGAGGCTAGAACAATTCTAGGCAGAGGCTGTTTCCACTATAAGGAAAAGCAAACAGGACCGGGAAGAAATCAAGCCAGGACCACAGAGGTTTGGAAACTCAAATCTGAGTCTGACTCATGTGTGACAGAGCAGCACTTCTCCACGGGGGTCTTCTTGGCTGTAATTTTTATGGAGTGGGCCTCCAGACCTCTTCTTCTCTGACACTGCTCAGTGGATTAAATCCCCCATCTGTAAGTTCCCATGTGCAAACTATTTGCCCCACCTAGGAACTTAAGAAAGAGTATAGACCACCCCCATCTACCTGGTAAACACTATTTTCAATGTCCATTTAGAAATACAGGGCAGTGTTTTCTTTCTTTCTTTCTATTTTTTTCTTTTGTAGAAACTTGACTTTATTTCCCATCAACCTAATTTCCATGGAAGAACAGTTTAGGACCACTCCGTGGTTGTTCCTACCCACTCGGTGGCCTGAGCGGTGGGAGCTGCGGACCAGTCTTCAGTTGCGGGCTGAGCCCTCCAGTCTTCAGTGGGGAACTGATAGATGGGCACGGGGGTGGGGGGCACCTGCACGCCCTCAGACCAGGCGGCCACCTCGGGCTGAGCCGCAGTGGACTGGGGAGCAGGCGCAGTCCACTAGCCCTGAAACTCTTCCTTGGTCACAGCCTTTTCAGCAGCCGCCTGCTCTTCCTTTTCAATCTCCTCTGGGTCTCTGTAGAAGTAGACATCAGGCATGACCTCCCACGGGTGCTTGCGGAAGATGGTGCCCCGCATGCGCAGAACTTCCCGGGCCATCATCCACCACATCAGGCCCACCGAGTGAGCGCCCTTGTTGTTACACGGGATGGCAATGTCCACATAGCGCAGAGGAGAATCTGTGTTACACAGAGCAATGGTGGGCAGGCTAACGTAAGAGGCCTCAGTGAGGGGCTGGTGGTCAGCCCTGGGGTCAGTCACCACTAGGAGCCGTGGCTCCCGGAAGGCTGCCTGGATCTGGTAAGTGAAGGTTCCTGGAGTGAAGCGCCCGACGATTGGAGAAGCTCCAGTGGCGTCAGCAAACTTCAGCACGGCGCGCTGGCCGGTATTCCTGGAAGATAGGACGCTGACGTCGGCAGGGTTTTCAATGGCAACGAAGGCGCGAGCAGCCAGCAGAGGCTTCTCCCAGGTCCTCTTCAGGTTTCTGATGTAGATGCCGTCACTTTTCCTTTTGTAGATGCACTGTTCCATCTGGAAGTCAAGGTGGGTGCCACCTAAATGGGTTCCTGCAGCCAGGAACTTGAGGACATCCTCCTCCTTCATCTGCAGGACGTCAAGGGCTCCGGACATTGTTAACGTTTCCCTTTAAGTTACGACGGGAACCAGGACAAAGCCGTATGGACCCTGCTCTGGGTACCGCGGAAAAAAAGGGCAGTGTTTTCTAGTGTTGCTTTTAACATGACTGGGAAAAGAAACTTTCTTTCACATGGTATGACACTATAAAAAGAAACAACTTCTCTAAAGCAATTACGGTGGCTCCAGTTGTTCCCAGAATTAAACTGCATGTTATTGTTACATAAAACATTTGTCTCTCAAATGTCTCCAATCTTGGCTTCAGACATTGGTTTCTGCTAATAAACTAATAATGATGATGTATGTCCTCCAAATTTTGGCTTATGAAGACGGATCCAGATTGCCCGACTTAAATCCAATATGTTGACAAGAGACAGCAAGCGATAAAACAATGACTTAATGAGAAATAAAGTGGTGTATGATTAATAATTGTTAATATGAATTAAGATTAAAATCATGAATTTAACAGAATTACTTTTAACATCACTGATAATTCCAAGGAATGAAAAGTGATTGGATTTGGTATCCAAAATATACCTATAAAATATTTTGATGTTTGCTGAAGAAGTTTCACTTATCCTTATCAAATAAAGAAAAGAAGTGGGGGAAGTCTGCATTTCCACAATTTTCAACAGAAGCGTGGTACCTAGAAATCTCCCCCGTCATGTGGGAGGCCCAGGTTCGATTTTTAACCAATGCAGGACAAGCTTTATTGACAATGCAAAGCTATGATTCAACTGTGTGAGTCATAATGACTTTTGGATAACATTGCAAGAAATGAGAATTCCAGAACATTAAACTGCGTTCATGTAGAACCCACACATAGACCAAGAGGCAGCTGTTCAGACAGAATAGGGGACACTGTATGGTTTACAATGCGGGAAGAATGTATGTCAAAGTTGTATCCTTTCACCCACACTTATTCCATCTGTATGTTGAACAGATAACACAAGAAGCTGGACCATATGAAGGAAAACACATCACCAGGATTGGAGGAAGACTCATTAACAACTTGAGACATGCAGATCACACACCTTACCTGTGGAAAACAGAGGACCTAAAGCACTTACTGATGGAAAATATTCGGTATGGATTACATCGCAACACAACGTAAACAAGAATCTCCATAAATGAACCAGTACACCGCATCATAATAAATGGAGAAGACTGAAGTTGTCAAGGATTTCATTTTACTGAGATCCACAATCAACACCCATAAGCCACCAAGAAGTCAATGAGAGAAGACATGTGGGCAAATCTGCCGCACAAGACCATTGTTGAAGCGCTCAAAGGCAGAGACGTCACTCTGAGGAGGAAAGTGTGCTGGTCAAGCCATGGGATCGTCAACCGCCTTATCGTACGCTTATGGAAACTGCAGGGTGAATACAGACTGAAAGAGAATAGATACATTTGAATGATGGTGTTGGTGAAAGATATCGAATATACTATACATTTCCAGAAGAACCAGCCAATTGTGTTGGAAGGACAGTCAGAATTCTCCTCACTTAGAAGGGCGGAGGGGAGGACAGTTCATGTCCTTGGGCAGATTATCAGGAGAGACCAGTCTCCTGGAGAAGGACGCACACGTGGATCATTAGAGAGTGCAACAAAAGAAGAGCTCAATGGAGGGGACCGATGCAGGGGGGCACTACCGGGCTCGCACTTGAGGATATCCCTGGACCCGGTCAGTGTTTCCTTCTGTTCTACACGGGGTTGCTGTGTTGACACCAAGAGCACGGCACCTAACAACAAAAACAGGAGACTAAAGCATCCATGAACTAGATTAAACTCGTGGTTTAAAATATAAAACCATGGTTTTTATTAAAAAAATGTTGTTGTGGTAAGAGGCCTGGTAGGGTGTGACCAAGGATAATGAAACTGGGAAGAATTACTGAAATCCAAATGAAGACTGAGCATGATAGTGGGACAAGAGGAAAGTCAAAAGAAATAGAGGAAAGAGCTGGGGGGGCAAAGGGCATTTATAGAGATCTAAATATAGGCATGTAAGTATGTAAATATATTTACATATGATGGGGAAATAGATATATATGCAAATATTTATAGGTTTAATATTAAGGTAGCAGATGGACATTGGGCCTCCACTCAAGTACTCCCTCAATGCAAGAACACTTTGTTCTATTAAACTGGCATTCCATGATGCTCACATTCCCGACATGATTGCTGAAGACAAACTGGTGCATAAGCAAATGTGGTGAAGAAAGCTGATGGTGCCCGGTTAACAAAAGATACAGTGTCTGGGGTCTTAAAAAGGATTGAAGGTAAACAAGCGGCTACCTAGCTGAGAAGCAGCAAAGCCCACCAGCCTGTGTGATCACGAGGTGCCGAAGGGATCAGGTATCAGGCATCAAAGAACAAAAAAATGTATCATTGTGAATGGGGGGGAGTGTGGATTAGGGACCTAAAGTCTATCTGTAGGCAACTGGACATCCTCTTACAGAAGGGTCGTGGGGAGGAGACGAGCCAGTCAGGGTACAGTGTAGCAACAATAAAACATACAACTTTCCTCTAGTTCTTAAATGCTTCATCCTCCCCACTATCATGATCCCAATTCTACCTTACAAATCTGGCTAGACGAAAGGATGTACACTGGTACAGATAGGTGCTGGAAACCAGGGAATCCAGGACAGATGAACCCTTCAGGACCACTGGTGAGAGTGGCGAAACCAAGAGGGCGAAGGGAGGGTGGGGTAGAAAGGGGGAACCTATTACAAGGATCTACATATAACCTCCTCCCTGGGGGACGGACAACAGAAAAGTGAGTGAAGGGAGCTATCAGACAGTGTAAGACATAACAAAACAATAATAATTTATAAATTATCAAGGGTTCATGGGTGGGGGGGATGAAGAGCTGATACCAAGGGCTCAAGTAGAAAGCAAATGTTTTGGGAATGATGATGGCAACAAATGAATGTACTTATGTGCTTGACACGTAAGAGCCCCCAATAAAATGATTTAAAAGCAAAACAAAAATGTTGTCGTGGTTGTTAAGTGTTGTCCAGTAGGCTCGAAGTCAACAAAGACCCATGTACAACAGAACAAGACCTCTTCCAGGTCTGCTCTTACATTGGAAGCTTTGCTGAAACCTGTTCACCATGGTGATGCTCTGCGATGGGAAACGCCAGTAGCATCGTACCCAGCATCACCTTTAACATGCAAGCTACCACATCAAGACAAGCTGACAGATCAATGGGGTTTATAAAAAACAGAAGGTAGTAAAGACAAAGAGAGCTTATCAGAGGATATATAATACTCGTGGTGGAATCGACCAGGAAGGGAACTGCAGGGTGCTATCAGCAATGCAGACGAAATCACATATGCACAGTAAAAAGTCTGAAGATACACCAAAATATAAATCTTAAAAGATTTTGGGGGCGTTTATTGTCCATTTCCTCTGGATTATATGTTCCGATGTCTATAGTACTCATTCTTATCATCAGGGACATGCAGGTGGTTATTTTGACTATAATAGAACTTGACAGAGTAAATAGGGAAAGTATGCTCTGGTTTTTAGGAAGCTACTGTGCTTCTGTATGATTGCAGGTACGTGAAAAGTATATAGAGAAAATTCAGCAGTTTTCTTAAAATATTAAAAACAGCCCAAATGGTATGCCAATGACATATTTTCCCTTTCCTACATTTCTGTGCCCCCCACGGTTAGGCTTCAAAGACCAGGTTGTTTGAAAAAAAAATTAATGACATTAAAGTGTAATTAAAAAATGGAGGATGACCACATCATCACAAAATGGAGGGCGACTCCACTGTTATGTAACTGCCAAATCTCATCATTACATCCTTGCCACCCTCCTTGGAATCGCGGCCCAGCAAGGTTGATGTATCACTGACTGTCACAGCTGCGCTGCTTTCAACACATGACACCTTGGCTGCTCCTGCTGGACATCAGTAATGGCTCAAACAGTCAGATCGCTTTTTTAAAAAACTATTGACATAAACGAGAAGTGTCAGATAATGAGACGTTTCGTCGGTGAGACGTGGGCCTGGTCGAACATGAGTGGCGTCACTATGAATATGAAACATGAGTATTTTCACGATGAATGCAATGTTTTCAAAATCAAAAGGTTTAGAATTCAGGTCTGTGTTTCTAATCCGTCAGCATAGTGTTTTTGCTGTGGGTTTCGGTTTGTTTTTTGCTGGTCAACATAAAAATTGTCATTTTAAAGGTATAATTCAGTACATGACGTTCATGAACTAACCACTAGAGCACAACTTCCTCTTGTCCAAGGCCACCTGCCTTAAACTCGTACCCACTAGTTTATTTTCTGTCTCTATGTTGTCTACTTTATCTCTTTCATGCAACTGAGACCATACACTATTTGTCCTTTGTTTCTGGATTATTTCACAAAGTACGCTGCCAAGGTTTAACCATGCCATGCTGTGTATCAGTTTTATTTCTCTTTCGGACTGGATAATGTTCCACTGTGTGTAGCTAGACCATTTTGTTGATCCACTCACTTGCTGACAGCACGTGTGTCTCTTGGCTATCATGACAGATGCTACAGTGGAGATTGGTGTACATGTACCTGTTTGAGACCATGCTTTCAATCCTTTAGGGTACATATCAAGGGGTGAGTTTTTATTACAATTCTTATAGTCATATGTACTAATTAAAATTTGGTTTTATTTACATTAGGTCTCCACCCAGCCTCGATTAATTATAATAAGATATATGTGTTTGGGGGATTATTGTTGCAGGTCCACTGAATTCCTGACAAAAATAATTTTACAAGTTTGGAAATGGGCAGTAGTTAACACAACCTGGTGAAAATAATGAATGTCACTGAATTGTCGGTGTCACCAAAATATGTCGACATAACTAATGTCATCTACATGTATTTTTATCACAATTAAAATAAAAACTCATACTCAGAAAGTTATGTTTTAGGAAAGTCTCTTGTGGCTACAGTTTGAGAAAGCCTCGCTACACTCGTCTCTGTGGGGATGTAACAGCCCTAACAGAGAGTGCGTGCACGGCCTTGACTGAGTGTTAACATTCAGAAGGTGGCTTACGCCTCAAACATGTTGTTCTATGGGGTTTATGGGCCAGAAGAGGGGGAGGCCTGCTCTTAAAGAAATTATTTCCATCAAATTGGCTATCATCTACTCTGTCCAAAAGCCAAACCAAGACACCGACACAGTGGTGTTATCCTGAACCCAAATCAACTGCTAGGTACCTGAGAGCACCCACCTGTTCCCACAGGGCGATGCAGAAGGCAATTCAGTGCGAAATGCGCATCCCCAAGCCCTCCTTTGCAGGTATTGTTTATTTTGATATAGCCTCTTAGGGTTTAGAGAACTTGCATATTTAAGCATTTTAAACCATGTTCTTGATTTGGGGTGGATTTTTGCTTTGTTCTGAGCTCATGAGCTACTATTTTTATCCGTTGCCTTCTGTAAGCACAAAACTTTGCAAGTAATCTAAAATTGCCGACTAACTGGTTTATTAAATTAAAACTTTTAAAGAGCATGTACCCTATACATGAAATTATATACAATAGAGTGAGAAATTTTTAATTTTAAATCAATTTGCAAAAATTCATAAAAATATTGCCAAATAATCAGAGACAAAAAAATCATCATAATTTCAAGATGACTCAACAGCATCTAACAACGACAACATGACACAAATTCGGTGAAATTTTAAAAACTAACATGAGGGGTGGGAGGTGGGTGGTAGATCCTCAAAGCTCTAACACCATCTCTCTCTCTCTTAAAAAAGGGTTTCTACTCGAATTTCCCCTGTGATTACAAAAGTTAGATACTATTCCTAAATCACTTCTAGGAGTTTATCTTAAAGATACGTGCACAAGCTTAGCATCATATATTGTTAGATGAAGAAAGTATGGTGTATAATGGGATTACTGCCTTTTTATTGTGAGGAAAATTATGCATTAGGTATAAATCAATAAGAAGCATGTTTTGATTTTACCACTTTAAAAAGATCATTTTTCCTTAAATACTACTTAGAGTTTACTCTGTAGTAAGCCCTGCTTTAGAGATACAAAAAACAACAAAAAATGAGTTGCCAATGAGTGGCTGTCGACTTCTGGTGCCCCTGTGCACGTCAGTCGAGCTGTGCTGCACGGCCTTCTGGATGGTTAGTCTTGTCAGGACTAGATCATTAGGCCTCTCTTCCCAGGAGCCTCTGGGTAGATTCAACCCTTCAATCTTTCTGTTAGAGGCATCAAAACGTTACTCCTTCATGGGGAAAGGACAGAAGGCTGTTTGAACTAGGATTGCCAGCCCTAGGGGGCCCGTGACTAGACTGACACCGTGGGTCCAACACAGGGCCAGCTGTGAGGTTGGCACAGGACCAGGAGGTGTTTCATTCTGCCATCCACGGGGTTGCTATGAGCCGGAGCCAAATAGGTGGCACCAAAAAACAAAACAGCAGGCAGTCCTCAATTACACTTTTGAAAATGAAGACTCACTACACCAAAAACTCACTGCCATTGAGTGGATGCCGACTCATCATGACCCTGTAGAACAGGAGAGAGCTGCCCCATGAGTTTTTGAGATGGTAATTCTTTATGGGAGTACGCCTCATGTTTTCCCCATGGAGTGGCTTGTGGTTTCCAACTGCTGACCTTGCAGATCGCAGCCAGATATGTAGGCACTATGCCACCAGGGCTCTGAAGACTCATTAGAAAAGTGTGTGTGTGTGTGGGAGTGGGGGGCGGAGATTAGCACACCAACAGAACAAGAACAATGCCCATGTTCAACCTGCTGCAGCAGTAAGCAAGTCAACCGCTTCTCAATTCCTGTGCAAATATAAAAAGAGGCGCCACTGAACATGTTCCTGTTCTTACTCTATTACAGATCTTGCTTGGAGTTCTCGTCGTATCTAATAAATCAAAATTGTGTATGTACATTATTGATACTATTCTAATTATACTGACCATATGGACTTTTACTTAATTGATCATCCCACTGAGGTTCCTGAAGAAATATTTAACCTGCATGAAGCTTTTAAGAAAAGGTTACGGATACAATATTATAATCACAGTGGGAAATGGACAAGTGTCTTATGTGAGGACAATAGACCTGAAGTGATCAGCTATCTCATGAGAATTCAGAATTTGATTTGACTGTAAATGCAGGAATTTTATCTTAAATACTAATTAAAGCAGAAAGGATACGTATGGGGGGAGGGGATTTAATGTACTCTGATTTTAATGAAACAGACTACCCAAACTCAAGATAAGCAGTACTTGCCAAATGAGGAACACATGGAAGGAAAGGCAGATCAATGGACAGCCAATGTGGAAGGCAGAATCCTTCTAGGATCCTGTTCTGTGACGAAGGCGCCCTGGTGGTTATACGTTGGGATGCTAACTACAAGGTCAGCAGTTTCAAACCATCTGCTTGGGAGGATGGGCCTTTCTACTCCCATAAAGATTTACAGTCTCAAAACCTTGCAGGATCAGTTCCAGCCTCTCCTCCAGGCTTGCTATGCGTCAGCAGTGAGTTTAGTGTGGGTGTTCTGTGGGGATTGGGCCCTAAATACTGAGGGAGGAGCCAAAACAGCAGGCTTCCTCCTCCTTCTTCAATGGGTTGTAAAGAAGTGCTGTTTTATTCTCTCCTTTCCAACTGGAAGTCATGTTGAAAGGCCAGCATGCAGTGAAACTTTCATAAATCAGAGTTTGGAATAACAGTTGAAGTTTCGTAAAACCAAACACCAGGTTGAAGTAAAAGTAGAAAAGAAAGGTCAAATGAAAAAGAACCACTCCCCCCCCCCCCCCCGAAAGGAGGGGGAAGCGTCGGGGGTGGGGTGGGTAGAATATCAAAATGAAATTTTCGTCCCCAAATTGTAAAAAGTGGAGTTGGCTTTTTAACAAGAAAAATAGCTTTTGAAAATGCCAAGCGCTCCGTTTATTAGTAGGAATAAAAAATCAATGAAGCAGTTAGCCTCTTTGATACAGCACTGGTTTGTCCTTGGGGGTAAACTATGAGACTGTTGTCCACAGGATGAAGCAGGTTTAGAGAGATGCGGGGTGATGAAAAGCAGTGCTTGCTCTAAGTCTGAACAAAATGCCAAGAGGAGTCAGGGAAATGCCACCAACTTAATGCTCGGTTAGCAGCCAGAAGCGAGCCAGTCTAATTCCATATTCTCATTTCCATTAAATCTAATTTCCATGGAGGAGTCTACATAAATAAAGCACTTGGCTATAACGAATGCCTTGAGATGGTTTAAAATATGCATATGCTATCAAGTTGTATGTTTAAAAAGATTTCAGAGAAATCTATTTTGCTCCAAGAAAAAAAAAGTAGCTTAATTCTTTTAAGAAATGGGAAACACTCATGACCAGCGCTGTGTGGAGAGGAAAGAGACCCAAGATAAAGAAAGCACTACTTTGGAACAAAGTATGAGGCCTGTCACTTCCAGACTTCGAAACCTAATCCACAGCCACAGTAGTCAAAACAGCCTCGTACTGGTACAAAGCTCAAAAAGAAGACCAACTGAACAGAAGCAAGAACCCAGATATAAACCCATACACCCACAGACAGCTGACTGTGGACAAAGGGATGTAATACATTAATAAGGGACAAGATAGCCGCTTGAACTAAAGGCACTGGTAACACTGGGTATCCATTTATACCTCACCCCTATACAAAAACAGGCTCAGGATGCGTTCAGGACCTAGCAGGAATCCTAGAACTAGAATGTGCATCAATGAGATTATAGGGACAAACTTAAGGGCCCCAATACAGGGCATAAACACACACTGCCCCTGTGAGTTTTCCAAAACTAACTCTGAGAGTAGAAAGCCCCATCTTTCTCTCTTAGGAGTGACTAATGGTTTCAAACTGTTGCTCTTGCAATTAGCAACCAACTCATAACCCTCACTATGCCACCAGGCGCTTCTGAGTTGCAAACCCCACCTAGTCCACAATTAAAAGGTTTTCAAAAGAAAAAAGATAGCAGTTTATGAAATGAGAAGGATTTTTTTATGGTTTCTAAAATATTCCCTGTAGGAGTTCCTAAATCGAGCCAATTGTTAAGCGTTCAACCCTTAGCTAAAAGGTTATCGGTTCGAACACATTCAGAGGTACTTTGAAGACAGTATGCCTTGGAACCCTGTGGAGTAGTTCCACCCTGCACACAATGTAGGCATGAGTTGGCACCAACCCAATGGCAACTAGCCACACCACAGCATAATCTACAGTAATGAGTACAATAGGCGCCCATTTCCAAAACCGGTGCAAGGCCAACATCACATGATGTGTGTGTGTGTGTGTGTGTACACACAAAGAATGACGATAGGGATCAGAGATAGATGAAGGATACCCTTAGAAGACTGAATGCCACCTGAAGGACTCTTAGCCTTCAGAACAAAACACACAGGTGCCCACAGCCATGTCCCGAACTGCACTTTCCCTTTCCCTTTGCCAGCGCCGTCTTCCTCTTTTCCAGAGCTTCTCTTTAGCGCACGTGAGGTCCCTTTTCAGGGATGGCTCTTTCCTGGTAAGAAGTGCAAAGGACACCCTTGCTTCTATGGAGTATTCCGGCTGTCCTTCACCCCAGGGAAGATGGGCTTGCTCTCCTCCACTTCCACAGTAGTTTCCATGTTCCTCTGCAGCACCATAATTCAAGTGCATCAGTTCTTCTCTGGTCTTCCTCACTCAACGTCCAACTTTCACATGCCCCTGAGGCAACTGATTACACTGGCAGTCCCCGATTAATAACCTACTCAAGTTAAAAAGGCTAGCCCCAGTGGCAAATAAAGGTAATATTTTTAAAAGCTACTGATCATAAAAAGCAATAATAGATGTTTTTAAATGAGGTATTCAAATTACGTCAGAACTGACTTATAAAGCAGAGAACCGAACTTCAAAACTAAATTCAGTGAGTTATTGTAACTTGAAGAAAAGTCAGATAATTTTACAGTTAACCAATTATTATTACTGGTTTTTTGTTTTTCACTTCTTATAGGGATCTAAAAGTTAACCTTAAGTTATCCGGTTACTATGTTGGTGATTAATTTTTCAGTTATTAAACGAAACAAAGCTATATGTTTATGCTACATTAGCACCAGCCACAGTTTCTAAGTAATTTCAAATGTACTGTAATAACTAGCATTTGAGCTTCTCAGGAGAAAGCTGAGGCTTTCTACTCCCGTAGAGAGTTAGAGTCTCGGAAACCCACAGGGGCAGTTCTGCACTGCCCTATCAGGTTGCTATGAGTCAGGTGAGAGAGAGACAGAGAACCCCGAGAACCAGTACTCTAGACCTCTCTTCACACCATCTCATTCTTTGGAAAACAACGTCCTGTGAGTCTCCTCCACCCACTTCCGACAGACAAGCGAAGTAGCTCAGGAAGACAAGGACTGTGATGTCCTTTATTTTCCTTCAGGAAGTCCCTAATCTCACAGTGCTTGCCCAGCAGCACTGAATCGATACTGTCTGCCATCCAGGTCCTGCTATATCCCATTAGCCCAACCAGCAGCAACCCCCACCCCCTCCTGGCCAGTCTGCTCTCCTTCAAAGGGCAGGAATGAAGGAGCACTTAAAGATGGAGCGCTATGTGGATTGACTTTCTCTGCTTACCAAGACGGCCTCTCACCCCGCTGGGCTCGCACACGGCACTCCGCACCCAGGGCTCCGTCCTCTGCCAGGTCGGTGCCACTCCGGGCAGAGTCCAAGCCTGACCTGCTTCAGTGCTGCTGGCCACTAGCCAAGTCCTTGGCACCCAGGCACCAGAAAGGCTGTTGGCGACAAAGCTACCAATACGGTCGCACCTTTCTCCAAAATAACCCTCGGGGAACCTTCCTTTTGAAAACACGAATTTAATAACGTGTCTACATGACTATGACTTAGGAGTTCCATCTCTGAGAAAGCAAAGCGGAATGAGCCCATTGTCATCAGGGCAGACGGATGCACGGTGAGCCCAGGTCACGCGGAAGAACTGCTCCGCGGGGGTGGTCTTGGCTGTGGCAGTGAGGTGGCCACGCCTGTCTGCCACGGGGAGTGCCAGCTGCTAACCTTTAACAGGAGCCTGGTGGGCACCAACCACCGTGACCACCACGAGAAATGTGCTACCGAACAGTGCCATGCTTTACGGGTACTTTTTATTGTGTCGCGTGCACGTACAAATCCATGTATAAATGGGGTTTTAACAAAAAATATAAAAACAATCAAGCAAATTTCCACAAACCTTGCTGCAGAAGAAGAACATAACAGGTAACTTAGACGTCCCCACCCACGGGCCCCTCCCTGATGGTATGCCCCTCCCCCATAGACCGGCAAGTCACCACGTCATCCCTGTTGAATATCATTTTCAGAGTATGTCATGCGAAAAGCCGTGGGAGAAGTCTCTTAGCTGACACAATCGTCATCCTCAATCTACACTCTCTAACACGTTTTTTTTTAAATTAATAAATCTTTTTATTGGGGCTCAAACAACTCTTATCACAATCCATACATATATCAATTGAACAAAGCACCCTTATACATTTGTTGCCCTTGTCATTCTCAAAATTCACCTTCCACTTGGGTTCCTGGAATCAGCTCGGTTTCCCTTTCCCCCCTCCCCCTCCCTCTCCCTTTCCCCCGGTCCCTTAATAGTTTATAAATAATTATTATATCTTATCTAACACTGCCCGGCGTCTCCCCTCACCCACCTCCCCATTGCCCATCTCCCAGAGAGGAGGTTACACATAGATCTCCAAGATCGGTTCTCCCTTTCTACACCCCCTTCCCTCCAGGTGTCGCCACTCCTACCACGGGTGTTGAGGGGTTCGTCTGTCCTAGATTCTGTGTTTCCAGATTCCTACTGCACCGCTGTACATCCTCTGGTATAACCAGGTCCGCAAGGCAGAACTGGGGTCATGATAATTGGGAGGGGAGGAAGCGTTCAGGAACTAGAGGAAGGTTTTGAGTTTCACTGTTGCTACACTGAACCCTGAGTGACTCATCTCCTCCCCACTACCCCTCTGCAAGGGATGTCCAGCTGTCTACAGATGGGCATTGGGTCCCCATCACACACTCCCCCTCATTCACGGTGATGTGATTCTCACCACCACCCCGCCTTTGTTGTTTGAGACCTGGTCTCCTCTGCCCTTCACGATCACCTGTTGGTATGCTGCTTCAGTGTGGGCTTTGACTAACACATTCTCGAAGTCCCCACCTAACTTGAGGTATTCTTCATTCACCAGGTCTGCTTCCGCTTTGAAGGAGCTGCCTCGGGGTAAAGCTACTACTTCCCCTAGAGCGGAACCTGTCAGCGTGCGCAAACACTTTATGGGGTGCGTGCCACGACCACGCCCCTATGTGGGGCACGAGGAAGTGAAACCTAAAAATCTAGCACATGGCAGAGGTGGGGCTCGCTCTTAGCTGCTGTTGAGACCTTGGGCTGTGTTACACAGGAGCAAGATGGGGCTGGCTGCTCCCTCAGCACTTAGTCTCAGATACCCGTGGGGGTTAGGGCTACCCCGCCCGACAGTGTCTCCATGAGCTCACATCGACAGAGCGCCGGCAGCGGGTGTGGTTCTTCTGGCTTGGAGACTCTATTTGAGGAGCCCTGGTGGCCTGGTCGTCACACACGAGGTTGCTAACTGCGAGCTAAGCAGTTTGGAATCCCACTTGGAGCCCAGGGGGTGCAGTGGTGACCGGTCAGGCTGTGACCCAGGTGGTCGGCTGTTTAAACCCACCAACAGCTCCGTGGGATAAAGACCGGACTTTCTACTCCTGCAAAAGGTACAGGCTGGGAAACCCGCAAGGGTCACTTGGAGTCAGCACTGACATCGTGGTGGCAGAGGAGCAAGTTCTAGTCCATAGACTTGCAGTCTCGGAAACCGAGAGAGACAGTCCTGCCCTGACCCATAGGGTCCCCATGAGTCAGCATCGCCTCGACGGCAATGAGTTTGGTTTTGTTGTTGCTGATGGTTCACCCTAATTATAGCTAGCAGTGCGTTTGTCTGCTTGTCTTTGTGCTTTGCCTGAATAGCCATGAAGTTCTTTTCCTCTTTGGGGGAAAGAGTCCACCTTCTGTCCCTTCAGCCTCCCTCCCCCAGCTTCCAGGGAGGCAGCAGTGTGTTTGGCCTGCAGGTGATTTCCTTGCACACATTAACTGACACACTGCCAAGGGCTCTGAGTCATCTGATGCCCTTAGTGTCCATGTCATGTGTATCCCTCGGCCCCGCCCTCAGTGACCTGTAAGAGGCATTTCCTGGAAAAATCGAGAACCGGCATTTCACTGTAGTGAGCGTCTGAATCACCCGTTGCTTAGTAACTTGTTAGAGTGGGGCAGGAAGGCCAACAGACGCAGGTACACAGCAGATATTTATTCAGCCGGGCGTCCTCCCAACACCAGACGCTTGACTTCCTGCTTAACCCTCACCCCGGCCCATCCCACCCCACTGTCAGAAGCAGCTCCGTGGATTATTCTTTTCAAGTTGGGATCATTCAAAGGGCGCCCTCCTTAAGGACAGAATGCACACATCTCCTCTAGCTCAAATACAGAGGCTGTGCTATGCTCCCTCTTGGGTTGTGAAGGAAAGCTTCAGAGCAAACGGTAATCATAGAAGACCGGAGTCCTCAAAGGGAGCAGGAACTGAAAGTTGTCATGCATGTTGCTTGTTCTCCCAGGACAGTTAGTTCTCTGATGAATTCACTTATTACATACTACCGAAGCATAATGAGTCACTAATTCTGATCTCAGTCAGGAGAGAGTATTTGCAGGGGACCGGAGGGCTGACTCAGCCACTTGGCTACAGTCACGGTCAGAAAAACGGCTATACTTACATGCACGTCAGATTTTTTTAAATGCAGCAAGAAATCATTGATGGCCACACCTCCGGATAAGGATTTCAGAAATGAAGTTCACCCTCAAATATGGTTATAAATGTAGACAGCACCACAAATCCCCATTGTTAATTTTGCCACTGTACTGAGGGCTATCTTCAATTTCAAGGTAGCACATATGCGTACGTCACTGTAGAAGCCAGGAATCTAAAATAAGACCGTCTGGGTTTGCATTTCCTATGAATTCTCCAGCCCTCATTGCTTCCCTTCTAATAGGTTATGATTCCATATTTTTTTCTTAGTTATTTGTTATACATTACCTAGCCAAAGGAGGTAACGTGTTATGCCCTCAGACAAGGTACGGGTTACGAGTGTTTGTGGTTGTTGCTGCTGCTTCTCAGCTATACCTGCTGTAACGACAGTGACGATGACAACAAACCCTCACTGACATCGAGTCAACTCCAACTCACGATGACCTTGTGGGACAGGGTAGCACTGCCCCTGTGCGTTTCCCAGGAGACGGAAAGGCTCATCTTTCTCTCCTGGAGGGGCTGGTGGTTTCGAACTGCTGGCCTTGTGGTTTACAGCCCAAGAAGGACCTGCTAAACCACCTGCTATAGGTCCAAGGAAATGAGTAAGCTTTGAAGGCATGCCTAAATGTTATCATTGATGTTGTTGGGCAAGTCCCCAGCCCAGCGTATTTAATATGATAAACTGAAGGGGTACTATAGTAATTGATGGACTTCTCCTTTCTCCCCTCATTAAACAAGGTGCATCCTAATACTGGTTCCAGCATGACTAGTGTCCATGCAGCAAACTGCTGGTTCTGACTCGGGACAACTGGACATGCATCCGGCAGCCAGCAGCTACACTCCGCAGGCTTTTCAAGGGCTGCGAACTTTGGAAGCAGATCCCCAGGGCTGCCTTCTGTGGTGCTCCCGGGTCCTCTGGGCAGACTCAAATGGCTACTCTTTCCTTTAGTGGCTGAACACTTGCCTATATTTGTGCCACCGGGGAGGGGTGCCTAGCACACATGCTGTTATTGCTGCTAGTTTCTACCAAGCCAATTCCAACTCCCGGCAAGTAAGTGCCACCTGACTCTGCTCTTCACAGACAGCTGGAAGAGGGGCACATTCATTTACTCAGCTTAAGATGTCCAGCTTCAGCACATGTGAACACTTCTTCTCCAAAGCGTTCTTCTTTTTGAAAGGCGTAGTTGGTAGGTAAACATATCTCGCCTATCTAAAATAATTGAGCAAGTCCACGTTTCCCATAAAATACTTTCTTCCAATTCACACTATGGTTTTAAAGCAGAGAGAGAGAGAAACAGAGAGATTTGTCTTATTTAGTAAGAAACAGCGAGGTTTCAGTTTTAGCTCACATGACCCAAAGGAAAGCGGTTGCTTGTGTGTGCTACCAAGTGAGCTTGCACTCGCGGAAAGGCCACAGGGCAGAGAAGAGCTGCCCTGGCGGGTTCCAAGGCTGTGGTCTCGTTGGGAGCAGGGTGGAAGGCCTTTCTTCGGCAGAGAGGCTGGTGGTTTCAAACCGCTGACCTTTGGCTTAGCAGCCAACTGCTTAGTCATGCCCCACGAGGGGTCCTTAGAACAACTGGCTCCTCCCACTCAAATTCACAAGACAGAGTTGCATCAGAGAGACAAGGACAAAGAGTGTTGGATGAAGAAATAATGGCCCCAGAGATACTCAAGTGGCCAAAATGTGCCCCCAATATGACGTTTCCAGGACTCTGTCCAAGGAAGCTTCAGGATAGGAGCATCCTGAGCGATCAGGCTGCCGAACTGACATTCTAGGGCTGTGAATCAGAGGAACTGAGCGGATCCACCTGTCTAATCGCAGAGTTACAGAAAACTACAAAAGGGGGCCTTCCAGGCCACACACAGACAATGAGAGGATCCAAGCCCGCGTCAGAGTCAAAACTAGCGGAAGCCATTTGACACCCTGCAGCTGTCTCTATGTGTTAGAAGTAAATGCTAAGCCACTGTGTAGACAGGTGAAGGATTGCGAATTTTACAACAGAGCCCAGACGGATGTCAGAGCACGATGACAAAACCCGCCACTGAAACTGCAGGCAGATGAATCAAGCATTTGCAAGCAGACTGTGGCAGGCAACCCAAGGCCACTCCCAAGCTCACTAATTCACTAGAAGGTCTCAGCATACCTTTAGCCGCACAGTAGCATGGTGGTTTCAGTGGACTGTTCATCTGCAGGTTCAGCAGTTCAAACCCACCAGCCACTCCTCGGGAAAAAGACAGGGCTTTCTACTCCTGTCAACAGTTAGTCTCGGCAACTCACGAGGTAAGTTCTACGCTAGTTCAGTGCTATGAGGCGGCATCGACTGGGAAGCGGTGAGTTGACTGACAGAGCAAAGGAGGGAAAACTAAATACACACACACGGGGGGGGGGGGGCCCATTGGGCAGAGTTCATAGGCATCTAGACACTTGTCCCCAAGAGTCCTGTCTCGGTAGAGTCACACAGGACTTGCTTAACTCCCCGCTCAAAACCTTGTGGCAACTCTTGTGGAAGACGTTGTCTACCAGCTTGTTAGAGAAGGAGCATTGAAGATTCATACTGGGTGCAGGGGCACCCCTGCCAGGTAGACACCCAAATTCCAGACCCCAAAGACGAAAGTTGAACCACAGTCTCTGCATAAGTGCAGTGAGTCGCTCTCACAGAGAAGGGAGTCCATTAGTAGGTCACCCTGCCCACAGTACTTTTGAAATTGTGGCACATCACAAAATGGATTATTCTCTGAACCAGTGGTACTCAAACTTTTAAAACAGGGGGCCAGTTCACTGTCCCTCAGACCCATTGGAGGGCCAGACTATAGTTAAAAAAAAAAAAACTATGAACAAATTCCTATGCACACTGCACATATCTTATTTTGAAGTAAAAAAACAAACGGGGCAAAAACACATGGTGGGCTGGATAAATGTCTTGGGTGGGCCGCATGTGGCCCGCGGGCTGGGCCATAGTTTGAGGGTCCCTGCTCTAAACCATAATGTCAAAAAAAAAAAAAAAGAGAGAGAGAGAGAGAATGAAGAAGCTATCTTGATCTTGATTTTATTACACTACTATACCTACGAAGGGGCTCCAAAAAGGTCACGGAACCATACCAATATCTTTCAATTCCATTTTCCACGAACATTTTGAAGCTCCCTTGGATAGCACTGAGGTGCCCTGGTGGCGTAGTGGCTACTCGGTGGGCCGGGATCCAGCCCGTTAGCAGCTGGACCCACCAGCTGCTCTGTGAGAGGAAGATGGGGCTTTCTACTTCCATAGGAACTCACAGGGGCAATTCTACCCTGTCCTATCAGGTCGCTCCGAGCTGGCACAGCCCTGATGGCAGTGAGGTAGGGATTTTTGGTTTTCACTGCTGTGGAAGAAGTACCGGACATTAACCTATTGAAGGGGACAAATAGGAATTCCCATTCATATCTGCTTCTTTATGAATAAGAAACCCGGGGAAGATGACAACTATCCAGAGCCCCAGGGAGGAGGGGTTGGAAGGGGGAGCTGAGCAAGTGGGAATCAGGTGGCCACAGCTCCCCCTCTTCTGCACTTGTCTCTAAAGACGTACCTGGGAGCAGGTAGTAAAAATGGCACACTTGAAAACCCCTTCTTTCTTTCCCAGGGTGAAACTGTATCAACCTGGAGATGTCGGTCTTGTTTGCTTTTGTCTGAGGAAGCACTGGGCAGTGATTACATTCGGGCAGCGGTTCTCAATCTGTGGGGTCCCACCCCTTTGGGGGTCGCCTAAGGCCATGGGAAAACACATATTTCTGATGATCTTAGGAACCGAGACACGGCTCCTCTATCCGCCTCTGGGCAGGTCCACTCACATGCAGATAGGCCCACGAACGAGTCCCTGGTGAGGAGACTGTTACCCTTGCCACCCCATCCTTCAAGACAAAATTTAATTTATTTGTAATTAGAAATAAACATTTCACTATATAATTACATATGGCTTTTGTGATTCATCACTAAGTTTTAATTGTGTTCAATCTGTAACCATGAAAATACATCCTGCATGTCAGATATTTGCATAATGATTCGTAACAGTAGCAAAATGACAGTGATGAAGTAGCCATGAAAATAATTTTGTGGTTGGGGGTCACCACCACAAGGGGAACTGGATTAAAGGGCCGTGGAAGACTTGCGGCTTTACAAAGGCTGAGAACCACTGCAGTAGGGCATGTGGTGGCAGAACTGTGCAAACCAGGATTACACTCTTTCCAGCCCTACGTTGAAAGGGGTTCCCCTCGGGCATGTTGCCGTGGGCCATGCTGGGGGCCTCTCTTCCCCCATTCGTTTGCTAAGGCTATTTCGGGGCTTTTTCAAAGCTCTGTGACAGCAGGGATCCCCTTTTGCTTGCGTCTATTCACAGCCCCCAGCAGAGCCTTTGGTGCACAGAGGGCGCTCATCCGATAGGAGTCTAGAGAAGAACTGAGTCCTTGTCCTCCCCGAGGGAGAGATGTCACCGAGGTGAGCTGCAAGCCCAAGAATCAGCCCCAACGAGGCATCAAATACAAACAGCATTTCTAGTGTTATTTTGAATTGTTACCAAAAATGCCCAGTGAATGCTATGCTTAAACGCTGATTCTGAAATAATCATAAAAACGTATTTTCCTTTTTCAGGATATGACTTGGCTCTTAGGAATAAGTACTTGACTGCTAACACAAAGGTTGGTGGTTCAATCTTAGCAGCAGCTCTGTGGGGAAAAGATGAGGCTATCTGCTCTGAGAGAGATTTCCAGTCTAGGAAAACCGAAGGAGCAGTTCTCTGCTGTCCTGAAGGGCTGTGACGAGTTGGAATTGACTCGATGGCCGTGGGTTTGGTTTAATTTTAGGCATACTTCTTAGAGTCTCCGGGGGGTATAGAAGGTTATCATGCTTGGCTGCTAACCAGATTGCAGGTTCAAGCTCAGCTTCAAGTTCAGCCAGAAGCGGCTCGGAAGAATGGCCTGGGGATCTGCTTCTGAAAAGTCAGCCATTGGAAACCACAGGGGGCGCAGGCCGACAGCCCCAAGGAGACTGGCTTGAATGTTTTGGTTTACAGGGCTCTTGGCTGGCGCCACCTTTTTAGGTCGAATAGCATGCTAATTAGTAATGACAAAATAAGAATGGTTATCAACGGTGCCCGCAGCTATACAGAAGAGTGAAAGGATCCTTTGCATTAAAAATATAGCTGCTATTTTTAGTGTCAAGAAAGAACTCGTTCTTAAAATTATACCCCCCACATTAGTCCAAACACCAAACTGAGCTGTACAATGTCGGTGGGAAGGCTTCCTTCCTCCTCAGCAGGTGTGGAACAGGGAAAGCGACCACACCTCTTAGCCTGGGAGTTTTAAAAGCCAGGAAAGCAGAATGGCAATTGCAGTCGTTTTGCTAGCTAGTCAACACTGTTGACTGATCTGTCTTCAAAGAGTTCTAGTACCACCATGACTGCTTCTAAGGCACGGCTGAAACAGGGCTCTTTGGCCATAATCCAGGAGGTTAGAATTTCCCGAGTTATTCCTATTTCTCTTGTTGTCATTTAGGTCAATAATCCAAAGAGCTAGGACACACCCTCACAACTGGCACAGCTTTAGTTCTGTGTCCACTAAAGACTCTTTGGACGATAATTTAGAAGGTCTCAAACAGGCGGAGCATTTATGAAATGTCTCCGTGGGGAAGACAAGCAGAGACGCTGCAGTCAGTTGGCAGACAGCCAAACTCCCAAACCAAGCCAAACCCAACTCCATAGGCATCAAGTCGATTCTGACTCATAGCTTCCCTTTATAGAGTTCCTGAGAGTTTGTATGTTTTTATGAAACAGATAACCTCATTTTTCCCTGATGGAAAGCTAAAGGGTTTGAACTGCCGGCCCTGTGGTTAGTAGCCCGATGCTCACCCGATACTGACACTAGAGTCCCTTCTCATCGCCATCGAGCTGATTCCTATAGCAACCCTACAGGGCAAGGTAAAACTGCCCCTGTGGGTTTTCATGACGGTAGCTTTTTTAAGGAATAGAAAACCTCATTCCTTCTCCAAGAGGCTAGTGATTTTGAACTGCTGACCTTGTGATTCACAGCTCAATGCACAACCCATTCCACCACCAGGGCTCCTTAAGTCATGCAAATTATACTTATGCTACAGCACCAGGAAGCAGCAGACTTACTAGTGGCATAGTCTAGCCCAGCAAAGCCCACCTCGGTCCTGGTAGCAGTCAAAAGTCCATGGGTAGTGGGAGAGTCCTTTCTGAGAAGTGCAATATCTGGACAGAGGATGATCGTTCTAGAGAGAGGGGGAGACGTCTGAAGTTAAAGTATGAATTATGCTTTGTAGTTCTATTTGTTGGTTTTATGAAGGCAGAAGTGTTCTCCAATATGGCCCCCCCAGAAAAGTTACAGAGCCCTGGTGGCACAATGGACAAGTGCTCTATTGCTAACCAGAAGAGTTGGCAGCTCAAACTCACCCTGACAAATGGCTCCCGTGAGTATTAAACACCCTTGGTCCAGCTCCTCACAACTGGACCAATAGGTAACAACATGATAAATGAAGAAAAGGCTGAAGTTGCCAAGGACTTTGCCTTTCGTGGATCCACAATCCATGCTCATGGAAGCAGCGCTCCTGAGATCAAAGGACACATGGCATTCGGTAAATCTGCACAGGTCTCTTTAGAATATTGAAAAGCAAGATGCTACCTTGAGGACTAAGGTATGCCTACCCCAAACCATGGTGCTCTTCATCATGCATGTGAAAGTAGGACATTTGAGTCGTGGTGCTGGAGGAGAATGCTGAAAGTGCCACAGACTGCTAAAAAGATCAGCAAATCTGTCTTGGAAGTACGGCCAGAGCGCTCCTTAGAGGCAAGGATAGCAGACTTTGTCTTATGCGCTCTGGACATGTTGCCAGGAGAGACCGTGCCCTGGGGAAACACATCATGCTTGGTAAAGAGGAAGGGCAGTGGAAAAGAATGTCCTCAGTGAGCTGGACAGACACAGTGGCTGCATGGACGGGCGCAGGAATGGGAACAATGGTGCGGATGGCGCAGGATGGTGCAGTGTTTGTGTCCTTCTGCTGTGCTTAGGGCTGCTAAGGGCAGCACTGACTGGATGGCACCGAGCAACAACAAAAACTGGACAGTTCTAGTCTGCCTCTAGGATCAAACGTCATAGCACCAACCACAATAACAACAGAAGAGTCTCCAGGAGATCAAGGGCTCTGCCAGGTCCAGGTGTTTCAAGTGGTGCAGTGAGGGTTGACAACTCGTTCTATAAATATGTACATAACAGCTGCTGCCACCGCTCTGGTGTGGAGGACGAGCAACGCAGACAGACTGCCTTTTGCTCTGGAAGTACACATTCTCGTGAATAAACAAATGAACAAGAAAGATCGAGACAAAGGGAGGATTAAGTCAAGGTCAGAGCAAGTGGTCAGGGAGGCCTCTCCCCAAAGAAGAAGTTGAAGACATAAATAACACACAGGAGCCAGCTGTGGATGCCAGAGGAGCATTGTGGGCAGCGGCAGCACCTGGCTCCGAGGCTCCAAGGAGGGAATGGGCCAGGCAAGCTTAAGGAAGCAAAGAAAGAACAAACCCTGCTGAGGGAGCCTGAGTGCAGAGGGAAAGAGAAGTCCCACAGGTGGGGCGAGACCAGGGCATACAGGGGTCTGTGAGTCAGGTAGAGTGACTGCCTACAAACAGACCAAATGAAGCATCAGGGAAGTTCAAGTTGACATGCAGTGTGCAATCTGTCACCTTCAAACGAAACGGAGGACCATTCACTCCAAAGGACATCTAGTCCCAGTGATCCCTTCATGGATTTTTTTTAGGAGCTGAAATTTGGCTTGTAGGTGGAAGTAAAAGCTATGTCATTATCCAGAGGTCTATAGGTCATAAAACCACCATGGGAAAATCTTAAGAGAACAGTTAAGATTGACTAGCAGGCTCTCTCTTCACACACGCACACACACACTTATACACTCTGTGAAAAGGGACACAATGAGTCAGCCAACTCAATCACACCTAAAAAGCAAAAGTAGAACACACACACACACACACACACACACACACGAGCCCAGGTGGTGTAGTGGGTTACATGTTGGGTTAGCAGTCTCAAGTTAGCAGTTCAAAACCACTATCCGCCCCTCAGGGGAAAGAAGAGACTTTTGACTCCCTTATAGAGTTAACGTCTCAGAAAACGACAGGGGCAGTGATACCCTATCCAATAGAGTCCCTGAGAGTCGTAATTGACTTGATGGCAGTGAATACTCAGCATGATAGTTATTCACCTTGGCAGCTAACTGAAAATTCACTCAGGCTCCGAGGCAGAAAGACCTAGCAATCTGCTCCTACAAAGATTCAAAGTCAAAACCTCAAACCTACTCCTATCGGTCAGAGTGAGCTACACACTGGGCTGCTGGCCACAAGGTCAGCTATTGGAAACCGCCAGCCACTCCAAGGGAGGAAGATGAGGCTCTGTTGTTGTTGTTGTCCACAGGGGTCATCCAGTCGGTTCCAACCCATAGTAATCCTATGGACAACAGAACGAAACATTGCCAGGTCCTGTGCCACCCCCCCCCGCCCCGAGCCCATTGCCACGGCGCTGTCTGAATCCATCTGGTGGGTTTGAATGGCGAGTTTGAGTCAGGTGACAATGCCTACCTTTCATGATCCTGAAACTTCTTCCCTAGCCACGGTGTCAATCCATCTCATTGAGGGCCTTCCTCCTCTTCACTGCCTGCCACTTTCTCATGCTTTGAAACTTCTTCCCCAGGGACTGGTCTCTCCTGACAACATGTACAAAGTTAAGATCAAGTCTCACTACCCTTTCCTCTAAGGAGAACTCTGGCCGTACTTTTCCCAAGACGGGTTTGTTTGTCCGTCCATGGTCCTTTCAATATTCTCTTCCCCAGCACCACGATTCAAATGCATGTGTTCTTTTTCGGCCTTCCTTATTCAACGTCCAACTTCCCCATGCATATGAGGCCATTGAAAAGACCATGGCTTGCGTCAGGCGCACCTTATTCCTCAAAGGAGCATCCTTGCTGTTCAGTACTCTAAAGAGGTCTTGTGCAGCAGATTTACCAAGGTGTCTTTTGATGTCTTGACTGCTGCTTCCACGAGCACCGATTATAGATCCAAGCATGATGGCTTGGAAATAGGGCCTCAAACAATTCCCAAACTGTGTGTTTGCCTTGGGGAAGAGTTATCTGCAGCTTTCCAAAAAGAACAGAAACAAAAAACAAAGAAAAACAAAACCCAATTCACTTCCATGGAGTCATCTGCCGCTCACAGCAACCTCCAGGGGCAGAGCAGAACTGGCCCTGTGGATTTCTGAGACTGCAACAGGAGTAGAAAGCCTCCTCTTTCCAAACTGTGGACTTCCTGGTTGGCAATCCCAATCCATAAGGATAAATTTAACTTCCCATTTGTAAAGTCATGATTAAAGTTAGCATAGATAGATAGCGGATGAAAGAAAAACGGAACAAACAACAAAAATTCGCCACAATACACAGCTCTGAGTTCCAATGCTTTTCATGGATGAGTTACAAAAGTCTAAGTAGGACAACTTTCACTGGCCCTTGGAAGCTACATGAATTCACCTCTGAGAAGATTAAACCAGCCCTCAATCAACAACAAAATCTCCATCACAGTCACCCTCACTTGCTGAGTGGGCGACTCTGAAAACATTGCAGGCTTCCAGTCTTCTCTTCCACGACATGAAAGCGAACCAAGAAGCCAGTGCACCTGTTCCTACTGACTTGCAAATCTGACTTAAAGACACTCTTGGGGATGGATCCCATTTATGACTCTGGGACTGCCTGCGTACCAAACATTTCCTGGAGAAATATAATGAAAATAAAATGAATGTTTCCACAGGCTTGTTGAAGCCCCCTCCTATGAAAATGTTCAAGAGGGTCAAACTGGAGGAAGCTATAAATTAAAGCAGCTTAAAAAACAAGTCAAATTAAAACATAAAAAAAGCCAAAATTATATTCTTAGTTAGCAAGTAAAACAAAACAAGCACACCTGGCTGTCCCTGGCTAACATTTCCTGCTATGGATCAAAGGACAGACAGACAAGCCAAAATTACAGCAGAGCAGGATAGTTACACTTGGGTTATAAATTAGACCACAGATGATGCTCAGCCCTGGGGGTATAATGGTTATGAGTTGGGCTGCTAACCACAAGGTCAGCAGTTTGAGACCACCAGTCACTCTGTGGGAGAAAGGTGAGGCTTTCTACTCCAAGAGTTACAGGTTTGGAAACCCACAGCAGAGTTCTTCCTTGTGGCCTTTGTTGGTTCTCAGCAAGTTGGCCGCCTGTTTATCTTTAAAACTTTAAGACCCCAGATGCTATATCTTTTTTTTTACAGCCATCTTAATTATTTTTATTTATTTTTTAACTGTTCCCAAAGTTCTTTTCTTTTTTAAAAATCATTTTATTAGGGACTCATACAACTCTTATCACAATTCATACATATACATACATCAATTGAGTAAAGCACATCTGTACATTCATTGCCCTCATTATTCTCAAAACATTTGCTCTCCACTTAAGTCCCTGGCATCAGGTCCTCATTTTTCCCCTCCCTCCCCACTCCCCCTTCCTCAAGAGCCCTTGATAATTTATAAATTATTATTTTGTCAAATCTTGCCCTGTCCGACGTCTCCCTTTACCCACTTTTCTGTTGTCTGTCCCCCAGGGAGGAGGTCACATGTAGATCCTTGTAATTGGTTCCCTCTTTCCAACCCACTCTCCCTCTACCCTCCCAGTATCACCACTCAAACCACTGGTCCGGAAGGGATTATCCACCCTGGACTCCCTGTGTTTCCAGTTCCTATCTGTATGAGTGTACATCCTCTGGTCTAGGCAGATTTGCAAGGTAGAATTGGGATCATGATAGTGGGGCAGAGGAAGCATTTAAGAACTAGAGGAAAGTTGCATTTTTCATCATTGCTACATTGCACCTTGACTGGCTCGTCTCCTCCCCTTGAACCCTCTGCAAGGGAATCTCCAGTGGACTACAAATGGGCTTGGGGTCTCCACTCTGCATTCCCCATCTCCTCATTCACTATGGTAAGATTTTTTTGTTCTGATGATGCCTGATACCTGATCCCTTCGACACTTCATGATCACACAGGCTGCTGTGCTTCTTCCATGTGGGCTTTATTGCTTCTGAGCTAGATGGCCGCTTGTTTACCTTCAAGCCTTTAAGACCCCTGACACTACATCTTTTGATAGCGGAGCACCATCAGCTTTCTTCACCACATTTGCTTATGTACCTATTTGTCTTCAGTGATCGTATTATAGAGGTGTGCACCCAATGATATGATTTTTTGTTCTTTGATGCCTGATAATTGATCCCTTTGGCACCTCGTGATCACACAGGCTGGTGTGTTCTTCCATGTAGGCTTTGTTGCTTCTGAGCTAGATGGCTGCTTATTGACCCTCAAGCTTTTAGGAACCCAGACACCGTATCTTTTGATAGCCAGGCACCATCAGCTTTCTTCACCACATTTTGAACTGCATATCTGGCTGGGGAAAAAAAGGCGGGGGGGGGGGGGGGTTGCGCGAGTGGAAAACCAACCCACTCCTTTTTGAGCTCAGCAAGTGCAGGTGCCATTTCCATATCTGTAGGTACTGGAGAAGAGCCCCTGGTGGCATAGTGGTACCTGGGTGGGCTGCTAATCTCACAGTCAGCAGTTCAAAAGCACCAGTGGCTCCATGGGAGAAAGATGCAGCTTTTTAGTGTCAGACACTCACAGTTCTACCCTGCCCTGTGCGGTGGCCATGAATTGGCATGGACTCCATGGCAGTGGCCTTGGTTTGCTTTTGTATATGTTAGGAGGAGATGGTGCAGGTAAACACGTATTCCTCTTGGGAGATGGGGAGGGTTGGGCCTTGTCACTTCCCCATGGAAAAAAACATACCCCACAGGTCTATACCTCGCGGGCAATAGGCAATTGTGCAAAGCAGGTAAACCTGTGTAGGATACTCCTCATTGTGTCCCTGGTTAAATCCCAAAGGGCGACTCTAATAAAAGTTTTCTTTAATAGGAAGGTAGTCACGGCAACAGGAGACACAGATGCAATTCTACTGGCTTGGTGGGTTTCAGGGACACAACTTCCCCAGAAACCTGCAGTCCATCCCGCACTTCTGATAAGAGCTGAGAGGGGCCAGTGCCAGTTCCCTGCCAAGCCTTCCCTGCCATCAGGAGGTGGCCAAAGGCAGCCGCATGAAGCCACTATATAACCCAAGGCAAAGCAAGGCGGCTGCCCCCGGAAGCAGCTCTTCTTCCATCTAATGGACTTGTGAGCCTCATCTCCTGGCAAAATCACACCCCTCAGCACCCCGGGGAATAAATAACTCAGAAGAATATGCCTATTCGTCATAATCTGCCCAGGCCCCGCCTAACAGTTAGATGTGGAGCTCTTCCAAGTAACGAAAGCTATTGTGGTAAGGAACCAGTGCACGTCGGGGAAGAAATGAATTTTTTAAGAGACTAGTTATTAGAAAGCAACCCTTCGTGCCATCAAAGGACCTGTGGCCCTTCAGGGAGGCCCAGGCTGCACGGGGAAGACACGACGGATTGGACATGCATGGTTCTTCTACAAGCCCCACAACACAATTGACGTCCTCATGACATATCCTTTTTTTTTTTCATTCCATCAGGCAAAACAAAAATAAAACATTCCTCTTAAAATGAGTCATTTTGAGAATTTTTATAATGAACATGTAATGATGTTAATTACATTATTAACATGTAATGTTAATAAATTTCATTATTAACAGGTAGTGATGTTAATTTTTCAATCTGGTTACTAGATTCTATCAGTGTCTTCTCCAATGTTTTAATACTTCTGAAGTATGGATACAGGCATCGAAAGGGAGCAGACAAAAACTAACCCACTTCCAGTCCACTGACAGAGCATGGAGTCTGTACAGGGAACTCGGGGGTCAGGGCTTCATTGCTAACATGAAGACCGTGGTTCTAGTGCACCCAGGGGCATCTTGGACGAGTGGCCTCGGCTCGCCCTCCACACCCCCAAACCAGCCACTGGAAACCCTCTGGAACACAGTTCGACTTCTGACATGCGCACGGCTGCCATCAGACAGAACCGACTTCCTGGCAACTGACAACCAGTACACCACAGCGTCTGGCAAGGAGAAACGAGACGCATTTATGATTAACCCCACGCATCCCTGAACACACATCAATGTCTTTTTTTTCTTTTTTTCAGAGTTAGGACATGGGTTGCACACAGGTGAGGCAGGGCACATGGCTAAAATACGATCGGTCGTCCTCATGCGGGGGTAAAGAGAAAGAGCAAACCTAAGACCCAAAGATGGGCCTCGTGCGTCGTGTGAACAGACTACGCAGCCCACAGCCTCCGCTAGCTTGAGGCCAGAAGACCCAGATGGTGCCTGATTATCACTGCTGGACCAATTTGATGCTGTCCACACAGTAGATGGTGTCTGATAGGACGGGAGAAAAGTGGGCGACAAAACTCAAATTATCTACAAAGAAAAAAAGCCAGACTTCCTGGACTAGTAGGGACTAAAAACCTCCCCAAGTCTACAACTTGAGAACTCTTTAAACTTTGTACTGAAAACACTCAGCGGTCACCCTTCTGCTAAATAAGCAATATTAAAAAGCGGCTCATGAAAGAAATAAAGCCACCTGCTCCTTTACATTTGCCCTAAATCACAGCTGAGCAGCAGGTAGAGCGGGTGGGCAGGGAAGTCAGATTCTGGAGATAACCGCAACAGAAATCAGGAGAATGCCGGAACACCGTGATAAAGGTGTCCAAAGCCACCGAATGATGTGTGTCTAAAGCCCAAATGTCCTGCCACTTGGTCACTTCCTAGAGGACAGAGGGCAGGACAGAACTTCCCCCGTGGGGTTCCAAGACTGAAACTCTTCACTGGAGAAGAACGCCCTGTCTTGCTCCCTAAGAGGGGTGAATGGGTTCCTAATGCTAACCTTGAAGTTAGGGGCCCAACACACCAGCCACCATGCCACTAGGACTCCTTGAACTACATGGAGAAATTGTTAAATGGGAATCTAGTCGGCACTATCAACTTCTCCAAAATCATCATCAAATACTATTTTGAAAGGTCCCATAAAATGTCCTGTAGATATTGTATAGGCTATAGCCTTTCCCAGAGCACGGTGCTCCTTCTTCTCTTCCCCCGGTTAACCAGTTAACCGGTGGGTCCTAATTGCTGGCCTTTGTTTGGAAGACAAGCTCGGTTTAGTCATTGTCCCATCAAGGCCTAGGGCAGCCAATTGTGCTCCTACAGAGTCAGTGTACGCTCCTTGCAAGGAAGCCGAGGAAGCCAGAGAAGTAATCCTACAAAAGGGGAAGAAAAATCAACAGGGTTTTTAAAATACGTTTTATACTATGTCAAAGAGGTTTTCTCAGAGCAAAACCCACAGACACACATGTGACAGGTACGAATGCGAGAGAAGGAAGAAAGAAGCTGGTGCATCTGGAGGCTTTCAGAACTCAAAACAGCAATTTTCTTTTCTTTCTTTTAATAGCAATTTTCTAATTATAGATGCTTAAATTTGAAATATCTTGAAAGGTCACTCTGCGTAATACAGACTGCTTTCAAAACATCCCAGAAACAGGAAGTTTTGTTTTGTTGCTTAAAGCTCAAAGATGAAGGTTGAACAACAGACTATACCTTAATCAACTGGTATTTAGAAATATAGAGAGGAGTCAATATTCAAAATATCACACGTTAAAATGTTAGGGGGAAGTGATCAACCGAATGAAAAACTCAACTTATCTAAGTAGTCATCAATGCCATGAACTGATGATACATACATATAAAAAATACATACATACAAACACATATATCACACGGCAAAGTTGAATGTTTTTGGCATACAGTGCTACATATTTCAACAGACACAGATTGGTGTTAACCACCACCATACTCAAGATACAGGGAAGATCCATAACTCCCAAACTCCCTTGCATTATGTATCTTTACAATTAGTCCCTTCTAGAACCTACCCATCTTTCCCTTGGAGTCATTATCTTTTAAAGGATGTTATGTATACAGAACCATATACTCTGAAGCCTTTTGAGACTGGTTTCTTTAGCTTAGCAAAGTGTCTTTCAGATACAAAGGAGTTGTTGTATAAATAAATAGCCCCCACTCTTTTTATTGCTATTTACCAACTGAATGATATTTAGGCTGTTTCTTGGCAAAATGAAAAGGAGCTCCTTCCCCCCTCCCCCCATTTATTTGTCATTTGTTTATTTATTTAGACTTATTATTAGGGGCTCATACAACTCCTATCACAATCCATACATACATCATTTGTGTAAAGCACATCTGTACATTCATTGCCCTCATCATTTTCAAAGCATTTGCTCTCCACTTAAGTCCTTTGCACCAAGTCCTCTTTTTTCCCCTCTCTCTCTGCTCCCCCTTCCCTCATGAGTCCTTGATAATTTATAAATTATTATTTTGTCATATCTTACCCTGTCCAATATCTCCCTTCACCCTCCTTTCTGTTGTCCATCCCCCAGGGAGGAGGTCACATGTAGATCCTTGTAATTGGTTCCCTCTTTCCAACCCCCTCTCCCTCTACCCTCCCAGTATCGCCACTCACACCACTGGTCCTAAAGGTATCATCCACCCTGGATTCCCTGTGCCTCCAGCTCCTATCTGAACCAGTGTACATCCTCTGCTCTATCCAGACTTGCAAGGTAGAATTCGGATCATGGTAGTTGGTGGGGAGGAAGCATTTAGGAACTGGAGGAAAGCTGTATTCTTCATTGGTGCTACATCACACCCTGACTGACTCATCTCCTCCCCTAGACCCCTCTGTGAGGGGATCTCCAGTGGCCGGCAAATGGGCTTTGGGTCTCCACTCTGCACTTCCCCCTTCATTCACTATGGTAAGATATTTTTTTGTTCTGATGATGCCTTATACCTGATCCCTTTGACACCTCGTAGTCGCACAGGCTGGTGTGCTTCTCCCATGTGGGCTTTCTTCGTCACATTTGCTTATGCACCCATTTGTCCTCGGTGATTGTATCATGGAGGTGTACACCCAATGATATGATTTTTTGTTCTTTGATGCCTGATAACTGATCCCTTCAGAACCTCGTGATCACACAGGCTGGTGTGTTCTTCCATGTGGGCTTTGTTGCTTCTGAGCTAGATGGCCGCTTGTTTATCTTCAAGCCTTTAAGACCCCAGATGCTGTCTCTTTTGATAGCCGGGCACCATCAGCTTTCTTCACCACATTTGCTTGTTCGCCTGCTTTGTCTATAGTGGTTGTGTCGGGAGGGTGAACATCACAGAATGCCAATTTAATAGAAGAAAGTATTCTTGCATTGAGGCAGTACTTGAGTAGAGACCCAATGTCAAAAAGGAGCTTCTAAAACTATTGAAGCACCAGCTTTTGAACCGGTATTTTCATTTCTCCAGGAAAGGTGCCCAGGAGTGCAATTTCTGGGGAGCATGGTAGTATGAGGAGACATTTCCCATGAACTCTTTGAAGCCCTGTTACATGCTAAGAAAACGACGAGCTGTTTTTCATCACGGCTACATAATTTTCCATTTATTACCAAGCCAAGTTATTAGCGTTCCAGCTGCTCCCCCTCTTCACCAACACTTGGAGTTGTCAATCTTTTTAATTCTAGCCATTCTAGTGGTTGTGGGGTAGCCTCTTGTCATGGTCTTGATTTGCATTTCACTCATGACTTAGGGCAGTGAAGACCTTTTCCACAAACTTAATTGCCATCACAAATTCTCTTTAGTGTCTGTTGAAGGCACTGGACCATTTTTAATGTTAGTTTTCTTGCTGTTGAGTTTTGAGATACTTACATACATATCTTTTTATATAGCTATATGTATGTCTGCATACAAATGCTTTGTGAGCTCAGTGATTTTCAATGTAATTTAATTTTCATTTTGTTGCACGATCGCCAGTCAAAAGTCAGCCTGGAAGCATTCATATTCAAGAGAGAAACCTGGAAAGATACCTCACACCACTACTCACGCTATCATAACAAATATGAAAGAGACGCATATTCAGATAAAATAGGAAACCTTACAGCATCAACTGGAAATCAATGGAGTTTGGTAAAGTGGTGAGAATATTTAAAAATATACAAAAGAACCAAGAGAACTTTCAGGCACGACGACCGATCTGAAAACAGTGTGATCTCTGCTGTGGTGCCCTCTCCTCGAGAAGCACAACTGTGGAGGGTCCACTGGACTAGCAATGGGGACAGCAAGACGGCACGAGGGATAGGCTTACCCCCAGGGGGCACAAACACTCGGCGGAGAAGCATATCTGACCAGAAAGTCTCGTGGTAAAGATGACAACACTCTTCAAATTACCGTACACATTCACTGCCATTTCAGTGACCATACCAGGAGGATTGAGAAGTCCTTTGATAGGGTCTGAAAACTCACCTGGGAAAATAAGACTAGTCCAATTTTCTTAGAAGAATGAGAACACAAATTAGTCCTTTCCCTCCTAATCCTGAAATGCATTATTATAAAGTACCCATAATGAAAAACAAAGTGTCGGGAGATTCAATCAGTGAAGGAACAGCTTAAATATCCGAAAAGAGGAAGTTGTATGTTTCATCGTTGCTACCCTGTACCCTGACTGGCTCCTCTCCTCCTTGAGACCCTTCCGTAAGGGGATGTCCAATTGCCTACAGTTGGGCTTTGGGTCTCCACTCCACACTCCCCGTCATTTACAATGATATGATTTTTTGGTCTTTGATGCCTGATACCTGATCCTTTGGACACCTTGTGATCACACAGGCTGGTGTGCTTCTTCCATGTGGGCTTTGTTGCTTCTGAGCTAGATGGCCGCATGTTTACCTTCAAGCCTTTAAGACTCCAGATGCTTTTTTTTTATAGCTGGCACCATCAACTTTCTTCACCGCATTGGCTTATGCACCCTCTTTGTTTTCAGCGATTGTGTTGGGAAGGTGAGCGTCATGGAATGCCATTTAATAGAACAAAGTATTCTTGCACTGAGGGAGTACTTGATGCTTCCTCCTCTCTCCAATATCATGATCCCAATTCTACCTTAACAAATCTGGCTACACCAAACGATGTACACTAGTACAGATAGGAACTGGAAACACTGGGAATCCAGAGCAGATGATCCCTTCAGGACCAGTGGTGTGAGTGGTGATACCAGGAGGCTAGAGGAAGGGTAGGTTGGAAAGGGGGAACTGATTACAAGGATCTACATATAACCTCCTCCCCTGGGGGATGAACAACAGAAAAGTGGGTGAAGAGAGACGTGGGACACTGTAAGAGATGACAAAATAATAATTTATAAAGTATCAGGGACTCATGAGGGAGGGGGGAGTGAGGAGGGAGGGAAAAATGAGGAGCTGATGCCAGGGGCTTAAGTGGAGACCAAATATTTTGAGAATGATGAAGGCAATGAATATACAAATGTGCTTTACACAATTGATGTATGCATAAATTGTGATAAGAGTTGTATGAGCCCCTAATAAAATGATTTTTGTTAAATCCCAAGAGAATCAAGTATTTACAATTTTTTACGTGATGTGCAGGTAGGTGATTAGAAATCCAGTACTTAGCAATCATGGAAAGGTATGAGGTAGCGAATAGCCTCCGCTGCCCCCATGTCTCAATTGCTGTCATGCGAACTATAAAATGTCACATAAAGCACTGAACACGGACATAATAAGCCCAGAATAACTGCTGATAATAATGATAAATTTAATAAATGATGGAGATAGCTAGCCATTTTTGGAAGGCGAAAGTTAGATACTTCAGACTTCATGCCAAATTAAACTCCAGATGATGATATACTAAAGTTAAAAAAGCAAGTGAAATCATGAGACCTTGCATATTCTTGCATCACAGAAGAAGCTAAGAGCAGGAAAGGTTAAGAAAAAATCAAATCTTTGGCCTTTGCTTTATGACCCTATTTTTCTGTTTTTAAAAAAGTTACATATGTAAACATACACATGACAGCATTATCATACAAAATATTAACAGGGTTATCTTTAGGCAATAGATTTATAAACCCAAACCAAACCCACTGCCTTGGCGTTCATTGCAATTCACAGCAACCCCTAGGACAGGGTAGACGACCTCATCAGGCTTCTGGAGCTGTTTGTTTATATGTTTGTTTTGAGCTGTACGCTTTCACAGAAGCAGAAAACCTCATCTTCTCCTCAGAGCAGCTCGTGGGCTGGAACCACCAGTCTTTCAGTTAGTGGGCCCAAACTTAAACCACCGTGCCACCCTCCTCTTGACCTCACTGCCACTGAGTTGATGTTGACTCTCCATGACCCTGCAGGACAGGGTAGAATTGTCCAAGTAGGTTTCCAAGACTCTTAACTCTTTACAAGAGTAGAAAGCCCTAACATCCCCCCGAGGCGCAGCTGGTGGGTTGGAACTGCTGACATTGTAGTTAGCTACCACCAGGCTCCCTAATAGATGTACAAAACCTGAAACTAAACTCACCCTGTCAACTCGATGCTGGCTCGTAGTGATTGATCCTATAGGAGAAGGTAGAACTGCCCCTGTGAGTATCTTTCTCCTATGGGATGGATAGTGGTGTGAACTGCCGGCACATAACCAAATTCCCTATTGATCATTCCAGGCCATAACTTTACAAAAGTAATATGAATAAACATTATAACTTAAAAATTTAAGAATAAAACCTGAGTCTAAAATGCTTCAAATTCCCAAATATCAGCTACCATAATTGGGACAAGCACATTATGTACAAAGGACAGACACTGTAAAACTCTTTTCACCGTCACTATGGGAGGTGGCAATGGGCAGCTGACAGAAACGTTCCCTCGTGGAAATTTGAACTTTTTTTAAGCAAGATGTCAATTGTGGCGACACATTGGCAGGTAGCAACTCGGTCACCCTTTCCAGTTAAACACAGGGCAGCCATACGGTACACAGAATTAAAGTGTACAGAATTAAGATATAATGCAAGCACGCATTTACTAAGGAGCCTGGCGGTGCTGTCAGTTAAGTGTCCAGCTGTTAACTACAAGGCTGGTAGTGCAAACCCACCAGCCACTCTGAATGAGCAAGCTAAGGCTCTGCTCCCTCAGAGACTTACAGCCTCAGAAACCAGACATAGGGGTACTATGACTTGGAATCGACTCGATAGCAGTGGGTTTGGGGTTAGTAGTCATATTTAAAATGAAATACTACTCCACTGAAATAAAATTCTGCTTTAAAGATTTAAAAAATGAAGTTAGGAGGTAAAATGGAACTAGAAATGGGTAAACATGAATTTTCAAACCCAAACCAAACTCACTGCCATGAAGTCACTGTTGACTCATAGCGACCCAGGCTAGAACTGCCCCTGTGAGTTTTCTCGAGTAACTCTGTATGAAAGTAGAAAGCCCAGTCTTTCTTCCAAGGAACAGTTGGTGGTTTTGAACTGCTGACCCTGTAGATTGCAGCCAAATGTGTAACCACTATGCCACCACCAGGATTCCCGAAAGGAGTAAATTCGGGGGACAGCAGTAATAGTGTATCAGAGAAAAGTTGCCCGAGAGTATTCACCTCTCTTGGGGCAGAAGGGGCTTTAAGTTTTCAAGGCTGTAAATCCTCATGGAAGGAAAGGCCTGACGATTTGCTCCCAATAAGATGACAGCTCCGTCCTTCCCTGTACCTTCTCCACTTCTCTGGTTCCCAGGCAACTGCTTTCTTTCATTGCAGAGATTAGTTTACATTGCCTAGGATTTTATATAAATGCAATCCGATCGCCCGTGTTCTGTTTGCGTCTGGCTGCTTTCACTCACCACGGTCACACTGAGATCCATTCACGGTGCTGTGTGAACCAAGTGCCTTCCTTTTTCGTACTGTACACTATTGTCACGTTCAAGGATACCATCGCACGTGTATCCATCACTTAGTGATAGATAGTTGGCTTCTTTCCAGGTTGTCACAAAAAACTTCTTTTAAAAACAGCGTGCGTCCAGTCAGAAAAACCTTAGGAACCAGTTTTATTTTGCAATGCCTGGGCTTACCACCAGTCTGGTAACTAACAATAATTTTTTTTGTCCTTGCTTTGATATTTGTAAGAGGTTTTGTTTTTAATTCTAGTCCCGGTAATAGTTGTCAGCAGTTTTCTCTTGTGAGACACTTTTCATTAAAATGGAATTGTCTCTTTGATTAAGAATCTCCCTGGTTACTGTATGCTTTGTTGGTTTCAACTGGCTTCCATCATTCTGTCCAAGCAATCACAAAGCAAACAACACATCACCCTCGTTGTTGAAGTGCCTGTCTTACAAGGCAAAGTCTTTGTTGTGTGGTTGGGGCTTACAAAGGTTTTCTTTTATCCTGAGGAGGGATGGTGTATACAGAGGATCAAATATGGGAGTCAGAAAGATCAAGTTTAACTTCTCAAGCCCCAAAGAATTAGTTGATGTCCAAATGGAAGAGACACTTAAAAGTACCCAGAACCATGGAAAAAGAAGGAAGTGAAAGGAAAAGCAGGCTACTAGAATTTTCTGTAATATAATTTTCAGCAACCTAAAGGAAGATGAGGCAAAGCACTCATAGGCATGGTACCATGATCACCTACTCATGGGGACTGAGATGGATGAGTCCCAAGAGTTCATGTTCTCTGTCTCTAACACACACACACACACACACACACACACACGAGTGAGAGAGAGAGAGTCCCCCAACAGAGACAAATCTAATTCATAGTGATGCATAGGGCAAAGTAGAACTTCCTCTAGTCCAGTGGTTTTCAACCCTCCTAATGCCCTAACCCTTTAATATGCTTCCTCATGGTGTGGAGCCCCATATGTGGGCATATCTGCATGTGGGCGGACCGGCCTGGAGACATATAGAGGAGCAGTGTCTCGGTTCCTAAAACTATGGGAAATAAGGTCTTAGGCTATGAAAGGTTCATTCAACATCCCCCCCAAAGGTTCGGGACCCACAGGTTGAGAACCGCTGCTCTAGTCTATAGCGTTCTCAAGGCATCAATGTGTAAGGAAGCAGACCGCCCAATCTGTCTCCCATGGACCAGCAAGGGCTATCAGGGGTCTTACCAAGAGCTCACTGTAATTCCAATGAGCCTTCTCTGGGTCAGTGGGACCTGCACCACCACCCAGGTGCTAAGGGGCTGTTTCTCAAAATGTGTTGTTGACACTAAAAAAAGCCAAAAAACTCAACTCACTGCCATAAAGTCGAGAGTCAGGAAAATAAGGCAGTTGTATGCCTTCTAACTTGGCTGCTAAGTTATGCATCATCACAAACTACACCAACCAACAGTGCCGGCCAGTGAATGATTGTAATCTGGCTCTTCTACCTAGTCTCTGACTCCCACCAAACAAGCTTTCACCATATAGGTCTGCTAAGAAAGCGGGGGAAGAAACTACCAGGATTCGCCAGTGAGTCGAGGATTTCCTGGTGCGTCATCCTGCTGCATATAAATTAAGCTGGCTGAGAAGCAGGAGGAGGATTTCATTAACAGCGAGAGCCAGGGGTGGAAGTGTTCTCTGGACCCAAGACCCCTGCTCAGTGACCCTTCTGGATCCAGAAGACAGCTGTGATATCAGAGGAACAGTAGCAGAACCAGGAGCTAAAGCCTGGCACAGAGCCTTGGGGCTTCCCAAAGCAAGGAGCAAGTAAAGTTGAGCGTTTTGTGCAGGAGGCCGACTGGCGGTATGGGATGCTTCTGAGCATTTACGTGGGGAAGCTGGTCTTGCTGACCCACAGAAGCAGATGCCAGTTCCTCTGGACTGAGGCTTACAGGAGTGGGGTGCCTCTGGGCACATAATTCAAGGAGTTAAGTTTGCTAACTCCTAGAGCTTGAGGTTTCCAGCAGAGTAGTATGCCCCTTTGGGCATTTATTTAGAACTATGTCACATGCCCTGATAAGTAATAATCCTAAACTAACCTTATAAGTTAACTTCCTTAATAAACCTTTTCATTGTGAATTTTGTCTGTGGGTTCTGTGTAGCCACTGCCATGGCTGTTCGGTCCCAGAGAGGTAAAATGGAAAACACTCAGATAATAAAGAGGAAGGGAAAGCTTAACCCTTTCGCAAACCATTTTTTTTACTTCCCACTTTGAATTTTGAGTTGTTGCCTCTGTTTTCAATAATGGAAGGCATACGGCATCAAGATTTTCTGATACTGATATAAATTATGGACTTCTGAAACAGGAAGGCAAAAGGTCCGTGGGAGGTGGGTGGGTGACTGTAGATGATAATTGAATTTTCCCACAAACTTTTTATATTACATGAGACTCATGTGTCCCTCTGGACTCTGGGATAGGACTGTTGTTACTCTAGACTCTGGAGAGAAGATTATGTGGGTCATATATGTCCCTCTGGACTCACCTTCCAGGTCCTTTGACAGGTGCATGCAATTTAGGGCACCTGAAAATATGGTATTTAAGTGAACATAGAATGATCATGAAACAGGCACCTTCCCAGTAATGCACAGGAACCAAGACACAACGCTTACCTGCTTTCCCTCACAGCAAAACAGCTGGAAGAGACAAAGGCTTACAAAGTCACACCTCCAAGATGCACAACCTCGCCCAACGTCCTGTAATGGCAGTACTCGGTTGCACACACCCATTACTTTGGCTCCAAACTGTTTTACAGGTCCCCTTTTAACAGTGGCGTGGGAGAGCAGCTGCCCAGGAGACCCAAAAAAAAGAAAATGTGGCAGGCAATAGAGATCTCATGGGTCATGAAACTGTTAAGGAGTAAGCTTTATGCATGCCATTACCAATGACCAACGACACTCTCGTTTTCAGAGCGCAATATGCACACTTGGAACATCTTGAACACTACTGTTGCCTTATAAGATGGCACCTTCAAGAGAAGGGTACGGTTTAGAGCACCTCTTAAAGATCCTACAACTTGCAGTAGACGAAGAATGAAAAAGAATTCTTCTTTATCCTTGAAGGAAGATTTACAGACAATAACCCCCTTTCTCCTCCCAGTTCTAAGCACAGTCTACAGTAAAAGCAAGCATGTATTCTTTCTAGAGGGATACAGACACACACTCGGTTCTTATTGTGTGGTTTTCTGAGTTGTAATAATGCACTTAGTACAAGCTACACTCTAACAGGGAGCAGTATGAAACACAATGGGCTTTCCTTGGTGAGGGGCAGGAGCGACGGGGGGTGGGGGGAACACACAAGGGGCAATCTATATTCAATGAGCAATCAGAGACTTGATTTTCAGCTAGACTGTTCAGGTTTGCTAATTGTTGTCTTAGACTTACTGTCATCAAGTCAATGCTGACTCATTGCGACCCTCTGTGGGTTTCCAAGACTCTAATTGTTTATGGGAGTAGAAAGCCCAGTCTGTCTCCCTTGGAGCTGCTGGTGGTTTCGAACTGCGGACCATGAGGATCGCACGCAGCCCAATGCATATCCACGACACCGCCAGGGCTCCGCTCACTTGAATTCTATGGATTTCCATGACCTCAACTGCAATTTGTACTCTTCCCTGGTTTCCTCAGGACCTAGAGAAGTGCTTGGAACATAGTAGGTGCTTTAACAGCATTTGCTGAAGGAAAAACAAAGATCCCAGATTTTTTTCTTACTCTCTAGTGTGGAGCTGTCCAATTACAATAGTCATCAGCTGCAGGCAGGCACTTAAAGTTTTAGTTTAAATTTTTAAAAGTTGAAAATCCACTTCCTTGGTCACATGAGCTCAGCGCCCGATAGCCAGAATGTGGTGAGTGGCGCTCTAATGGACAGTGGGCAGTAGAGTGCTCTCCCGGAAAACGCTGTTGCTCTGGTGTTGATTAGGGGGTGGCAAGGCAACACATTACACCACCATGTAAACAGGATCTGTCCTTCGGGAACCCATAAGAATGGTTAATAGGGTACAAGAGGAAAGTAAAAGGAAATAGAGGGAAGAGCTAGGAGGCAAAGGGCATTTATAGAGAGCTAAATAAAGGCATGTACATATATAAATATATTTATATATGATGATGGGGAAATAGATCTTTGTGCATTTATTTATAGGTCTAGTATTAAGGTAGTAGATGGACATTGGGCCTCCACTCAAGTAATTCCTCAATGCAAGAATACTTTCTTTTATTAAACTGGCATTCCATGATGCTCGCCTTCCTGACACAATCACTGAAGACAAAGAGGGTGCATAAGCAAATGTGGTGAAGAAAGCTGATGCTGCCCACCTATCAAAAGATATAGTGTCTGGGGTCTTAAAGGCTTGAAGGTAAACAAGCTGCCATCTACCTCAGAAGAAGCACACCAGCCTGTGTGACCATGAGGTGCCGAAGGGATCAGTTATCAGGCATCAAAGAACAAAAAGTCGTTATGTACTCACCTCCCCAATATAATCTCTGAAGACAAATGGTTGCATAAGCAAATGAGGTGAAGAAAGCTGATGGTGACCAGCTATCAAAAGATATAGCATCTGGGGTCTTAAAGGCTTGAAGGTAAACAAGGGGCCACCTAGCTCAGAAGCAACAAAAACCACATGGAAAAGCACAGCAACCTCTGTGATCATGAGGTGTCGAAAGGATGAGATATCAGGCATCAAAGAATGAAAAAATCATTTCATTGTGAATGATGGGGAGTGTGGAGTAGGGACCCAAAGCCCATCTGCAAGAAACTGGACATCCCCTTACGGAAGGGTCACAGGGAGGAGACTAGCCAGTCAGGGTACGATGTAGCAATGATGAAACATACAACTTTCCTCTAGTTCCTAAATGCTTCCTCCCACTATCGTGATACCAATTCTACCTTACAAATCTGGCTAGACCAGAGGATGTACACTGGTACAGATTGAAACTGGAAACACAGGGAATCCAGGGTGGATGATTCCTTCAGGACCAGTGGGGAGAGTGATGATACTGGGAGGGTGAAGAGAGGGTGGGGTGGAAAGGGGGAACAGATTATAGGGATCTACATATAACCTCCTCCGTGGGGGACGGACAACATAAAAGTGGGTGAAGGGAGATGTCGGACAGTGTAAGACATGACAAAACAATAATTTATAAATTATCAAGGTGTCATGAGGAAGAGGGGAATGGGGAGGGAGGGGGGAAATAAGAAGCTGATGCTAGGGGCTTAAGTGGAAAGCAAATGTTTCAGAATGATGAGGGTAACGAATGTACAGATGTGCTCTATACAATGGACGGATGTATGGATTGTGATAAGAGTTGTATTAACCCCCAATAAAACGATTAAAAAATAGTAAACATGATAAACTTTAAAAAATGGATGATTAATAGAACACAGGAAATGCAGGTGGGATTTAAACATTCCCTCAGACAGTGGTCTCGCACCTGTATCTCAAAAGCAATTTTCAGCATGACCTATAAACTCCTGGAAACTTGGGATGGCAAGATCCTCCCCCTCCAAATAAAAACTCCAATTACTAGCAATTAATATGTGAACTAACCCTTGAACATTCACAGTAAAGGCACTCTCCTGTGATGCCCTTTAAGAACACTGACAAGTTGCTCAAACCAGACCACTGATTCACATCTTCGAACTTGCAAGAAGTCCAACCAGTGGCTGTTTAGTTGATTCTGCCTCACGGTGATCCCATAAGAATCAAGTTGAACTGTAAGCTTTCCAATGATTTTTTTTTTTTTTTGCGGGAAGAAATAGATTGCCAGGTCTTTCTTCTGAGGCACTCATGGGAAGACCTAATCCTCTAGTCAGCACACAGATGCACTAACCATTTGCACCACACCAAGAACTCCTTCATAAGAACATTCTCAAGCAAACAAACAACAAAACGCTCACTGCCATGCCGGTGCCGACTCACCGTGACCCTATGTGACAACGTAGAACTGCCCATGTGAGTTTCCAAGGCTGTAACTGTCTATGGAAGTAGAACGCCCCGTCTTTCTCCCATGGAGCAGGTGGCTGGTGGTTTCAAACTATGGACCTTGATCAGAGATCACAGCTCAACACATAACCACGACTCCACCAGTAAAGATGGCCCAGTCTCCATTAGAACCCAAACAGACCACTGTTACAAAAATTAGCCAGGCAAGAAACTCACAGTAAAAATACCTGGGCTCTTTGGAGTGACTGACTGCTATTTCTTTAGTTTATTTCAGTATCTAGAACAATGTTGTGCTGAGAGTAGACACGTAAACATTTTTAAGCACCTCTGGTGTGTGGTGGTTATGAACTGGGCTGCTAACCACAAGATCAGCAGTTTGAAACCACCAGCCGCTCCATGAGAGACAAGTGAGGCTTTGTACTCCTGCAAAGAGTTATCATCTGAGTTATAATCTTGGGTTGCTATGTGGTAGAATCAACTCAGGAGCAGCGACTCATTTTCAGGATTTCTGGTGGCATCGTGGATTAAGCACTGGTGGCGAACCACAAGGCCAGCAGTTCAGACCCACCAGCTGTTCCCAGGGAGAGAGATGAGACTGTCTGCTCCCTTACATATCGAGTCTCAGGATGCCTAGAGAGAAGTTCTACTGTGCCCTATGGGGGTCATGGGAGTTGACAGGAACTTGATGGCAGCGAGATTCTCTAACATGTTGAAGGTTCCTAGGTGGCATGAAATGTTTGTCCTTCACTACAAACCAAAAGATAGTCTACACCCACCGGGGCTGTCATGAAAGGCAGGCAGGCTGGTGAGCTGCTTTCCGAAAGATTCTAGTCAAACACTCTACAGAGAGGTCTATTTCTCCATGAGCTGAAAGCTACTTCAGGGCAAGTGGTATTAGCCTTTTTTTTTTAATTATACATTCCTCTGCCAAATCCAGGATGATTGAAAGTGTGGTATTTTTTAATCACCTCTTGGAAACAGACCATCTACTCTCCTCAGCTGAGTAGATACAGGTAACCAGATTGCATGAAGCTACGTGGACTGAAAGAAGCCCGCATCCCCAAAGACACATTTCTGCCACTTTCAGCATTACACAGTGTTTCAAAATCTAAAACATCGCAATTTCAGACAGAAATTGTTAAGGTTTCTGTCAAATTAGAGCTTCAATTCAGAAACGCACACAGACCTGAGCTGGCCGCCCCGAATGCCTTTTGCAGAATAGCAATGCACCACATAGTGCATTTTGTGCTCTGTTCCTTACCCAAAGGATGTGGTTTCGAGGATCCTCCTCTACCCCCCCAGAAAGAGTACCATGAGGATGAATTTGGGTCTAAGGACTCTAGCCCTTAGAGTTCTGCCTTAAACTTCCGGCCACCAACATGTGCTTAAGCGTATTCTTCTTCCCATTGTTGACGGCCGTAACCCCGGCAACTCACAGCTGACACCTCACAATTTCCACTATTTCTGCTTTCAAACAATAGCTATGAAACTATGAGTAACACGTGTGGCTTTTTTTTAATGTTTAATAATAAAGTTGGCTCACCAGATAGCTACATTTGTTCAACTCATTTTAAAGTGTCTATTCAAATTCTCTTTCAGATAAAAATCAAATCTCATTTAAGTAAGTAAAAAGTGTGCTCTTGGGAACAAATGCTTGAAAGGAAGTTGGTCAGTTTCTTTCTCTTAAGTTCCACGCTTAAAGAGTCAAAGGTTGCTCAAGAATTGCAAGCAGCTAATCAATTATTTCCATTCAAAAGGAGTGCCCAACCCTAAGTTGTTTAATAAATAATATTTTAGTAGATACAAAGGTCAGGAACATCATTTACTTAAAGGACAAGTGCTCGGCTGCATGTGTAAGTCGGGCAAAAAGACCGGCAGAAAATTTAAGGCCCTGGGGAATGCCAAAAATAGACTTTGGGGCCAGGGCATGGCACCCCACCACACTGGACTGGAACCACTCCTAAAGGTCAACAAACAGACCTAGAACTGTTTATAGGCTTTTCTCTTTTTTCTCCAGTCATTGGATTTTTTGTTGTTATTGCTGTTTTCTTTCTTCTGTTTTGTTTTGCTCTGCCTTATTTTGGTGCTAATTAATGTCACTGCATGTCTAGCTAGATAAGATAGGTGGGATAAATTATTCAGAGAAGAAAACAACAAGACCCACGGCTCCGAGGGGACACAGGAGAAGGGGAGGTGTGAGAAAGGAAGGGGGCTTGTTAACCAACCCATGGCGACGGGAACAAGTGGACTAAAATCAATGGAGAGAAGAGAGTAGGAGGCCTCGTGGGGTTCAATCAAGGGCAATGTAAATGAGAAGAACTAGCGAAACCTGAATGAAGGCCAAACATGTTAGTGGGACAAGAGGAAATATATTTATATATAAGGATAGGGAAATAGATCTATGTACATATATTTATATATTAAGTATTAAGGTAGCAGACAGATATTGGGTCTCTACCCAAGTACTCCTTCAATGCAAGGACAATTTGTTCTAATAACCTGGCATTCCATGACACTCACCTTCTCAACATGCTCACTGAAAACAAAGTGGGTGCATAAGCAAATATGGTGAAGAAAGCTGATGGTGCCCGGCTATCAAAAGCTATAGCTCCTGAAGTCTTAAAGGCTCGAAGATAAACAAGCGACCATCTGGGTGAAAAGCAACAAAGCCCACATGGAAGAAGCACACCAGCCTGTGTAATCATGAGGTGTCGACTGGATCAGGTATCAGGCATCAACCAAAACAAAATATCGTATCATTATGAATGAGGGGGAGTGTGGAGTGGAAACCCAAAGCCCATTGGTAGGCAATTGGACATCCCCTTACAGAAGAGTCTCAGGGAGGAGACGAGCCAGTCAGGGTGCAGTATAGCAATGATGAAGCATACAACTTTCCTCTAGTTCTTTAATGCTTCCTAACCGCCCCGCCACCACCACTACCATGACCCCAATTCTACCTTACAAATCTGGCTAGACCAGAGCATGTACATGGGTATAGATCAGAACAGAAACACAGGGAATCCAGGACAGATAAACCCCTCAGGACCAATATTGAGAATAGCCATACCAGGAGGGGAAGGGGAAGGATGAACTGATCACAATGATCTACATATAACCCCATTCCCAGGGGGGGTGGACAGCAGAAAAGTGGGTGAAAGAAGACATCTGTCAGTGTAAGACATGAAAAAATAATAATTTATAAATTATCAAGGGTTTGTGAAGGAGGGAGGGTGGGGTAAATGAGAAGCTGATACCAAGGGCTCAAGTAGAAAGGAAATGTTTTTGAAAATGATGGTGGCAACAAATGTACAAATGTGCTTTACACAATGGATGTATGTATGGATTGTGATAAACGTTGTATAAATAAAACGATTTTTAAAAGGAAATGAAAACATATGGCCTTTTATTTTTTCTTTTATAAACCATTTAACAAGTTTTACAAATGATATCTTTCTGGATATACTTTTATAATTTTCCTGCTCCTGGCTTACCAACTAAGACAGTTGACTTGTCAAGAAAGAAAACAAAACAGCAACCAATAAAAGAATGATTAAATGGAGAGGTGGTGAGGAGGAGGCTTATATTATTCTATTGGGAAGTCAAGTAGGGCCTTATTTTTTTCCAATTCCCCACCCCCCATAGACTAATAAGCCAATTTTTTCATTTGAATATTAACTAATACTCATACCAGGGAAGTAACCAAGGTTATTCTGATAAACCAGGATAAACAATCACACTAATTCTATTAAGCTTCATGAGAAAGGTAGCATTTTGTGAAATAAAAATCAGGTGAGTGTTAATAAAATGTATCCCTCTAGTTGAGTTAAAAGGGGGAAAGGCTTTAAGAAATGCATTCTAGAAGCGCCATACACAAATGTTTTTGTTCACGTGAAGGCAGCAAACAGCCTATTAAAGAGTATAGAGCATGAATGGTCAAATGTAAAAACAGGGACCGAGTCTCCAGTAGAACCAGAACTTTTAACTCATTTTGTCTTTAAGAAAACCAATCCCTTCTGTACCTCAGCCTCTAGTGCCCTGTGGTTATCTGTTACTAGTAAACATTTTCAGAAAAACAAGATTTATAGCCTCCTCTGGTTTCTATCCTTCCACCTAAAGGAATAATCCTCCATTAACAATACACTTAGCATCTCCACGGCAACTACCGTAATTGGGGTGTTTCAACAGGAGGATAATTATGTGGAAAACAAAGCAATAGAAGTAGTGTAGAATTAAAAAGGAAATCACTTCCACACAGCCCTGGTAGGGAAATAATTCCTGAAAAAAAGGTGAAACTTGCTGAAAATAACCCTCGGGGTTGCTAAGCTGTTGGAGCCCAAACTGTCTAGGGCATTAAGACACTCAGGTGTGCACTGGAGCAAGTCAAGGCTTCAGAAATGGGAGACAAGAGAAGCTGCAGACAGACAGCATTGCCCAGACAACTTAGAGAGGAGGTTTCAGAAGTCAGAAGGAACTTGCAGGGGGTTTTGCATATGGTCTCATACGGAGAAGAGAGTATCGGCTTCAGGGGAAACATCCAAAAAGATAAGATGAGCGCCAAGCAAGGCTTTTTAAGGGGCCCCTCGGTGGCAATCTGAGCTATGGTCACAGTTATGCTTTGACTTGGCTGCATAGATTTCTTTTCAGTGATCCGGCATGTGCTCGCTTACAATGCAATTCTCTTTCACTTGGTGCTATGAGGCCAACCAGCAAGTAAAAGAGGACTCTGCTTGGGGGAGTGGCCTGCCTCCAGTCTATAAATGGATGTTCTGGAAGCTCAAGCTTTATTTCTTGACTCTACACTATCTTCTGGCTGTGTTTGTAGCAACACAGACTTGTGAAAGCCTCTGGCCTGTCGCCCCAACTGCAACCCTGCGAGCTAGCAGGGTCTGTGCCTATCAACTGACCCATGACTTTAGGACTTGGCAAACTAACTGTTTCTTCACAATTGCAAGAGTCATTTCCTTTCATGTATAATGTATAAGGGCTGCTAACCACCAGGTTGGCAGTTCAAAACCATCGGCCTCTCTGGGCAAGATGAGGCTTTCTGCTTCCATTAAGACTTAGAGCCTTGGAAATCCTCTGGGTGACGATAAGTCAGAATCGACTTGATGGTAATAAGTTGAGTTTTATACTCATATTGTCTATAGATCCTTCACTGACTGTTCCCCTGGAGTAAAAGGACTAAGAATACGGCTAACGGAAATGAAAGGTGGATGTTTCCAACACACCCACAGGTAGTCCAACAAGAAAGGCCTGGCGAGCTGCTTCTGAAAGGTCAGTCTTGGAAATCCCATGGAGAGCAGTTGTCCTTTGCACACACGGAGCAGCCGTGAGTCAGAAAGGACTTGATGACAAATGGTTAAGAAGGCTTTGGGAATCACGTGTTGGCAACTACAAAGGAGGAGAAGGAAGGAGAACGGACATATAGTCCTCGGCTGAAGCAGTCTAGGCCAGACAGTGCTTACAAGCTCACAACACACGGAATCCATGAACAGGAATGGGAATAGCGATACCAGAAGGGTAGGAGGAAAGAGGGGAGAAGAGGGGAAGAAGGGGGAACCGATATCAATGAGTGACACATAATCACACACACCCCTCCAGGGGTACAAACAACAGAAACAATAGGGTAAGGGAGACAGCGGTTGGTGTGAGATATTAAAATAATAATAATAATTTATCATCTATCAAGGGGTCACAAGGGGGGGAGGAGTTGATACCAAGGGCTCAATAGAAAGTAAATGTCTAGAAAAGAATGATGACAACATCTGTACAAATATGCCTGATGCAATTGATGTATGGATTATAAGAGTTGATCTTATTATAATGATCAACTTATTGATCATTATATTTAAAATGATCTTTTAATTTTAAAAATGGCACTGATAAAAACAAACTAAAAACAGATGTCACAGCAGGAGGATGGCAGACTGGGAATCAGGAAATATTTGTGTCTGCCTCGAAGAACACAGTGCTAGGTAATACAAGCAAGCAAATAAAGATGGTTGAAAATACCCAACTGATTAATTTATCAAACTTGTAGAATATCTGGACCATGTTAGGAAGGATATATCTCTATATCTATATCTCCTCTTCTCAAGGACCTCACAAATCAACAGAACATCATTGTACAGCATGGTAGGTAATGTAGTCACAGCAAAAGGCCTAGATGCCCTGAAATAACAAAGCGAATTGCACACTGCCCATGCTGTAAAGCAAAGAGAAAGAGGGAAGATTTTTTTGGTCAAGGATTTGGAGGTTAACTGTGATAATCAGATACGTTTATGTCAACTTGAAGATTTACAAAAGCGTAAGGGTAGGGTCCAACCTGCCAATCAAATCACACCCTGGTGCTGTCTCCTTGGGGATGCGGCCTGTTAAAAGGAGGAGCACGGGACCCTCTTTCTTTCTCTGCCTTTCCCTTCCTGCTTGCTGGTGACCCTGAGAGCTGCCGAAGCCCCGCCATGCTTCCACTACGTCAATCCACAGCACTTTACCCACCAGCCTGTGATCTTCCTACAATTTGGCACCATTGCATGCGGCTGCATGAGTTGAAAGAGAAACTCATGGACTTGAGTTGGACTGGGCTGGGGTGCTTGCTTGATACAGAATTACTTCCTGGTATAAAGTTCTTTCTTATGCATATGTAAGTGTCACTGAATCTGTTTCTCTAGTCAACCCAGCCTAATGCACCAACTCATTTGTGTTTCAAATGAATCACCTCAAAAGGCTCTGCAGGGTCCCCAACATCCTCTACCAATGAACTCTTACTCATCTTACTCAACTCTTCGAGAATTTTAAAACAGAACTGGTTACCTCACCCTGCTCCAAACATTCGGGAGACTGTGCTTCTGGTCCTCCTACCTCACCAGTTATATCTGACTTAGTAAGGCTGTTCTCTCGCTCAGGGCCTACCTCAGTCTCTCTTCTCAGTCTACAAAAGCCCCCTAGGCAACTAGAGATTTCCCTTCCCAAGACTTTATATATCACTGTTATGCTGAATGCCAAACCAAAACTCTATTCTCAACAACTTCTTCATCAACCCAAACACTAAGAGTCATGCGTGGTTTCTCTTTGGTTTAAATGCAACGCATACAAACACACACGTCTGGTTGGTACCATCTCCAACACTCTCAAATCCCTGCCCTTCTCCATCTCTAATACTATCCCATTACTCCGAGCACCACCACTTCTCATGGAGAAGGCTGCCTAAAAGGCTCTTCTCTGATCTCCTTGCTTCTACTCTCGGCTCCTTCCTCTCCCACCCTCTGCCTGGCAAAATGCAAATGCCTTACAAATGCAAATCAGATCATGCCTCATTCCTCCTGAGAATACTGCACAATACATGTGGCCTAAGAGTCATATGTCTGAAAAAGCTTGCTAGCCTTATCCAACCTGGCCCTACCTGCCAGGTGACTTCATGGCCTACCACATTCCACTCCACAGACCGCAGTCCCACGGGCCTCTTCCCCATCCCTGTGTATCACAAACTCTTTCCCGCCAAAGGCTTGGGACATGCTGCCCTTTCCACTGGCTCCTTCTCATCCTGCACATCTCAGGTCAAATAGGGGCCCTTTAGATGAAACTTTCCTGACTGGGCTAGACTCAATACAAACAAACACTGACCATCAAGTTGATTCTGACTTGATTCTGACTCATGGTGACACAGTAGGAAGAGTAGAACTACCCCCTTGGTTTTCTGAAACTACATGTCCTTGAGGGAGCAGAAACCCCCATCTTGCTCCCGAGAAGTAGCTGGTGCGTTGAAAGTGCTCCTCTTAGGGTTAGCAGGCCAACTCATCACCCACAATGCAAGACCAAACTCACTGCCATTGGGTCAATGCTGACTCATGGGAGCCCTTGTGGCAGAGTGGGTTATGCTTTGGGCTGAGCCTTAGGGGAAAGATGAGGCTTTCGACCCCCATAAAGAGTTACAGCCTGAGAAACTGACAGGGACAGTCATCTTCTGTCCTATAAGGTCGCCATGAGTCAGAATGCTAGGCTAGGCCTTCCCAATGACACTCTGGTTTTCTTTTAAAGAACTTACCCAAATCTATACTTGGGGTTCTTCGGTTTCCTTGCATATCATCTGGTCATCGTCCTTTTCCAGCACCCTTTTCTCCCTCAGAATACACCCTCAGACAGTGTTGCATGGGGTCAAGACCTTCATTGACCAATTCCCAGACTCAAGAATGATGTCGATCACACAGTATGTGCTTTAAACATTGGGATTCTATTAGCATCAGGATTGATGAGGGTATGGGACTAAGCCTCAGCTCCTTGTGTTTTAGGGGCATTTGGTAAAGTCTACCCATTTATGAGACCCAAGGCAACTAACCTCACTGACAGCAGTACATTGGTGAGAGCAATGGCTTGCTCAATGGCTGGGAGGATTTTCCCTATGAATTCCCTCCTTGTTATTCAGTGCTTCCTCTCCACAGCCTTTCTCTCCCTACCCCCACCCCATTCTCTAATACTGTGCCTGGGTCCTATTACATTCTAATCTTTTCTATTCCTGGCAAACTGATACTTGATATCAAATAATGATTACTTTGATCTAGATTTTACAGTGGCATTTATTCCAAAATGGTTGCAATAAGCAACTGAACAAGAACGCAAATCAGTCAAGCACAGCATGCCAACAAACAAGGCAAAGGTCGACAACAGATAGACTGTGGGAAGCCAACACTGAGGGAAATGTGATGAGGACTATATTTCCTAACATAACAGAGGGAATCTGGAAAGCTAGTATATTCCACGGTAGGAAAGCCTCCACACTTTGGTATGTTAGAGATCAAGTCCAAGCACATTATCCTGCTTTAAATATCATTCCCACAGATTCTCCCTTAACAGCTATGCTGCCTGAAAGTAGACACATGGTTGATTTTATCTCCCTACCAAAGCAGACTATCTGGTTGCTATCTCTTCTGTCCTTGTCCCCCAGCGCCCCTCATACCTTCCCCCAATTCAGGTATTAGGTTTCCTCCCCTATGAGCTCAGGGACCTTAAATGTAGATACCACCCACCTTGTGATGCATGTAACTACTGAAATCTTATGGCTGCATATAAATATCCCAAGACAGTAAAGACACTCTCTTTTCTCCCACTTCCATGTAGACCATGCTGAGGTGAGCATGCTACCAAAAAATGTGTCTGACTCCTTTATTTTACTCTCTCTCCTATCTTTCCTATTCTCTATGACTTGACTATAATCTTTATATATTATAACTGTACAATTGCGTCTGCTGACCCTTCGGTTGTTAGAGGCTGGTTTCCTCTGACAGGTAGACAGCAAGATGACAGATGAGAGGTGTCTAATGCAAAATTCTCTGACATAGGAAGACCAGGCCAGAAGATGCATACACTCTACAACTTCCTGGCTCACGGAGGCAGATTAGCAGCCCTCTCTGTCCATGGGCAAGCATCTAAGCACTGTGAGCAAAACACTGGGGTGATAACTGCAAGGTTATAGGTTCAAACCCACCAGCCATTCCTTGAGAGGAGAATGAAGCTGTTTCCTCTCATAAAGATTCACAGCTTCAGAAACCTTACCTAGGGTTGCTAAGAGTCAAATTTAATTCTAGAGCAATGGGACTGGCTTTGGGGTAACCATCTAAATATTTTATTTATGGACCCTAGCACAAATGGAAAGTATAAAGATGGGGAGCAGAAAGCCTCATCTTTCTCCCTAAGAGCAATTGGTGGATTTAAATGATTGACCTTGTGGTTGGCAACCAACTATGCCACCTGGGGGCTCCTTGGTAACATATAGATAACCTTACAGAGATGTTCCACTGTCTGTGGTAGCTATATAATCTGGTGTCAACTTGAGACTATTAAGAATGAAGGAGTGGAGTTTAGCCTGACAATCGGGTCTCAGCTTGATGTCCTCATTTGCAGGTGCTGTGGAGATAAATAGCTCACTGGAGGCCAGACCCAGACTCCCTGCGTCTTCCTGCTGACAAACCATATGGAGATATGCTGATGAAGCGCAGAGCCCTGAAGCTGGAGGAGCCACATGGAGACCCATGCTGCATTGAGATGCTTCCATTTCCACTGTCACTGGGCCCACAAGAACTTCTACCCCCTGGCCTGTGATCTTCCTGCATTCAGCATCATTGTTTGTGCTGTCTGAGTCTAAAGAATTTATGGACTTATATTGATATATGGGGTAATATTGGACTTAAGGGCTTGATCTGGACTGGGCTAGGATGTTTTCTTACTATTCAGTTACTCTTTGATAGAAAGCTCTCTCTAACACATAGATGAGTGTATGTGGATTTGTTTCTTCAAGTCAACCCAGACTAACACTGTCCTATCCACTCATGACGATAAGAGCCAGTTGTGTGCATCTTCCACTAAGGCAATTCCATGACATGCTGCTGTGTTGTAGCCACATGTGGAGTGATGCATGCAGCACAAGTGGGACCAATAAGTGTTATGATATATATGTTGCACAGAAGTTTTAAAACGGGGGGGGGGGGTAGGGTCACAAAAAGGAATCCCAAAACCACTGGCCAACAACAGCTAGGGGCTGTCTCAGAGGGTTTCTCAAGTCTTCGTGGGGTTGCAATGAATAGTATTGAAGGGCTGGTAGCCCGTGGCCACTGCGCCCTTGGCATGAAGCCAGAGATGTGCTCTGAGTGTAAACTGTTCCCCAGATCTGACTGGTTGAAGGAAACAAAGAGTAAAAACTTCAGGGATTTTCTATCATTTGGGTCTTGTTGCTTTTGGTTTTGGAAATGAACTTATTTGTCACTAGAGACCGCGTCCCTTTCAGTTTTGCTATTCTGTCTATTTTGTTTAAGTCACTCAGCTCTCTAGTTTGGTGTGGAGGATTCTGGAGGGATATTGTTTGTTTGTTTGAGGAAACATACTGTAGATACATACACAGCCCATTTCAGGAAGTGAAATCAACAACAGTCAAGTGTGACTGCCTCCGTGTGTGGCTTTCTTCCCTCCCTCCTCAACAACCTCTTGTTTGAAATTGAGACTATTAGCTATTGATGCTCACTCCAACTGTTGAGGTAATCAAGACACACTATTAAAATTAACTTCAGCCACTTATTTTTACTCTTTATCATGTGGCTATCAAGTCCACTTCTGTCGATGCAATTCCTGACCCACAGTGACCCCGTGTTGGTTTCCAGGACTATAACTCAGGATGGGAACAGAAATCCTCATCTTTCTCCCTGACAGCAGCTGGTGGATTCGAAGTGCCAACTTTGTGGTTAGCAGCCCAGTGCCAAAATCATAGCACCACTAAAGTTGCCCACTAAAAACAACCACTGCCTTCAAGCTTATTCTGACTCATAGCCATCCGAGAGGACAGAATGAGACTGTCATTCGTTAGGTGAATAGAAAGCCTCTTCTTTCTCCCACAGAGTAATTGGGGATCTTGAACTGCCAGCCTTGAGGTTAGAAAGCCAGCGTGTAACCACTATGCCACCAAGGCCTCGCCTAACAAGGCTACTAGAAAACTTAAATTATGTGTGTGGTATTCCGAGTGGCTCGCATTCTATTTCTGTTGGGCAGCACAGAGTACCCAGGGGATGGCTAGCTCCTGGGGACAGGTCAGCACATTGGTCCAGGGTCTGGCCTTGGCAAGCTCACAAATGACTGCAGCACTTCCCCCAGGAAAGAGATGCACGGGAACATGGGGTCTTGCTAACAAGGGGCTTACCAAAGAAGATCCATATAGTGCTTTATCAACGATGGCTGGGAGATGTGCTAGGCCCCTCCTTGCTTTAGAAAAGGTCACTTAACGAGTCACTTAGGAGCGGTTCCTTGGGACACCCTCATACTGCTCTGAAGAAACTGGCAGGGGAAAAGCAAACTATTAACCATGGAGAGCTGTCTGGAGGCAGAAAGCAAGCACACAAGTCAGAGTCCTGTGGGTGTTGCACCCACACAGTCTGGCCTTGGGTAGTTTCCAGACTAAAGAATGGGATCATAGGAACATCTCCTCTCAAAAGCAATGTAGAACACAAACACAAGCTTTTTTCTGCTTCCCCACACTTAATTTGCATTTCTTCCAAACCTTCACATTCACAAATAAACGACTCTAACTTAGGGCATACATAAATTTTTTTTTTCTGTCTCTCTAAATTAGCATACTGACTCCAAAGTAAAAAGGGTACATTTAAAGAACTATAAATGTAAAACTATTCCTGCTTCCATGGTCTTAGTGTTTCAATTTTTTAAAATACTTCTACAGAAGTCTCTCTCTCTTCCACCTTAGAAATAGCTATATATTTATATCATCCAGTGAATTTTCTTTAAAAGTCATCAAAATCTGACCATAATGTTTCATTTCTTAAGACAGAGGAAAATACTCAAGCTTTTCTTTCTTATATTTCTTCATGGGAATGAAGGGGAGCCCTTCACTGAAGGGAGGTGATCCCAAATCATAATGTAATATTGCTCCTGGAGAATGCCTTAGAAAGGCAGGAAAGGAGGGCCGGAGGGTGGACAGAAAGATGGAAATTAAGGAGGGAAGGAGGAAGGAAGACCCCATCTCTCATGACAGTCTTAGCCATCTTTGACTTCAAAATGTTGACATTGTGTCGGTTCTGAGGAGCTATGTTGGATAAGCATTGGGCTGCTCAACTGCAGGGTTGGCAGTTCAAACCCACCAGCTGCTCCAAAAGAAAAAGCAGAGGCTACCTCTTCCTGTAATAATTTATCGCCTCAGAAAGGAAGTCAGAATCGATGTTTTTTCCTTTAATACATAGTCCTCAAAGTCCTTTCTGCAGCTCAGCTGGCACACATACAGACCTCCTTAGGTTGCGGCTTCGTCTGGGCTGGAAGGAGGAACGAGACTGGGAGGCCTGGTGGAGGCTAGGTTATGCATGCATCAGCTAACCGCCCGGTCAGCAGAGTGAGCCCACCGGCAGCAGCTGCCCACAGGAGAAAGGTGGGGCTGCCTGCTCGCATGAGGACGATAGTCGTGGGCATTCTACTGTGTGCTGCGAGGCTGATGTAAGCAACTTAGAACTGACTGATAGCCTTAGGTTTATAAGCCTGTGAGGTCATTACAATAGACGACCCAGTAATTTAAGTCACCTTTGATTTGTGGCATCCCTTACGACTACTGCTGCTCCCTGTGTTTTAGGAGGGGGCTTCAAATGGTCACAGAAAAAAGCCCATTTGCCCATGAACTTTTTGAAGGCCCCTCATGTAGACAAACTCTGGCGCTCAGAGAAGTCACACTGATGCTGTCACTTGGCAGTTAGAGCAGAGAGCTGGTTTTTAAACCTTTGCAGGGAACCTGGAGTCAAGAAGCAGGTGATCCTCTCCCCCTATCCCCACCACATTTGGTTTGTCATCAAAGTTCAAACAAACACAAGGTTATGGCGACCACAATTCAATTAGCCAACTCTGACCCAAACGCCCCAAGTAGCTATCCTTGACTTGCTCCAGAATCAATAAACACTTCTTTTTACTGAAACGTTAGCACTTCCATTTTAAACATTTCCCAGGTACAATAAAAAAAAAAGTATATTGACGTGAACTCCTCCTCTCCCAAAGGAATTAACTGTAGATATAAAACGAAACAGCTTCAAAAATGTAAACACTTGCTACAATCTGCTGTGTCCATACAAGCACAGCTGAGACTGGATTGTTCTTTCTAGAGCTGGTGTAAAGCAGCACCGAAAACATGAGATTGGCACTCTCTGGGTTCGCTTCCAACACTGCTATCATGGCTTACAATCCAGGGACTTTCCTTGTCGATTAGAGTGCTGGAATCAGAAGCCTGACCCGGGTCTCAATGGATTGCAATCCAGGTGTCTGCAGGGCTAGTGCCTTCATGGAAAGAATCCTCATCTTGCCAGCCTGTGTTCCTCCACTCGTGGCCTTCCTCCAACTTCACAGCCAGCCGCAGCAGGTCGCTTCTTTCTCATGCTGCCACAGCTCTGGTTCGGGTTCTTCTGACCCCCTGCCTTCTCTATTTAAGGGCTCTTGTGACTGCATGGGGCTCCCGAGGACCACTTAGAATCATCTTACTTGAAGGCCAACTGATGAGCACTCCTAATGCCATCTGCAGATGTTTTGCCTTTTTCTCTTCTGTCATAAAATCGAACATCGTCACAGATTCCAGAGATCAGCACACAGACATCTTTCTGCTGCTGTTAGTTGACATGATGTCAATTCCAACTCATGAACCCTGTGTGCTACAGAATGCCCTGCACCTCTGGGCAGGTCTGGGGGCTGTAACCGAAACAGAAGTAGATCAGCAGGCTTTGTCTTTCATAAGATCGCTGGGTGGGCTTGAACCAGCAACCTTCAGATTAATAGACTCCTGCCATAGAGCTGATTCTGACTCACAGTGATCCTGTGAAGACAGGGTAGAACTGTCCCTATGGGTTTTCAAGACCATAACTCTTTTCCCCACCCCGTTTTATTGGGAGCTCTTTCAGATATTATAACATTCCATGATTCAATTAAATCAGCGGTTCTCAACCTGTGGGTTGTGACCCCTTTGGGGGTCAAACGACCCTTTCACAGGGGTTGCTCGATTCATAACAGTAGCAAAGTTAGTTATGAAGTAGCAACAAAAATAACTTTATGGTTGGGCATCACCACAACATGAGGAACTGTAAAGGGTCGCAGCATTAGGAAGGTTAAAAACCACTGAAGTAGATCAAGCATGATTGTACAATTGCTGCCATCATCATTTTCAAAACATTTTGTTTCTTCTTGCACTCTGATATCAGCTTCCTTTTATCCCCTCACACGCTACCACCCAGGAACCCTTGTTGTTATATTAAGTATAATAATTATTGTTATTAATTTTTTTGCCAAATCTTACACCATCCAATGTATCTGTTTGCCTACTGTTCTGTTATTTGTTCCCCCTCAAGTGGGGTTATATAGTTGCTATCAGGCTTTCTACTCCCGCAAAGACCTTAACACTTTGTGGAAGTAGAAAGCCTCATCTTTCTCCCTCAGAGTGGCTGGAGGTTTCAAACTGTTGACCTTGCAGTCCCATGCATAACCACTACTCCACCAGCGCTCAAGCACTAGCCATTGCAGCCATCCAGGGACTTACTAGGCATCTTTGGGACATCACTATGTTTATGGTCCAGCATGTTCTGTTTCCAAGAGAAACTTAAAAAAAAAACAATATAGTGAAAGACTCAAGTGTACAAATCACTCTCTTCTGATCAGGATTTTTACCCATCTTAATTTATAATGTTAACAAAACAAATGCACACAGAATGGCAGGCTCAGAGTGCTCGTTTCTTGCTGACCTGAGGTGCTAATCCCCGGAACGTGCTGCTCCCCTCAGGACTCAACACCAGGACGACTGAGCACTCAGAAGGCTCTGGAGAGAAATGACTCATCTTCCCATATAGCAGTGGTTCTCCACCTTCCTCATGCCGCAACCCTGTAATACAGTTCCTCATGTTGTGGTGCGCCCCCCCCCAACCATAACATTATTTCCGTTGCTACTTCAAACTGTAATCTTGCTACTGTTATGAATCGGGTAACCCCTGTGAAAGGGTCATTCAACCCCCACGGGGGTTGCAACCCACAGGTTGAGAAGCGCTGCCATTAGGGAATTAAGCACGAAGTCTGCCGGTAGTGACACTGAACCACGTGATGTGGTTGCAATCCTCCAGAGGGGCAATCATAAGGAGGGGACAGGTAGGGTGCATCCTTTGAGAAAATGTCACAGGTAAGGATACAAAGGAGGCCCCTGCAGACATGTGCTATATAGTCTACAATCAGCAGGGCAATGGTTAGAGACCCTGCAGGCAGACCGCCTCCTTTCAACGCCCTAATCATTCGTGTACGTGTCATATCAAGAAAACTGCTGAAAAAGAAGAACCCAAACATGGCCGATGGTTACTATGGGCGAAAGACGAGGAGGCCGCGCTTAGGGTTGATGTTAAAAGAAAAACAAAGGTAATTCTGCCCCATACTCACTGTGTAACCTTGGGCAAGTACTTTAACTGATCTATGGCTCCAGTAAACTCACTGTGCATCACATGGATGCCGACTCACTGACCCCATCCCGCCTGAGGGTTTATGAGACTAACATCTTTATGGGAGTAGAAAGCCCCATCTTTCTCCCGGGGGGGTTTGAACTGATTACCTTCTGGATTGCAGCCTGTAAACACCAGGCCACGGGGCTCCATTGGAGCTGATGATATGTCCCTCAGAATGCTTCAGGAGAAGTAAATGAATAATATGTCAATGAGCTTAGAACAAACGTTGGCACACGGTTAGCATTGCTTAAAGGATTTGTTAGATATCATTTTATTTATCAATGTTCCTGCTTGCTGCTTATCATTTTCTGCGGCTGTCTATTGTAGTCAAGTTCCCTCAGACTTATGGAAGCCCCGTGTATAATCGAGGAGAACTGAGTCCCTACTTTTCAAGGTTGTGGGCCAGGCTGCTACCAGCAAAGTGGCTGGTTCAAATCCACCAGTTGCTCTGCCAGAGAAAGTTGAGGCTGCCTGCTCCCACCAAGATTTGTAGCCTCGGAAATAGCAGTGGTCTTGGGTTGGATTTGACTTTCCAGAAGCAGGAGGCCAGGCTTGTCTTCCCAGACAGCCTGTCATCTTTCGGCTACCAGTTTCGGCTTCAGAAGATTTCGCTAACTAGCTGATAGGCTGAAGAAGCAGACATTTGGGGTATGAACTAATCCATCATAAAAGATATGACATCAACATATGCAGAAATATTCGACGGCGTCCTTCTGGAAGAAGTGGAGTACAACACTAATTTCATCATAACCATCCCCTCTGTTGCTATTAAAGAAGGATCGCAGCAACTAGGGGGCATAACTGGCCAGCCACACATCCCGCTGGACAATGCAATCGCTGAAGACAGTAGCAGCTGTGTTAAATAAACCGCCTCCGGCCTCCTAAGGAAAGAGGCACAGCTTGGGCAGGGACAGTAGGGTTTGTGATTCTTAATGTCTCCTGGCATTTCCCGGGACAGTGGTGCTCATGGTACAATCCACCCCCGACGGTCCAGCTCTGGGAGGGACAATACCAGTTGTGCTGAACTCACATTCTCAGTGTCTGCTGGGAGAGCAGGCATATTGCGACTGCCACTTCCAAAGCCTTTCAGCATTCACAGCTGACATGATAGACTTCTTGTGAACCGTCCTGGATTCAAACGCAGTGAATAGCCAGCTTCAGCCACTGTACTTTAACCCCCAAAGAAAGACAGTGAGGGGCCCTGGCTAGGAGCAGACTGCCAAGCTCACCAGAGCACCAAGCAAGATGTGACAAGTGGATCCTGAGACTGTTTTACATGAGAAGCAAGGATTCCATTTCTGAGGGACCAGAAGTGAAACCTCTTTTTAAAGGCAAAGGTGCAACCCATAAGGCGGTAAATCAGAAAGTATCGCGACTATCACGTCAGGTCCTGCACGCACGGGTTTATTACAAACCTAACATGGTTCAACACGTCTCTGTGATCTCAGGAGTGCCCTTGTCTCCATCTCATTAAGGGGTCTTCAAAGACAAGGTCCAACCCAAAGGGGGCTTTTGAGGGTTTCTGCTGGCCCAGTGAAATCCCAGGCAGAGGTCAGCTCTGAGAGTGTCGGAAACTGTCCTTTGGGACTCTGAGAGTCACTGGGATCGTCCATTCTCGAAGGTCAAAGGGTGGTCACAGGGTTGACGATGCCTGGACAATTACACTGAGTGCGTTTTCTATCGGGCCTGTGTACCTGGCTTATTCTTTGAGGGTCGCGAGGGCTCTCCGATGGGAATTTCATTGGGAAACCGTACCCCCCTACCCTACAAGGGGGGAGGTGCCCTTGCAGACATCTTCCTGTACCCAGAGCTCAAAGAACATTTCAAAAGAGCACAACCAGAGGCCCTCAGAGACAGCAGACCTGCCATGTGACACCATCTGAACGGAGGCGTGCAGAAGTCTGTAGGGAAGGGTTAGGGAGCAAGAAGGTACCACCGCCTGCAGATGTCTGTAGACCTAAGTGGAGACTGTTCGGAACAACAGCTTCATGGTTGTGATCTTCTGTGATTTTGTAGCAATACTTTGTTACTTATCCTCCTATATATGTGTGTATACATATACAAATGCATAGAAAGAGACACATCACACACACACACACACACACGGAAGATGAAGCTTTCTACTCCCATGACGAGTCTTGGAACCAGACAAAGACAGTTCTACCCTGTTTTAGAGGGTCGCTATGAGTCAGAATTGGTTCAATGGCAGTGAGTGAGTGTGTGTGTGTGTGTGTGTGTGTGTGTGTGTGTGTGTGTGTGTGTGTGAATCTCTCTATACATATCACCATAGCAGGATAGAGAGGGAAGAGGATTTACTGCTCCTTGCTGAAGTGACACTGCGCTTCTACTAAAGGTAGGTGATGGGAAATTGTGGAAATGAATACTGGTGCTAATTGTACAACAAGATGAGCACATTGCCATTAAATTGATGTTGAAATGGCAAAGTTCTCTCATATACATATTTTAAACTACATATATAGCCATACATAGATACATGCATATATATATCCATATTTTTTTAAAAAGGCACAAACTCACTGCCATGGAATCAATGACAATTCGTAGCAACCTTGTTGGACAGGGGAAAACTTTGAGGTTCCAAGACTGTAACTCCTGATGGAAACAGAGTTCATCTTTCTCCTGCGGCACAGCTGGTGGTTTTGAACTGCTGATTGTGACCTTGCAGACTGCTACCTCTTTCTCCCACAGGGTGATTGGTGGGTTCCAATAGCCAATCTTTTAGTTAGCAGCTACTTACTACACACTGTGGGATTCAGGCTTACTCTAAATGTTTCATACATATAAACACTTATCCTGTATATGGTCATCTTATGAAGTAGCCTATTTGATATTTACAGACAGGAAATGGAGCTTCATCTGCAGAAATTGCCTAGATTACCCAGTGGGAAATCATAACACTGGGATTCAGATCCAAATCACTTGAGCCGCCCAGTGTTCATCTCTGACGTGACTTCATCTCCTTAAGGTAGCAGAGACCAGAGAAATATTCCAGGTCATAGGATGGCAGATATATGTGGGAGCTCCCGAAAGTTCATGGAAAGATTCCATTGTCTTTTCATTTTACTTCTCCATGAGCTTTTTGAAGCTCTTTCGCATAGTCCTATATCGATGTATATATCAATGAAAGACTGGACACATCTCCCTGACAGAGGCATACAGAAGCCATGAGACAAAGTGGAAAAGGAATGGGCATGAAATAAGCAGATCCAGCTTCCCTTGCAGCTCTGCAGCGTGGGGTGCATCACCTTTTCGACCTGCGTTGGCACCTCCACAGCGGGGGGAGGGGGGGAAGCTCTATTCGCAGGGCTAGCGGAAGATGAAGAGAGCATTGCGCCTACTCTCACTAATCTGGGAACCCTCACAGCAGGACCGATAAACAACGTCATGGATCATGGAAGGGTGTGGGCATGGAAAAGGAAGTTATCAGTGATTTCATTGAACTTGGATCAACTATCAATGCCCACGGAAAAGATAGTCAAGAAATCAAACCGTCTATCACACTGGGCACATCTACTAAAAAGACATCTTTCACGTTTCAAAAAGCAATGGCTGAGGTACATTTGACTCAAGCAGGGTCTTTTCAGTGGACTCCCAGGCAGAAAACAATGGATACATTCCAAGAAGAAAGCAAACGGGAGAATGAACAAAGCAGATAAACAACCAGGCACAATCCTTTGAAGTGTGATGGTGAGACTTTGCCTTGCTTGCTTTGGACATGTCCTCAGGAAAGACCTCCCACTAGAAAGGACGTCATGGTTTGTAATGTAGAAAGTCAGGGAAAGACAATGAGATGCATTGACACGGCAGCCGCCACTTGTAGACTCAAAAGGACCGACTCTCATGAAGACAGCGTGTTTCCTTCCTTCTGCTTTACGTAAGGTCCCCCAAGTTAGAGCTGCTGCCAACTGAAGACAAGCACTTCCCTAGTCTGGTCCGGCCCACTGAATCATTTGATGGCTGATCACTGTTACATACTAGCAGCTCCACAGTTAAACTATCTTATGAGTCTTTTTGACACTTTGCAGATGGGTGGCTATTTAGGGTTATCGCCTTTCCACACACCTCTGGCAAGGTTAGCAGTTCGAAACCACCAGCATCTCTGTGGGAGATTGGGCTATCTACTCCCCTAAAGCGTCACAGTCCGGGAACTCACAGGGCAGATAGCTATACCCTGTGCTATAGGGTCACTATGAGTCAGCACTGATTCAATTGGATAGTAGTGAGTTTGGTTTGGGGTTTAATTTTGTCCCCCTCCAGTGGTCTATGATCTAAAACCATCTAGTCTTTCCTAAATCCCTTTCTCTACTCCTAAATAAATTAATTTCTGTATATTTTCTCTAGGTCATAGGCTCATCTACTTAATTACAGTAATCCCATGTACAGTTTCAGTGAAAAGCTCCCTTAACCCTTCTAAGCAATATATGCACATGTGTGAAGAGGGTGCTTCCCAGATGACTCTAATTGGCAGAGCAGGCCACAGATGCTCTTGACCATTGACTTCACTCCCTCCAGGGTCTCACAACCAGCTGCACGGGATGCCAGTCAGCAGGCCTCTAGAACAAAGAGATCAGGGGCCACTTTCCCAGGGCCACAAAATGTGCTTCTGGTACTTCCCCGCTTTTTTTCCTGCAGCGGTTTCCCCACCTCCAGCTTTATCTCAGGAGCAGACTCCACACTGAGATGCTAACCACAAGGTCAGTGGTTCAAACCTACCAGTAGCTCCCTGGGAGAAAGATGAGGCTGTCTACTCCTGTAAAGATTTAACATCTGAGATACCCACAGGGGACGTTCTACTTTTTCCTATAGGTGGCTTTGAGTGAGAGTTGACTCGATGGCAGTGACTTTGTTTTTTGGTTTTGAGAGTTACTATATCTTGCAATCCATTCCATTTGTGGGGAACATTTAAAAATATATATATATATATATATTAATTCTTATCATGTACTGAAAGCACACTCATGGCATACTGGGTTACTCATAGAACTGCTAACCACTCGGTCAACAGTTCGAAACCAGGTCTGCAGGAAAAAGATGAAGTTTTCAACTCCCATAAATAGTTACTTTCATACTTATATTATCTTGTCAGATAATTGACTGATGATCATTCTAAAGTATTCTATAGCCTAATAGAGTTAATCATAAAATTAAACATATAAACCCCAACACACACACACACACACACACACACACACACACTAGTTCCTGAAACCCAAAGAGGAAGTTCTACCCTGTTCTACAGTGTCGCTGAGTGAGGATGAAATGGATGGCAGTGAATATATAACACATCACATATTTCACACTTCTGATCAATTTAATAGGAGCCCTGATGCGGTAGTGGGTTACTATTGGGCTGCTAACCCTAAGGTCAATAGTTTGAAACCACCAGCATTTCTTGGGAGAAAGACATGGCTTTCTACTCCTATAAAGATAGATTTAGAATCTCCAAAACCCACAGTGGCCATTCTACTCTGTTCTATATGGGTAGCTGTGAGTCAAAACTGACTGTTGATAGGACGTGAGTCATTTAATGAAAAGAACAGAATGGATTCCAGTGGGAGGTACTCAAGTCTCTAATTTCCCCTAAATGTGATCCCTCGGCTCATCTGGTTGGAAGTATGTAGCAATTGGCCTTTAATCAGATATTTATCCAACATCTTCCTGATGTGCACAAGTATTGCTAGGTATGCCTGGAAGGAAGTGGCGTTGTCTATTGTAGAGAATTCAGCTCATTCCCAATTTTGCCCAGATCTGGCCATGACTGACATCTAGGATCAATCTAATACCACCATCAAAACGAATCAAGATAAATGTAAACCTTCTAGTAACTTGGCATTCCATGATGCTCACCTTCCCGAAAAAAATCACTGAAGACAAAGTGAGTTCATGAGCAAATGTGGTGAAGAAAGCTGATGGTGCCCAGCTATCAAAAGGTATAGCACCGGGGGTCTTAAAGGCCTGAAGGTAAACAAGCGACCATCTAGCTCAGAAGCAACAAAGCCCACATGGAAGAAGCACACCAGCCTGTGCGATCAAGAGGTGTTGATGGATCAGGTATCAGGCATCATCAGAACAAAAAATCATATCATTGTGAATGAGGGGAAGTGCAGAATGAAGTGCAGAATGAATGAGGGGAAGTACAATTGGACATCCCCTTATGGAAGGGTCATGGGGGAGGAAACAAACTAGTCAGGGTACAGTGTAGCAAAGATGAAACATTCAACTTTCCTCTAGTTCCTAAATGCTTCCTCTCCCCACCTCCCACTATCATGATCCCAATTCTACCCTACAAATCTGGCTAGACCAGAGGATGGATACTGGTACAGACAGACAGTGGAAACACAGGGAATCCAGGGCAGATGATCCCTTCAGGACCAGTGGTGAGAGTGGTGAAACCAAGAGGGCGGAGGGAGGGTGGGGTAGAAAGGGGGAACCTCCTTCCTGGGGGATGGACAACAGAAAAGTGGTTGAGGGGAGACGTCGGATGGTACAAGATATGGCAAAATAATTTATAAATTATCAAGGTTTCATGGGGACGGGGAGTGAGGAGGGAGCAGAAAAATGAGCTGTTGCCAGGGGCTTAAGTGGAGAGCAGAAGTTTTGAGAATGATGAGGGCAATGAATGTACAAATATGCTTTACACAATTGATGTATGTATGGATTGTGATAAGAGTTGTATGAGTCCCTAATAAAATGATTTAAAAAAGAGAAACATACAACTTTCCTCTAGTTCTTTAATGCTTCCTCCCCCCAAGTCTCATGATCCCAATTCAACGTTACAAATCCAGCTAGACCAAAGCATGTACCCGGGTATAGATAAGAGCTAGAAACACAGGGAATCCAAGACAAATAAACCCCTCAGGACCAATATTGAGAGTAGCCATACCAGGAGGATAAGAGGAAAGTAGAGGGAGAAAAGGGGAACTGATCACAATGATCTACATAACCCCCTCCCAGGGGGGTGGACAACAGAAAAGTGGGTGAAAGGCTAAATCAGTCAGTGTCAGACATGAAAAAATAATAATTTCTAATTTATCAAGGGTTCATGAGAGAGGGAGGGTAGGAGAGGGTAAATATGAGAAGCTGACACCAAGGGCTCAAATAGAAAGAAAATGTTTTGAAAATGATGATGGCAACAAATGTACAATGTGCTTGACCCAATGGATGGATGAATGGATGGATGGATGGATGGAAGGATGGATGGATGGATGAATGGATGGATCAATTTGTTGGTGATGAGTTGTCCAAGACCCCCAAAAAATGATTTTTGTTTTTAAAGAAAGATAGAGTGAATGTGAGCTTTAGGGAAAACTACGAAGGATGAGAAGTGGCACTTTCCTGAAGCTTGTGCTGCTTCCCAGAAATTCCCAGCAAGTGGGTGGCTTTGAACAAATAGAAATGGCTTTTATCACCATTTGGGAGGCTCCATCCAAAAAACTCCTGCCATCCAGTCAATTCTCACTCATGCCGACCCTATAGGTCATAGAGAACCGCCCCTGTGGCTTTCCGAGACTGTAACTCTTTTTACAGGACCAGAAAGCCTGACTAGTTTAAGGAGAAAGCTTTCTCTCTATGTCAGCGGTTCTCAACCTGTGGGTCGCGACCCTTTCACAGGGTTCCCCCAATTCATATCAGTAGCAAAATGACAGGGATGAAGTAGCAACGAAAATAATTTTATGGTTGGGGGTCACCACCACATGAGCAACTGTATTATAAGGTCACGACATTAGGATGGTTGGGAACCACTGGAATTTACAAAACACATTTGCGTAACACAATGGAATCCAAGGCAGACGCTTCTAGAGTTTTCACTTGCACTGTGACTCAGTAACCATCTGGGCTGTTCTCTCTGAGTTGGAATCTACTCAATGTCAATGGGTAGTGTGTTAGCCTTGAACTCATTATCATCCCATCTCATCCGCTCCCTTGTTCTAAAAGGTGGCTATTTCTTTCACTTAAACACTTGTTCTATGTGGAAGTGGTTAATGCAGAGAGAACATCTGCCATTCCTACAACCTTCACAGATATTTAAGAACAAAAGCAAATCCTCACTGCCATTGAGCCAGATTCTGACTCATAAGGACCCTAGGGCAGGGTGGAATAGCCCTTTGTGAGTTTCCCAGACTGTAACTCCACACGGGGGTAGAAAGCCTCATTTTCCTTTTCTAGAGTGGCTGGTTGTTTTGAACTGCTGGTCTCAGCAGCCCAGTGTGTAACCATATTCCAGCTATTACATTCATTATCTTCTTCAGTCATCACGATTAACCAGCCTCTAATTAGCCCACTCTTCTTAACAGAAGCTCAGTGTCTCCTACACACTAACACGATGGGTTTGACTATAGGAAGGGGTATTTTGGAAGAGAAAAAAAACACATATAGAACTGCCAATTCAGTTAATGCTTGTTCTTTAAAAAATTCTAAAAATTAATCCAAGTTTCCGGTGCTCTGGTGGTACAGTGAACCAAGTTGAACCTGGGTCCTGTGACACTATCAGTCTGAAATACACAAACTGGAAGGTTGTATCTTAAACTTTTATTAGCAAATCATCAAGTGAGACGGGCTTGACGGTAGTGAAAACCAACCAATAAATAGTTCTTTACCCGATTTCTACTTTAACTCTACCTATTTAATTCTGTTTTCAATTAAAGCGATTGGTAGAAATGAATAAACAGAGCTGATCTGGATTTTCCTCCATCAGAGGCTGAATTTAACACCATTCAGGCACTAACAGGAGTTCGGGGCAGCATTGTAGCTTTGATATTCAGACTGGAGTCTGCAGTTCAGAACCACCAGCCCCACGGAGGGAGAGACGTGAAGCTGCTGAGAAGAGTAACGATTTAAATTCTTGGTAATACTGGAGTAGGGTCGCTATGAGTCAAGTACTGACTTGCTGGTGGTGGAGTTCATGTATTAATTTATTAATCATTAATTCCTTAATATTGATCATTATTAATAAAAACCATCCGGATAAGTCAGATGAGAATAATAAAAATGTGAAGCAAAGGCTAAGTTAAAACTTTGACTCCGGAGCAAAGAAAGTGCTATATCTATCATAGTAAAATTTGAAAAAGCTTTCATAATTTAACAAACATTAGCTAATAGAAAACGTCCTGCATGTTCATTAAATCAATCCTCAAACATGTGACTTCATGGTATACTTGTCTAGAGATCCAACAACATATTTTTGAGGTTTTAAAAAAGGGTGACCTGTTTAAAATTGTTGGGGCTTCTTCTAAACCTGGTGACAAATATGCCAAAAGTAGGGTTTGAAACAGCTGATGTGTCTGACTCGGTACTAAAGAAGCAAAGAGCAGAAGCAGGCTTCATTTCTGAGGCAGTTCTGGAAAAGTGTGCACTGCTCCACTCCTCTACGGTTCCCTAGGAAATCAGTCTTTTGGCTTATCACAGCATTATGAAAACAAACGATATTTTACGAATGTCCGTAGGTCCCATTTTTCATCTGATAACCTCCTTGGGTCCCTGGAGCTGTGCAGCTCTACGCAAAAGATGCATGCGCATGCTGTCGTGACAACCTTATGGAAGACTCAACAGGGTCCCGAAATGAAAACACCCACTATGGAAGTTTAAGGGAAATAAGAAAGTCTCCAAAATGGAATTTGGTTTTTAAAGAGAAAGACAAGACACCAAAGGTCTACTCAACTGAGCATTACATTTCATTTTTTAAAAAACAAATCTATTTATTGGCAGCCCCTGACACTTCGATTTTTAAGATGAAAAATTATCAAAACAGTCAGTGTGCACACAACGAGAACTAGCTAGAAAGATATTGAATGCAGCCACTTAACCCTGTGGACACTGGAAACAAACTCAACGTTCCATCAAGTGGAACAGATCATGTCACGATACATTAGCACAACAGAAAACTACAAACTATATTAGAATATTTTAGTGGCATGAGTAATGTCCGTGTTATCTAAAAATCCACTGCCATAGAGTTAATTATGACTCATAAGACTGTATATCTTTACAGGAGTAGAAAGACTCATCTTTCTCTCTGGGAGCAGCTGGTGGTTTTGAACTGCTGACCTTGATGTTAACAGCCCAACTCGTGACCACTGGGCAGCAGTGCTCCTGCAGAAAATGAACTTGGTTTTGTAAAGAGTGAGTTGTGCAACTTCAGATAAATTGTTTCCTTAAAATCAGTTTCCTTCTCGGTAATACCTACTTACTACCAATCATACCTACCACATGGGGTTGGAGTAGTTTTCCATGTATGAGAACAGTTGGCGTGCTGCCTAGTCCAGAGTAAGGCCAATGCAAATTAACTTTACATCGACATAGTAGTGTGGGAAAAAATGGAAAACAATACAATATTAAGTGGCCTTTAAACGGCCAGATTATGGTTGAATTATTTTACCTGTATTCTTGAATTCTCAGTGAATAACACACTACTTACAATAGACATATCATATGATAGACATATCATATGGGGAAATGAACAAATTAGAATTTTCATACACAATGATAACTGAGAAATTATTTGCTGAATTGATCTTTCATGTTTCATTTAGACAGGTTTGCTCCAGAACATTGAAAATGATTTAACCTAAGGGCTACACTGGTCTATAATATTTTTATTGGATAAAGCAAGGCATATTTGCATTGGTTAGTCTAAGATATCTGAGTCCCAAGTGGAGAATCACTAGGTAGTCATTATCAGTGGGGGGTAGCCCATGGCAGCATCATTGATTAATTCTCCCATATTTCCTTCCAATTCCTCCCCTCTCCCACTTCTCAAGCTCTTGATTTTCCATTCTGCGTTCCCCCCCCCCCCTCTCTATATAACCAATAATCAAAACCTTAGGTCTCTCTCCAACAGACTGTAAACCTCTCCAAGACAGAAAAGGTCTCCTTCATCTTAGCACACCCAGCAGCAAACCAAAACCCAACTCACTTCCTTAAAGTCCCAGACACCCAACAGGGCATGGTAGAACTGCCCCTGTATCTTCCTCCCAGGCAGAGGCTGGTGGGTTCGAACTGCTGACCTTATCATTAGCAGCCCAAGGCCTAAATACACTATGCCACCAGGGCTCCTACACCTAGCACAGTAGCTGGTATCTAATAGTTGCACACTAAATGAACTGAATGAATGTCTGATAGTAGCAATTAATTCAGAAGTGACTCCAATTCCCTTATAAGAGAATTACGGGATAATACAATGGTTACTTTTAAGGCTGAAGTTGTTTAACATTCTCAGTAATTTTCCCATTTAAAAAAGCCTCATATCAAAGCATTTCTTTTATGAAGATAAATAAAATTTCTCATTGTATTCCATTATTAACTATAATAGATAAAAGAAAACACTTCTCCATCCTGACTAGCTACAGTACACATCCAATTTTGTTTAAAATCCCATAAAACCCCCAGAGTTTAAGTAAATTAATCAATCAGATGGCCACAGGTCTGACACCCATGCTCCCTCTACACCACCCTGTAGACAAACCTCTCCTTTGACACTAACCGGTACTGTTAGAGAGGCGCCTACGACCTTTCCTCATTCCGGAGCTTAAGTTCCTACCACATACTTCTTATGGCTTTTGAGAGGTTCCATGGGAAGAGAAAAGGGTATTAATTCCAGGTTTGTAAATTATCCAGCTTTATTTAAAAGTGAAAGTAAAGAAAGTAAATTAAATATTAACTGGGATCCAAACACTCCCACCGGAAGAGCAAACCAAAGGGCTATCAAAGGAAAATCTTGCACTGCTTTAAGGGTGGGGAGGGGGAGACAAAAAAGATAGGGACAAAGTCTGAGGGCGCTTTCTACACATTCAATCTTCCTCTGTCTCCCAGGTCCTGTCCTTCCAGCCACTCCTCTGAGGTTGTTTGAAAGGCTTAGACAGAACTTCCCACACAAAAAAACAAACAAGTTATCCACCCTTGAACTTCCTGGGAACCTAAGCACTTGTCAAAAGAGACCGCTAATGTGGATGTCACAGGCTAAATCACCCAGCAGATAAAGAGGAAAATGTATGCAAATGAACTGGTTAGTTCTTAAGCCAGCTGGAACCTACTCCTATTTATATACAAACAGCTACAATTTAAGGAGGTCTGGTTGCCAGACAACAGGCTAGGGGTTTGGAGCTTTGATCCTCATTCCCATTTAACTGGCTCGGCGTGGTTAAGAGACCTGCCTGAGCCAGGAGATGAAATTAGAGGCGAAATCAAGGACTTGAGAAGAATAGATAGATGGAAAAGCCATACCCTACGCCGAGGCACTCAACAGTTGAAATCGCTTCAAAATTTAATACACACATTAAAAAAAGAGATTTTACAGTCACATGAAAGCAGACAGAAGTATGGCAAAGGTTAATAAAGACAAAAGACACTGGAGCTGTTTCATGAAGCACCATCCACATGCCAGGCATCTTCACGGGGTCCACACCAACACGTTTGTGCTAAACGCCAGGGCCCCCTGCGCGCCTCCCCCTCAAGGGAAGCGAGTCGGGCCGCTCCATGCTGAACATTTCCGCGTGGCCAGCCCAGAGTGGCACTAATAGGGTTCACAGGGCGCCCTTCAAGAAATCAAGAACAAACCAAAAAGTAGTCACTCCACCACCCCGGGGTGGAGTGCCCAATAAACAAGGTAAGCACAGGCTGACTTGTGCTTACTTACTAATCTGTAGTGAACAGTTTAATGTTTTTTCACCACAAATTAATTAATACAACCACGCTTACTGGAGTACGCTGTCGCTGTCAAACCCAAAACCAAATTCACTGCCATCGAGTTGATTCAAACTCCCAGCCACCCTGCAGGGCAAGGTGTAACTGCCCCCGTGGGTTTCCCAGATTAACTCTTTACAGGAGGAGAAAGCCTGCCTTTCTCCAGCGGAGCAGCTGGTGGTTTTGAACTGCTGGCCTTGCGGTTAGCAGCCCAACGTGGACTGTGAATTTGAAAAGAGGCTTCCATTCTCGTGGAAGGTGCTAGCTAGTGGGGTCGGGAGAGAGGCAGAAAGGGCCACAGCTAAGAGCAGGATCTTTGATGGGGTAAACCAGAAGCAAATCGTCCACTGCAGCTCAGTAAACATAAGCACACCTGTGTTTACCTCGCTGAATGGGCAATCTGACACGGACTCCATCCGTGACCTCCAGTGGATCTGAACAATCCACGGCTCCACTGAAATGGTACAAACGAATGGTGGTTGGAAGGCTCGGAGGAGGAAGGCGACGCGGAGCTATCAAGCACAACCCAGGGAGATGCCCGGGGGCGGGGCGGGCAGAATTGGGGCCACGTCCCTGGTTCCGGTACCCCCCCCCCCCGCGGGCGCTCCGCAAGACGCGCCGTGGCAGCCCATCCTCCTCCTCCCCGGCCTCTCCCCGCGCTCCTTACCAGCTCCCAGCCCACAGCACTTGCTCCCGCGATGGGGGCTCTGCGGAGGACAGAGCCCGTGGCCGCAGCCCCCGGCCAGCTCGGACGCCGCCACCGCCGGGCCGAAGCCGCCGCAAAGTTTGCTCGGGCCGAGCCTGCGGCCGCCGCGGGAAAGCACCTCCCGGGTGGGTGGCTCCCGCGGCCGCCGCGCTGCAGCTCGGGCCGGACTCCGCGCGCCGAGGGCGGGTCTCCGCGCCCCGCTGGCGGGCGGCTCGCTGTTGACCGCGGCCCGCGCGCTCCTGACATCACTCATTCTCCCACGCCCTCGCCCGCCCCCTCCGCTCGCAACAGTGACTCACCCTTTCGCTCCGGGGCGGCCGGGGCTCGGCGGGCGACAAAGCGGAGCTAGAAGAACCTGTGCCGCTTCCCACGGAGAAATGCCCAGCCGAGGAGCCCTCCCCGCCGCCAGCCTTTAAAGGTGCAGCGAGGGAGGGGCTTGGCAGGCCGCGCCCCGGGCGCTGGGCGCAAAGGTGCAGGGCCCCGGAGCAGACCCCCGGCCTGCGGTCCGTGTGGCAAAGTTCTTTGGGTGCCGCTCCTGGCAAGTTTCAGGGGTGGGGCCGGGAAGGGATTCCCCACCCCCGCACCCGGCCTGATTCGGGGACCGCTCCCTGACGGCGGTGAGTGGGTTCCGGGGGCGCCCGGGTTTATTCAGAGGGCGTCGCCCGGCCGGCCAGGGTCAAGAAGGTGGGTGTCCCAGCCTCACTGGTTGCCTGGCAGTCTTAGTCATGAGCCGCCCCAAGGCAGCTCTAGGTGTGAGCGGGGAGGGTATTTCCAAGTTAATGAGACTAATAATACTTTCCCTTCAGTGACTAACCAGCGTGTCATTTGTCCTGTTAATTGATTTGCTTCTCGTTTAGCGTAAGAAACGGTAACCAAAATAAACAGGGAAGGGAGAATTCACAGCTCAGCGGAACCCTGTGCTTTTCTGCAGCACTGGGGGCAAAGGCGGCCACGTGTGGTTTCTTTGATGGGTTCAGTCGTTGCTGTTGTTTTCATGATTACTGAAAAGGTGTTGCTGCCTAAATAAAAATTCTGAAGACTCCACATTGCCTTGAAGTTGCTCTTCATACGACTGCTGCACGGTTACCGAAGCTCTAGATAGTCTAACCAGCATGAACAAGAGGGAATTTGGCCAAATCTATATTGAATTTAACTGACAGGTGTGATTTATGTTAATATCAACTTCCAGGGGGGGGCGGTTATAGGTAGCATTTGCGCTGGCTTACAGTCAACAAAATAACCAACCATAGGCATCTTTGGGTATGTAGTGGCGACATAATGTTGGTAAACAATCATCTTGTCTTTGGTTCTTTCTTAAACAGCCCATTTGGAAAAGGAGCTGCCAGAGCAGAGACTAACCTACAACTCGGTTGTCATACTACAGACCTTTTTCCCAAATGAAAATACTCCTGAATTAAGCAAACGCTCAACAGTATCGTTATGAAACGTGCACTTCTATAAAGCTATAGAGTAGTAAGGAACCAGAAGAGCCCATTGACAACTGAAATTTATATTTCCTAAGCTTATTTTTCCTTTTCAATAAGTAGCTTGTTCCCAGTTTTACAAAGCCCAGGCATTTTGACCAGAAGGATTGGTTTACTAGGAGGCAAAGTAAATGGAAATTCAAACCAATAGTTTTTTTGCGGACAATCACAAATCGGATTCAGAAGTGAGTACCCTGTTTCTTGATACAGAAAAACTAGATTTAACCTCATTACCATATGATGTTTTGTTTATAAGATTTTATAGATATAATGCTGTTGTTGTTATTAATGGACTGCCTGCGGAACCATTGTGTGTTTTTAAATGTTTGTTAGAAAATGAGGAGCTGATTCCAGGAGCCCAAGCGGAGAGCGAGAGTTTTGAGAACGATGGGGGCAACACATGTATAAGTGTGCTTTACACAATTGATGTATGTGTGGATTGTGATAAGAGTTGTATGAGCTCCAATAAAGTGATTTAAAAAATAAAATGTTTGTTAGGTAGGATGGATTTGAGAAATATCCTGTGGGACAAATATGTCCCAACAGACTCTGGCAATAAGATAGTTGGATGAGGTACTGAAATTTCTTTTTCACTTGAATATTAGCTAATACGGAACACTGCAGTTTCCCAATTTGCTAGAGATCGTCAAGTCGGTTCCAACTCCTCTAGACTCTTTGTCCAACCGAATAAGACACTGCCGAGTCCTGTGCCACACTCACAACTGTCCTTGTGTTTGATCCCCTCCATGTAGCCACCTGGTCAAACCATCTGACTGAGTCTTTCCTTTTTGCTGCCCTGCTACTTTTCCAAGCATGATGTCCTTCTCTAGAGACCGGTCTCTCCTGACCACACGTCCATAGATGAAGTCTTGCCCTTCTTGCCTCTAAGAAATATGTTCTGACTGTACTTCTTCCGAGACAGATTTGTTTGTTCTTTTGGTAGCCCATGGTACTTTCAATATTCTTTGCCAGCACCACAATGCAAAAGCATCGATTCTTCTTCGGAAGGTCATTTAAAAGCAGTTACAAGCAAACAAACAAGCAAACCAACAAAAAAACCAGTTGCACCAGTACACTGACAGGGAACTGCCAGAACTTCAAGCCAGATTCAGAAGAGGGGAGGTAATGAGGGGTATCGTTGCCGCCATACTATATTGTTGGCTGAAAATGGAGAATACAGGAGAGGTGTGCAACTGTGGTTTTCATTGATAATCGTCTTAGGCTGGGTTCTCTAGAGGGTTCTCATATATGTATATAGTTTTGCTTATATACATATTTAGATAGAGATACTTACATCGAACCAATGATTCATACAGTTGTCGAAGTGAGCAAATCCAAGCAAATGTTTTGCTAAAGGCTTCTCCAATCTCTATGTGGACTGGCAAACCCAAGACTGGCAGGAAGAAAACAGGCTTGTGGCTGCAGAGGCCAATGACTCCAAGGTCAGCCAGTCAGGCTTGTGGCTGCAGAGACAAATGAATCCGAGGTGGGCAGGCAATATGGCAGGCCATTGACTCAAGCCCCAAGAACTGGAGGTTGATGAGCCAGGTGCAGGATCTAGATCCAGCCAAAGGCAAGTAGTCTTTTCCACAGAGTTCACTTATACTGAAGCAAGTCATGCCCCTTCAAACATAAGAGCAACAGTGAGGACGGCACAGGACCAGGTGGTATTTCATTCTGTTGTACAGAAGATCACCATGAATTGGTATCAAATCAATGGCACCTAACAACAGTGAGGAAATTTCCTTTTGACTGATGGCATCAAAGCTGTGGTCTGCGTGAGGGCATTGTCTCTCACTCTAATTTTATTATGGATTAGATGCTGGTAGCAGATACTTTTATGGAAATCATTTCATTGAATTACATTGTATCATGGGGGATTACTAGGTCTTAACTGCCAAGCCACTGAGCACCCTGGCCCAGGCAAGTTGACACAAAATGTATCAAAACTATGTAAAGCATTAACCTGTGTGGATCAAAAAATTATAATGTTTTTTTAAAGGACTTTTAGAACATATGTAATTGTGCTCATGTGGAACCTGTGCTAGGACCAAGAAGTGGTCATTGGTACAGAACCACAGGATACAGCATGGCTTAAAATCAGGAAAGGGAAAGGATATGTGTTGCCTTTCCTGCCATATTGGAGCCTGTGGAGGCCTGCTGAGAGCAAGACTTCCAAGTGGCAAATATGTCTGGAAGGATGTGGCCCAAGGCCAATTTTGCTAGCTACAAATGGGGGTCTCCAGACCCAGAGGTTACACATGGCTTTTCTTAAAACTGAAGAGCTGATTTTTTGTTGTTGTTATCGTTCTTATTTTTTAGTGTACTTTTATCCTTACAATGTGTGTTAGTCAGGGTAGACTAACCAAAGAAAACAGAGAAACAAATCCATAGACACATAGACACTCATGTGTATAAGAAAGATCTTTATATACAAGAGCAATTGAATATTGAGAAAACATCCCAGCCCAATCCAGATCAAGCCCGTAAGTCTGATATTAGCCAATATGTCTGATACCAATCTATAAAGTCCTCTGCAGACTCTCGCAACACATGCAGACACCGAATGCAGGAAGCTCACAGGCCAGTGGGTGGGAAGTCTTGCATCGCAGCACTGGCAAGGGTCTCCACGTGGTTCCTTCAGCTATGAAAATCTGACTGCCTAAGGGTAGCTTCATGTAGCTTCTCCTCACAAATGTCTCCCAAGGAGTGAGTAGAGAGAGAGAGAGAGAGTCTTCCACCTCCAAGGAGGAAACACAGGCGTTTCCAGAATCCTCAGGAGAAGGCCATGTCCACAGAGAGGCCTCATTGGCTATATCCTGATTGACAAGCTAGACTCCATCCTTACACTCTTAATCCTCAAATTGACACCAGATTATGTAACTACCACACAACATATCATGTTTTACTAAAGTTGCGATTCATCACCTTGAACATTAATGATGATGAATGATCTGAGGGATAAAAAGAAAAGATGGATAAGTGTATTTTGTGAAATTTATTTTTTAAATCCAGTGCCTTCTGTAAATCAAGTTTTACAGACATTCCTTTGGGATGATGAACACAGTGATTAAGTTAGTAAAACAGTATATATCTGCAGAACCCATCTGCTTGTATAATCACTCCTGCTCTGAATTTACCTGTCATTAATGCAACCAATAAATGGTTATTGATTTACCACTTGATGCTCAAGATGTTTATATAAAAATCACCGTGCGCATTTTCTAAATGTACAAGGAAAAGTCAATAAGTGTTGCTACTGGTGTTCCAGTTCATATATGCCTGGGTTTATTCCAAATAAAACCTGCCAGCAACAAGGTCACTTGCCTTAGTCTCATTTGAATTCTCTCCCCTCCACCCCACCCCCAAAAAAGGTCCTATCAAAGCAGTGATTTACAAGGTCAACTTAGAAGGTTATGGTGATTCTTTTGGGAACTCCACAGGGATAATCTTTAAAGATTTTCTCAAAGGACACAGGATGACCAGTGGGACTCATTAAGAAGAAATATTAAGAAAATGGAAACGTGCACTGCTGAGCAAAAGACCAAGCAAGTTGTGACCAAGCGAGGTCTCCATCATGACAATGCACCTATTCATTCTTCAAGGGCGTCACAGGCCGTCCTAGAAGAGTTTCATGGGGAAATCTTACTCCATCCCAAGATTCTTGGTAGTGCTGTGGGTTAGGAATTGAGCTGCAGATCTCGAGCTTGGTGATTTGCAGCCTGCCCTTTAGGCACTCAGTGGGGGAGACATATGAGGCTTTCAGCTCCCACAACGACTTTCAGTCTCAAAAACCAATAGGGAGTAGCTCTACTCTGTCCTGAGTCCAAACTGACTCTATAGCAGTAGAGGACGGATTTTACCCCATCCTCCCTAACCCACTCATACTCTGTAGTTGAGTCCGGCTCAGAAGGAGCCTAGCGGTCAGAGTGGAATGGCTGGCTCAGGTTCCCGGGCCTGTGACCCTTCACTGGAGCAGAGCCTCCTCTTTCTCTTGCCCGCAGGCTGGTTAGTTTGAGCTGCCAACCTGTTGCTCAGTAGCCCTTCTTGTAACCCACTATGCCACCATCCAACCCCCAGCCTACATTCTGTCCAGCCTACAGCCTTGATACTGCCCTTTCAGATTGAATTTTGTTCTCCCAACTCAAGATGTGAGTATCTTGGCGATATCAAAATGGCTGCCTTGACACGGTTGGTATAAATGAAAACCCACGGTCATAGAGACAATTCTACTATACAGTGACTTTACAGGGAGGGAGTAAAACTGCCCCTGTGGGTTTCAGGACTGTAACTTTGCCAGAGTAGAGAGTCTCTTCTCTCCTGAGGGCAGCTGGTGGTTTGCAAGTGCTGAGCTTACGGTTGGCCGTTCAATGCGTACCCACTGCGCCACCTGGGCTCCTCCGTGGAGGGGAAAGAGTGATCCGGAGGAGCACTAAAGCGATGGAAACACTGCCATCACACGTGCGTATGCTTCTATGAAAGATAGGTCGAGAGACAAGAGCTTCATAGTTTGATATTTTTGTTCAGGTAAGGCTCCTATGGTTTTATAGCAATGCTTTTTGACTTGTGTCAACAGTGGGGATATTTTGTTGTTCTGTTGACTTTGCGTGAGGGTGTTTTTGTGGCATTAGCATTTTCCTAAGACCCAGCATTGTGAGGAGCTGATAGCAAGGGCTCGAGTAGAAAGAAAATGCTTTGAAAATGATCATGGCAGCATAAGTACAAATGTGCTTGAGGCAATGGATGAATGTATGGATTGTGATGGGAAACATAAGAGCCCCTAATAAAAGTATTTCATAAATTTTTTTGTGTGCAAAAGATCCAGCATTGTGTTGGGCATGTAACTATTGAGTGAGTAAATAAAAAGTTGAAGAAATGTTAAGGAACAAACCAATAGGAAGGACAACCCAATAGATTAAAGCATTTCAAAAGGCCATAATAGATCCAGTCAATGCCATCTAGGAGCATTGGCTAATTGTTGTTGTAAGCTGCTGGTGAGAGATAAGAGATACTGAATGAAGGAAAGACACCCTGTGGTGGGAGGCATTGGGCGGGGCAGCATCTCTGGAAAGGTGATGTCAGCAGTCTGGTACAATCTAATCTTAAATTTGCAGACATCAGACCCCTAGGCTGATTCTGAACTTCAAGTTTTTTCTAATAAGTGACGTGAAGTATGTGACATGAAGTCTCGTCATTCATGTTTCTAAGGAGGCATTCTGGTTGCACTTTCTCCAAACTGTTTTGGAGAAACAGTTTGTTCTTCTGACAGTTCATAATATTTTCCGTATTCTCCACCAACACCCCACCCCACCCCCATTCAAATGCATAAATTCTTGTGTGGTCTTGCTCATTCATTGTCCACATACACAGAGGGCACTTAAAAATGCCCTAAGAAGTACATTGATCATCAAATTGCCATCCGTGCTCTTCCAAGCTCTAAAGAGGTGTAGCAGATTTGCCCAATGCAATTTTCACCTTAATTTCTTGCCAGCAGCTTCCATGAGCATTCATTGTGGATCCAAGCAAAATCTTGACAACCTCAATCTTTGCTCCATTTATCATTATTTGTCTGTTGGTCCAGTTGTTGGGGATATTTGTTTTCTTTTCATTCAGCTGAAGTCCATACTGATGGCTGCAGTTCTTGTTCTTCCTCAGCAAGTGTATCAAGTTTTCCTTTCAGCAAGCCAGCTTGTGTCATCTGCATATCACAGTTGTTAATAAGCCTCTCTCCAATCCTCATGTAGCCTGCTCCTCCAATCACTTGCTCAGCATACAGATTGAATAAATACAGTGCAGGGACACAACTTTTCCTGATTTTAAATAATGCAGGATGCCCTTGTTTTGGTCAAGTGTCTCCCGTTATCCGCATGCATGTTCCTCATGAATACAATGAAGTGTTCTGCAATTCCTATCTTCTCAATGTTATCTTGACTGTCTAGTTTGGAAAGCAATAACACCCAAAACAATTAGGGTTGTGTCTACAGAATTCACCCTCTAGAGTTGGGTTTTTAGGTATTGAGTGTAGCAGGTCCATTCAGAGAGCAGACATCCGCCATTTATTAAGTGCCTATTGTCTGCCAAAGGACGCTGGCAGTGGAGTGGGTTGGCCTTGTATTTTGAATCCCCATGCCATGTGCTTGGTTTGTTTGTGTATGCCAGGGAGTATGCAAATAATCTCATTTGACCATTCCTGAAATGTTGTAACCTTTTCTTTCATACCAGGAAACTAAAGAAAGATTAAATCATTTACCCAAGGTCATATTCCTGACTGACTCACTGCTATCAGGTCTGTTATGACTCATAGTGACCTTGTAGGACAGGGTAGAACTGTTCCTGTAGGTTTCGGAGACTAACTTTTCAGGACTAGAAAGCCTGGTCTTTCTTCCAATAACAGCATAGTTAAGACCAAACCCCCCCCCCCAGGAATTTTTGCCCCAAAGTTCTTACTTTTGACCACCATCCTTTAAATTATACCTTTACTACTGTAACTTCTAGTTTGGCAATTTTTTAAAAAACTTTATAAAAATATAACAACCTAGGACGGCATTGACTTTGCAGCTCCGGGAGATGGACATATCTGATCAGAGCACACGGGAGCAGATGAAGGGCAGGAGGAGAGAGTGGAGCACAGCCTGGCCCACCAGGTCTTGAGGACGATGACCCCCACATGGCCAGCACCACTCTGAGACATGATGTCCCTCACTGACCCATGGCCCTTGAGGGTGGACAGCACCGGAGACACAGTGTGGGAATTGCACCCGACCTGATCCCACCACACTGAGGCAAATCACTGGGGGAGTGCAGTGGAACAGCAAGGGAATGGAGCGGCAAGGTCCCCAGGGAAGGCTGAAAGTGGACTTTGTGGCCAGGGCGTGGCGCCCCCACAGACTGGACTGGAAAACACTCCTAAAGGCCAACAAACGATCCTTGAACTAAAATAATAATAATAATAACCTAATATTATTACACTATTGGCAATTGGGAAATGGAGGGGGAAATTTTGGTGTCCTATAAGGAACCCAAGTGGTGTACTGGGTTTAGTGGGCTATGTGTTGGTCTGCTAACTGCAAGGTCAGCAATTTAAAACCATCAGCCACTCCTCAGGAGAAAGATGGAACTATCTGCTCCCATAAAGAGTTAGCCTTGGAGGAAAAAAATCATAGCATTGTGAATGAGGGGGGTGTGGAGTGGGGACCCAAGGCCCATCTGTGGGAAATTGGACATCGCTTGCAGAAGGGCTGCGGGGAAGAGACGGACCAGTCAGGGTGCAGTGTAGCAATGGTGAAATATACAATTTTCCTCTAGTTCTTGAATGCTTTCTCCTCCCCACTATCATAATCCCAATTCTACCTTACATATCCTACTGGACCGGAGGATGTACACTGGTGCAGATAGGAACTGGACATACAGGGAATCCAGGACAGATAAACCCCTGATGACCAGTGGTGAGAGTGGTGATACTGGGAGGGTGGAGGGAAGGTGAGGGAGAAGGGGGAACAGATTACAAGGATCTACATATAACCTTCTCCCTGGGGAATGGAGAGTGGAGAAGTGGGTGAGGGGAGACGTAAGATATGACAAAATAATAATAATTTATAAAATTATCAAGGGTTCATGGGGGACAGGGAGCGGGGAGGGAGGGAAAAAATGAGGAGCTGATACCAAGGGCTCAAGTAGAAAGCAGGTGTTTTGAGAATGATGATGGCAACATATGCACAAATGTGCTTGACACAATTGATGTATGTATGGATTGTGATAAGAGTTGTATGAGCCCCTAATAAAATGATTTTAAAAAAAAGAGTTAGCCTTAGAAATCCTTAGCACACAGTTCTACCCTGTCTTATAGTGTTGTTCTGAATAAAAATTGACTCCAGGGCAGTGAGTTCTTTTGGTTTAATATCTTTGCTTTATATTTCTGTTATTTAAGATAACTTAAAATAATATTACATATTCTGATTCTGATTTTTAAAATTGACACTGTATTATTGTTAGGTGTCTGGATTGGAATACCTCGGTTCTTGCTTCACAACCCTGAAAGAATTCCTGTGGCAGAGGCAAGTTTGTAATCCAAGCGACTTTGGCGAGGGCAAGGGAAGCTTCAGACATTACAGTCTGCAATGGCTCCCACTGCTTCAGGAGAGCGTACAAAGCTGCGTAGGAACCGCGCAGGAGCTTGTGACTGAATGTGAGAACCTGCTGGGAAGAATTCAGGAACAGGAGCACAAACCACCATGCGCGTGGAACCGGGAAATCCCGAGGGGCCAAGAGGATGTGGGCCCTGGGTGGTCACGCAGGCACATGTGTGCCGGCATGTGGGAAGAATCTCCCCCTTAGCTTGCAGCCCGCACCTGAGGAAGAGCAGAGGAAAAAAAAGGTGGGGGGGTCCAGTCTTCCTGGGGCAGGCTTTTATCCCTACGGGCTGAGGAGGCTTGGTTGAGGGTACTGGCCGACCTGATTGTCTGGGTTTAAGCGCACCTGGGTGATGTCACATGGCGGGTGCCTAGTATGTGCGCCCAGGTGGACCTCTCACCTGGGCCTCATTGACTGGGTTTTTCCCATAGGCGTCTAATTAGTGTGCCTGATTTCTTTCCAACTCCTTTATTGTGGCATGGACAGTTGATTTTTGTTTAGCATAGGCATCCGGAAAAACATCCCTCTTTCATCCCTAATCTAGCAAATCCTGTCATTAGAAGCTCTTTTCAAATTGGTACCTTCACAATGGTAGGCTATATCATGGATACATGCTTACTGTCTTTGGTTGTTTTCTAATTCTTAATTGGGTTGGAGCCTGGTGGCATAATGAGCTGCAGGGTGGGCTTCTAATTGCAAGGTCAGCAGTTTGAAATCACCAGGTGCCCCATGGGAGAAAGAGGAGGCTTCTCCTTCCTCAAGAAACCCACAGCGAGCAGTCTGACCCAGTGCTGCAGGACTGCAGGGTTGCTGCGGTTGATTTTGTCGAGTGAAATTCAACTTGATAATAATGAGTTTTTCGTTCTTAATTTGAAAGAGTTGGTGCAACACATTATTTATTTATTTATTCTGGTGCAATACAATTCTAACAAGGAAAAGTTTAGATTTTTTTAAAGTTGGTATCTACTATACGATGAATATGAATGTTCTATTTGAAAAATAAAATGTGTTTTGTGTATTCAGGAAAGCAACGGAAAAGTTCCATTTATCTATCACATTGTGTGAACAGTATTGTCCATGGAACGCCGGGATTGGAGTTGGGGGGATGGCAGGGAGGGGATCAGCTGCTGCTGCATAGACTCCGATCCATGGTGACCCCATGCTTATCAGTGAGTTGTGTTTCCTAGGGTTTTCGTTGGCTTATTTGTTGGAAGTAGATCACCAGAGTGTCCTTCTAAGGCACCTTTGGCTGTTCTTGAACCAGCAATATTTGGTTCAGCATCCTAACCCATTAGCCAATCAGAACACCAGGGACTCCCACGGCCAGTGTAGGGAGAACAGTAAGCAGCTTTCCAGCAATCCAAGTGCAAATGGCAAGGGTCTGGTTAAGGAGAGGGCGATGGGACTAAGGGATGTGAAATAGATTTGAAGTAGGAAAGGCGGGCCCTGCAGGTCAATGAAGGTGAGATGGGAAGCCTGGGGAGGTGATGTGTACACACGCCAAGGCAGGAAGTGCAGTGAAAGGATCAGTTTGTGGGGAAAGGTGCTGCCTTAAGTTTTCAACATCAAAAGCCTGAGATGTGAGATGTATAAGCAGAGATGCCAAGTAGGTTGCCGGACATACTGATCTGGAATTCAGAAGAGAGGCATTGACGATAGACGTTTGGGAATAGGTTACATGTGGTAATGGCGTGGAAAGAGTAGAGAGTGAGAAAGAAAGAGGGGTCCAAGAGAAAGCCCGAGACTACAGGCGAGATAAAGGAGATGCTGTCTGCGTATTGCTGGTCGACAACGAGCCTTCCCTTGACGGCAAATTCTGTAAATACCCTACTTTCTCAGATTATCTGCCCAGTGTACAGAGTTAAGAAAGGTCGTGAGAGGATATACCTTTGATGCAACACTTCTCCAGACTGTATGTTATTTATTAACTTTTCAAGGAATTATTTTTCTGTAAACAAGCGGCCATCCAGCTCAGAAGCCACAAAGCCCACATGGAAGAAGCACACCAACCTGTGAGCTAACGAGGCGTCGAAGGGATCAGCTATCAGGCATCATCAGAACAAAAAGTCATATAATTGTGAATGAGGTGGGGAGGGCAGAGTGTAGACCCATAGCCCTTTTGTAGGCCACTGGACATCCCCTTACAGAAGGAACGAGGGGAGGAGATGAGCCAGTCAGGGAGCGATGTATCAATGATGAAACATACAACTTTCCTCTAGTCCCTAAATGCTTCCTCCCCACCCACTATCATGATCCCAGTTCTTTATATGTATACTATACATATAAGAACCGGAAACACAGGGAATCCAGGACGGATGATCCCTTCAGGACCAGTGGTGTGAGTGGCGATACTGGGAGGGTGGAGGGAGGATGGGTTGGAAAGGGGGAATCAATTACAAGGATCTACATGTGACCTCCTCCCTGGGGGACGGACAACAGAAAAGTGGGTTAAGGGAGACATAAAACAGTGTAAGATATGACAAAATAATAATTTATAAATTATCAAGGGTTCATGAGAGAGTGGGGGGGGTGGGGAGGGAGGGGAAAATGAGGGGCTGATGCCAGGGGCTTAGGTGGAGAGCAAATGTTTTGAGAATGATGAGGGCAATGAATGTACAAATGTGCTTTACACAATTGATGTATGTATGGATTGTGATAAGAGTTGTATGAGCCCTTAATAAAACGATTTTAAAAAAGGAATCAGTAACCCCTGATTCTGGTCCTACAACTGCCTTTTGGTCTATGCACAGGTTCTGCAAGAGTACAATGATGTGTTCTGGAAATCCAGTTATTTATAGCAATATCCATAATTTGCTAGGATTCACATATTTGATTGCTTTTCCACAACCAATATAACACAGTTAAATCTTATTACTGGCGCCCTGGTTAACTCAGCCGGCTACTAACAGGTAGGCCAGTGATTCAAATGCATTGGGCAGCTGCTCTGCAGGATAAAGATTTACAGTCTTTGAAATCAGTCCTCCTCTGTCCTGTAGGGTTGTTATGAGTTGGCATGTACGCAATGGCACATAACCACCACAAGACTGGGGACAATGATGAGTGACTGCTGAAGGGGATGGAAGGAGGGGAGAGGGTTCAGAGCATTGGAAAGTAATTATAATAGTAAGTAAATAATCGTGGTGAGAAATTTACTAAGTACAATAAACCATTCTCATGGGTGCTGAAGTGAACTAGAGGGATATCCCGAATAGAGTTAGAGAAGAAGACCATCTTTTGGCTTTTAGAGTGTTCTGTGACTATAATTCTGGCGAGTCATTCTCTGGAAGGCCAGCCACCATGGAACTCTAGCATAGATGACCCTCCAGTCTCTCAAAGACCAGACTGGACTTCACAGAGCGGTGTCCACACCAAAAAGCAGACTCTCTTTAGGACCCACCTGCACAGCCTGCTAGCCTTGATGGCCACACTCATTTGCTTCATTAGCTGTCTGTCCAGTTGCTTCCTGTGGCACCTTGCCAGTTCGCATGTGCACTGCATCCTCCTCCCCAGTCTATTAGGGCGCTCTATGTGACCATATCGCTGCCTTTCTTAGAAGAGAATGGGGCCTGAACTACAAGTTAAAGCATATTTTCTCCCAAGTTTAAAATATGAAGGAGGAGGATCTTGCTGGAGGAAGTGTTAACTTCATGCAGATCTGGCTTTTCAGTTGTTCACACTGCAATGTTTAACAAGAAAGGTGAAAAAAAAAAAGGTGAAAGTCTGCCTGTTTAGCCACACCTTTTTTTCTAATACAAGTGACGTAGTGCTTGTACCATGTTGTACTGACTGCATCAACATACCCAATCCAGGACTTCAACTTGTGAAAAATCCCCATCTTTACAACTTCCTCAGAGTTTAATATGTTCAGGATAGTGTCACTTATTATTACGCTAAAACCTGTGACTTCTTAGTCTCTCCAACTCCCTTAATCTGGGATGTGTGTTTTCAGAGGGTGGTATCATATCATCGAAATCCTATATGCAGTTTAGATATTCAACATGAAATAATAGCTTGCATTTGGACCATCATAAAGACTCCAGTGCATTTTCATATGCCATTTTCTCATTTACTAGACCTTAGCAGCATTGTTATACACTACCTTTCAATGACCGCTTAGTCTACACTTTGAATCATACTTACTCTTAAACATCTAAAGATATTTGCCTATAACTCTTTTTAAACATCTGTTTTTTTTCTTTTATTTATTTATTTTAATTTTAACAATTTATTGGGGCTCATACAATTCTTTTCACAGTTCATGCATATACATACATCAATTGTATAAAGCACATCTGTACAGTCTTTGCCCTAATCATTTTTTCTCTTTTCTTCTTTTACATTTTATTAGGGACTCATACAACTCTTACCACAATCCATACATATACATACATCAATTGTATAAAGCACATCCATACATTCCCTGCCCCAATCATTCTCAAGGCATTTGCTCTCCACTTAAGCCCCTTGCATCAGGTCCTCTTAAACATCTCTTATAGTTAGAGCGGGAATAAAGGAACGCGGACCCAGAGCGTGGGTTCCATGAACAGGTTTATTAGCGTTAACGCCCTGCTTGGGTGTTTGGAATGGAATGAGAGTAAAGGGGCAGGGGGAGGGGAGGGAGGTCAGAAGACAGTGAACAGAGAACAGCCTGAAGGGAGAAAGGGAGAGCGCTAGAGAGGAAGGGACACAGGGACAGAGGTGCGGGGGCGGGGGGGGGGGGGCGGGGGAGAGAAAGAGAGAGAGAGAGAGAGAAAGAGAGAACAAAGGAATCCCATGTTAATAAACTTTGGGGACAGAAATAAACCATTAAGTGTGAAAGGAGGCCGCACGTGCCCCCAGTGGCTGTGGCACCAGCAGGTAGGGGAAGAGAGCCCGGAGTTTTCTGTGAGACCGCTTCAGAAGTGCCACGTTAAACGAGGTGGGCATGAGAGGGGCTGGCTGTAGCCCAGAACCACAGCGTTACCGTTGGACCCTGTGTTCTTTCTGTTTGGGAATCCAGTGTTGTCAGTTTAAGCTCTCCTTATTATCTAGACCCTTCCATCACCAACTTGACATTCTTCATTCTTTCCTGCTCTGACCATTTTCTTTCTGGTCCACATAAATGAATCTTGTCCATTTTTGTCCCTATCTCTGTTCCAATTTTACTCATCTAGTTACTTTTGTTCTGCTGAAACCTGCAGGAAAGGAGTTGAGAGCCGGAGATAAGAGAGCCCGCAGGCAGCGTTAGGAAAAGAGGCCGGGCTGCAAGCTTGGGGCATCGCAGGATGCGTGGAGGGGCGACTTCAACAGTCTAGGACAATCCCGATCCCGAGGCTGGGTCTCCACTCCAAAGTCAACAAACCCGAGATCCCTTTTTGTGGCCCATTGCACGCACGCGTGGAGTCCTATAGGGTCACTGTGTGTCGGCTCCATCTCAGTGACGGCACGTGTGTGTTTTGCATGCGTACCTCCTTGTCCGTGATTGTGCAAGACCCAGCCCTGGACAGAGCACAACCAGGTTCATAATGGTACCTGAGAAACAGGACCAGTCCCAAGACTGATCGGTTCATAACCTGGAGGCAAACACAGGCCCAGATCCCCCACCTGATAAAAGCCTTTAGACACAGTTCATTCAGGGGCAACTCACTTGAGTCCCTACCTACTGCTCAGTGCTCTCCTTCCTCTCCAAATACACGGTGCTTCCTGCTGCCGCTTGTCGTCTGTGATCGATTCCGCCCGGTCAGCGAAGAGCGCCCCCGCACACATCAGAGCAGGAGCAACAAAATCGCCGAATCGGTTTACTTTTGGGTGAAAATATACACAGGAGGACACACACCCATTCGACAGTTTTGACATACACACTTCAAAGATACTGGGTACCTTCGCTACACCGTTTCTACCCATATTGCTTCACCACATTCCTACTTGTAAGGTGTCCGTCAAAGAGGTGGTTAAAGAGCTGGAATGCGAGTGGAAAGGTCATAAACTTGTGGCACTGTGTCAGGAGGGCAGCCTTTGAGCCCTCTGTGGCGGTTCCCTCTCTTCTCCAGGGCTGCTTGGGTCAAGATGAACTCGCCCATGGTGGGTCACGATCGCCCCTGTGCTTTAGAGTTACTCCCCTCACTCTGACCTGATAAACGCACTTCTTTAAGAGAGTCATGCTCCAGGCAGACCTTTGCTAATGTCCCTGAACCGTTGTTAGAGATGGCTTCAGGAGATGGTTTGGGTTCAACATTTTCTCAGGGAAATTGATTTAGGTGTTACTCCTGTCTCAATGAGTCCAAGAAGTGGGATTCGATAATTTGAAATTCTGATCCTCATTTTTCTTCCTTTTGGTCAGGATTTATCTACCGAGTCCTTGAACAAACCTTGCAGGTAGCCAGGCCCCACCCAGCTCTTGCGGTCTCCTGTGAAGGAGGCAGTCGTTAGACCTGCGCGCCAGCCCCTCCGCCAAAGCCTTCGAGTCTTGTCTTGCACGAATGCAAGGTTGACTAATAACCATAGGCACCTGTGCTCGCTTGCCTACAACTTCCTCTCACAGACTTAAAAGACACATGATCTGCTCTTGCAACCGGAGTTTGCCTGTAGGCGGCGTTGCTGTGGGGTTCCCTCCAGTTGGTTCTGATCCATCTGGGCCCTATGCACCACAGGAGGGCGACACTTCCTCTGACATCCTTTGTTCCTGTTGTTGTGGAAACCCAGTCCCTGGAGAAGGACACCATGTTTGACAGAGGGCAGGGGGAGTGGGAAAGAGGAAAGCCCTCCATGAGGTGAGATGGAACAGTGGCTGAAACCGAAGGCTCATGGGAACAACCGCAAGGATGGTGCAGGACTGTCTGTCGTTTTGTTTTGTCGTGTGTAGAGGGTCCCTACGGATTGGAGTCAACTCAACGGCACCTGACGGCAACATACATGTATGAGTGTCACTAGATTTGTGTCTTTAGACCATCTGACCGAACACATCAGGTGTTATAGATTAAATTTACAACCTAAATGTGTTGAAAATCATAAACCCTTCTATCTGTGGATGTAATTCCATTTGGAGATAGAATTTTTCTTTGTTGTAGGACACCCTATCAGTGTAGGTTATGCCTTACGCCAATCACTTTCAAGAGCGAAAAGGAGCTGATGGGGTGTGGAGAAGGAAACACAAAGGAAGGGGAAGACACGTGTGCCCACACGAAGAATGCCAGAGAACTGAGGAAGAAAAGCTGAAAAGAGACAAGGACCTTCCCCAGAGCCGGCAGAGACCCGTCCCTTACTCTGGCACCCTCTGGCCTCCGACACTGGGGGAAGATCAATTTTGGTTTGTTAAAGCTATCCACTAGTAGGTAGTACATCTGTTATAACCACTAAGAAACACCCGTATGTCTAAATCGAGTCTGGGAAAATAAGCCACAGTTTGCTAGGTACAGACAGGGACAGATATTTACAGAAGAGGAGGCTAGGGAGTTTCACTGGCTTACACAAACTGAACCAACAACAACACACATACACACACTAAAAAGACATTTAATTCAATGAAGAGTAGGAGGTGGGGGCGGCAAACAAATCTGGGAAGGTAGGCACAATTCAAGTCATATTAATCTTTAAAGGCATATTCCAAGTTTGAAGTTTATCCTGAGAAATGGGACAGAAGCCATTAAATGATTTTTTTAAATTAAAAAACCAAACTCTCTACCATTGAGGCAGTTCTGATTCCTTGTGACAGAAGGAACTTCCCCGGTGGGTTTCTAAGACGTACACTCTAGACAGGAGAGTTCTCCCTCAGAGAACAGCCAACCTTGGTTTGAAACAGCCAACCTTGCAGTTAGCAGCCCAGTGGGTGTAAGCAAGTGGGTAATATAAGAACTTTTCTTTGTTCCAAAACTATTTTATTGGGACCTAATACAGATACCATCCCTTTCCATAGTTCAAGCACTCACTCAAAGCATGAATACTTTCTTCTATTAAATTGGCACTCTATGATGCTCACCCTCCCGACACAACTGCTGAAGCCAAAGCGGGTGAACAAGTAAATGTGGTGAAGAAAGCTGATGGTGCCCAGCTATCAAAAGAGATAGTGTCTGGGGTCTTAAAGGCTTGAAGATAAACAAGCGGCCATCTAGCTCAGAAGCAACAAAGCCCACATGGAAGAACACACCAGCCTGTGTGATCGAGTGGTCCCGAAGGGATCAGTTATCAGGCATCAAAGAACAAAAAATCGTATCATTGGCTACACACCTCCATGATATGATCGCGGAGTACAAACGGGTACATAAGCAAATGTGGCGAAGAAAGCGGATGGTGCTGGCTATCAAAAGAGATAGTGTCTGGGGTCTTAAAGGTGAACAAGTGGCCATCTAGCTCAGAAGCAACAAAGCCCACATGGAAGAAGCACATCAACCTGTGCGATCACGAGTTGCCAAAGGGATGAGGTATAAGGCATCATCCAAAAAAAAATACCATAGTGAATGAAGGGGGAAGTGCAGAGTGGAGACCCAAAGCCCATTTGTTGGTCACTGGAGACCCCTTCACAAAGGGGTGTAGGGGAGGAGATGAGTCAGTCAGGGTGCGATGTAGTACCCATGAAGAATACAGCTTTCCCCCAGATCCTGGATGCTTCCTCTCCCCCAACTACCATAATCCTAATTCTACCTTGCAAGACTGGATAGAGCAGAGGATGTACACTGGTGCATATAGGAGCTGGAGGCACAGGGAATCCAGGGTGGATGATACCTTCAGGACCAGGGGTGTAAGGAGCGATACTGGGAGAGTAGAGGGTGAGTGGGTTGGAAAGGGGGAACTGATTACATAAAAGGGGAATGGACAACAGAGAAGGGGGTGAAGGGAGACGCTGGATAGAGCAAGATATGACAAAATAATAATCTATAAATTATAAAGGGCTCATGAGGGAGGGGGGACAGGGAGGGAGGGGAAAAAAGAGGACCTGATGCAAATGACTTAAGTGGAGAGCAAATGCTTTGAAAATGATTAGGGCAAAGCATGTACAGATGTACTTTATACAGTTGATGTATGTATATGTATGGATTGTGATAAGAGTTGTATGAGCCCCTAACAAAATGTTTAAAAAAACAAAACATTTTCCTTTTTCTTGAACTCCTTGATATCAGCTCCCCTTTACCACCATCACTCCCCCACCAGACCTTCCAGGAAAAGTTATTCTACTTGTCTCTATTGGTTCATCCATCCTGGGTTTCTGATACTAAAAAACAGAAAAATACAAAACAAGGATTCAAGAAGGCTACCTACGATGACAAAATGCATCAGATAGAAACCCCAAAAGGAAACAACAACACAGAAAATATTGAAAACCAGATCAGGCCCGACATGTATCAGAGGGGGCATCAAGTGACAAGGTTTAAACCGTTGAAGTTGGGTTTATCATCTTGATCTATAGTCATCCCTGGTAACCAGCTTATTCCCATCTGTTTTAATGTGAGACAAAAATTAACTCCTCCTTGTGAACTAGGTGAAGGTTGACTGAAGAGATCGTTGGTTTTACATTCAATCATTTCACACAATAACTTCACACGTTTTCTTTCATTTGATTCATTGCATTCCCCTCATTGTTTATTTCACGTCTCGGGTTTCCTGTTTGCATTGCTCCTTCTCTTAACCTTTCTGAACATTGTCCTTGGGTTAATGCTGCCCTTTTGATCTTCAACAGTTCATAAGATGTGCACGAGTTGTGTTATTGTTCCTCTCTACTGTTTGACGGAAATTGAGCCACTGGGGAAGGGGGTGGTGAGTCTGTTTCTAGACCTGAAGGGTGACCGAGGGCCATAGTCTTGCAGGCTCCATCATATCTATCCAACCTGTGAGCCTGGTCTATTCTGTGATTCTGAGTTTTGCTCCACATCTTCTCCCACTTTACTCAGGACCTTGAATGTGATCCCTTTCAGAACAGTTGGCAGTGGTAGCCGGGCACCCATCTTGTTCTGGTCTGGGTTGCATCGGCAGGTTTGTGTGATCCACAAGTCCAGGAATAGTTGTTTCCATAAATCTTTTGATTTTCATCACTCGGCTTTGAGTGGAGGGAGACCAATAGTGGTGCCTTAGCTCATGAATGTTTAATACCCCAGTTGCTAGTAACCACATAGAATCTTGTCTTTGCAAACTATGCAATGCCAGTTGACCTTGGTATCTCCTGAGATGATGATCCTGATTCCCCTGATCCAGTGACTCATTTCCTCAAGGTGCTCGGTTATGTCCAAGGAGTTCTCTTCCTAATATGTATGCTCCACCATATTCTTGTTATATTGGCAACAAAAGGGAACTGGTGTTGCTGTTGTGAGGGGCTGTTAAGTTGGTCCCAGCTCATAATGACCCCCTGTGCAAGCGAGTGAAACACTGCCCAATCCTGTGCCATGGCCACAATTCTGGCTATGTTTGAGTCCATCGCTGCAGCCACTGGGCCAACCCCTTTTGTTGAGTGTCTTCTTTTTTGCTGCCCCTCTACTTCACCCAGTATGATGTCCTTTCCCAGCCACTGGTCTTTCCTGACAGCGTGCCCGAGGCCTAGTAAATACACACATACAAATATGCTCTGTCAAATCTCTATATTCATGGGTATGTTACCACTCTATCTCCCACATCTGCTCTGCTTGTATGTCTATCCATGCTTCTGCTCATAGATCGCAGCTATTGTAGAATTGTGTATATGACACTATCACCTTGGTTGCTTTTAACTCTTGCAAATCTCCCAGTTTCTTCCTGTCTCCATCATTTCTTGCCAACCCCCCTTCCCATTGTATATTGTCTCCCCCCTCAGCCAGGTAATACGTGTCTCTTCTAGCCAGTGACTTCTACTCTCTTCCCGTACCACTCATGATAACCATCAAAGAATGCTTTTTTAAATGAAAAGCCTTTTCTTGACTTCTTACAACAGTGATCTCATACAGTATTTGTGCTTTTGCAATGACTGAATTTCACTCAGTCTAATGTCTGCCAGGTTCACCTACACTATGAGGTGTGTCCAATATGCATTGTAGTTCCTTACTGTTGTGTAGTATTTCATTGTGTACATGTACCAGAATTTACTGTTCCATTCTTCCACGGATGGACATTTGGGTTGTTTCTATCCCATAGCCATTAGCCAGAATGGCTTTTTAGAAAGTTTCTCAGGGTTGCAGTCTGAAATGGAATGGATGGGTCCCAGATTGGAAGGAGGAGATCCAGTGAAAAACTGCTGCTGGCTCCATGAGAGATAGATGGTGGTGACCTGGGAAGGGTAATGGCTATGGGATGGGCAGATCTGGCGTCCTCCTCCTGTGGTGCTGCTATGGTAAGCACAGCACATCTTCAGTTGGATGTGTCTTCTTGTTGTCTTATCCAGAGTTCACTGGGAGTGCTTCATTTCCCTTCATCACACCACTGTGGATAGCGCTGAGTTGATTTTGATCCACATGTGACAGAGTTGCATGTGACAGAGTTACATGGCCCCACAGAAACATGTGACTTGTTATGATCTGATATAGGTTTGAGAGCTGTGAATTATAAATATCACAATCAGATAAAGAAGAAATGCCATTCTATAGCTCATTAGTCTCAACTGCTTCTCTTCTATAACTATTAAGGAATTTGAGGAGAAGAGACTTTTATGGTTTGGTTTATAATCAAGCATGATTATAAGCACATAAATGAGGCGAATAGCATTTTCCACTGACTCTTTTCCTCAGCCTTCCACATTGTGGTAGTTACATAATCTGGTATCAATTTGGGACTTGAGAGGATTAAGAGTGAAGGAAAACTTTAACAATCAAGTGGATAAGATGACACACACTGTGGAGACTAGTCTTCTTCTTTCTTCTGCCACTCCTGTTATCGCCCAATGGGCACACAAACAAAGTGGACATGGCAGCAGGGATGGAGGTTATGCATGGGCACAGCAACATGGACTTCCACTCACCAACGCTGACTTGGCCACTGCCACTGCTGAGTGCCCCATCTGCCAGACGCAGAAACCAACACTCAATTCAAGATATGGAACCATTCCTCAGGGAGATCAACCGGCAACCTGATGGCAGGTTGATTACATAGGACCACTCCCATCATGGAGGGAACAGAGTTTTGTCCTTACTGAAATAGACACCTACTCTGGATATGGCTTTGCCTTCCCTGCACCTAATGCTTCTGCCAAAACTGCCATTTGTGGACTTACAGAATGCCTTATCCACCGGCATGGCATCCCACATAGCATTGCTTCAGATCAAGGAACTCACTTCACAGCAAATCCAGAGTGGCAATGGGCCCATGCCCACGGAATCCACTAGTCATATCATGTTCCTCATCATCCTGAAGCAGCTGGCTTGATAGAATGATGGAATAGTCTCTTAAAGACACATTAGTGCACCAGCTAGATGGCAACAACTTGTGGGGCTGGGGCAATGTTCTCCAGGAAGCTGTATATGCTCTAAACCAGCGGCCAATATATGGAGCTGTGTCTCTAATAGCCAGAATTCATGGGTCCAGGAACCAAGGGGTGGAAGCTGGCATGGCACCACTCACTGTTACTTCTAGTGATCCACTTGCAGAATTTTTGCTTCCTGTCCTAGCAGCCCTGTGATCCTCAGGCCTGGAGGTCCTGGTCCCAAAGGAAGGAACTCTCCCACCTGGAAACACAGCACTGATTCCACTGAACTGGCAGCTGAGGGTGCCCCCTGGCCACTTTGGCTTTCTCATGCCTTTGGATCAATAGGTCAGGAAGGGTGTCACTGGACTGAGTGGTGGTGATTGATCTCGATTACCAAGGAGAAATTGGACTGGTACTACATAATGGAGGTAAAGAAGAATATGTCTGGAATCCAGGAGATCCCATAGGCTGACTCTTAGTGCTACCATGCCTTGTTATTAAAGTAAATGGTAAATTACAGCAACCCGATCCTGACAGGATGTCTAATGACCCAGGTCCCTCAGAATGAAGGTCTGGGTCTCCCTACCAAGCAAAGAACCACGGCCAGCTGAGGTGCTGGCCGAGGGCAAAGGTAATACAGAATGGGTAGTAGAAGAAGGTAGTCTACCTATCAGTTATGACATGATCAATTGTAAAAGCATATGTGCTTGTTGAATATCTTTCCTTTTTTCATGTATGACGTATCAGATACAATTAGATTCAGCGTGTTTTCATTTATATGTACGATAGATGTTTGATGTTAGGTATAAGTGTGATTTCATTACTCTCTGGAAATGATATATGGCTAAAAATTGTGTACAGGTGCCAAATTGACAAGGGGTGGTCTGTGGTAGTTACATAATCTAGTGTCCATTTGGGATTTGAGAGGATTAAGAGTGAAGGGGTAGAGTCTAGTCTGTCAATCAGGTCATAGGCAATGAGACCTCTGTGTGGGAATGGCCTTTCCTGAGAATTCTGGGATGTACCATTTTTCCTCCTTGGAGGCAGGAGACAGACTCTATTGACAGTGCTGACTCTCACAGAGAGATGCTCTACTGATAAGACACAGGGCCTACGCTGATAGGCCCAATGCCCTGGGAGCTGGAGAAGCCACGTGGAGACCCCTGCCAGTGCTGAGATGCTTACAACACCACTGGCTCAAAAGACTTTCTACGCACTGGCCTGTGGTCATTCTACATTCGGCATCATTGTGTATGTTTCGTGTGTTTGAAGAGGACTTTATAGATTGGTATCAGACATATGGGATAATATCGGGCTCATGGATTTAGACTGGACTGGGTTGGTATGCTTTCTCAATGTTCAATTTCTCTTGTATATGTACCTCTTTCTTATTCACATATGAGTCTCTATGAATTTGTTTCTCTAGTCTACCCAGACTAACACACACACCTTAGCTTGATACTCTCCTGAAAGCATAAAAATGAACAAACAAATTCACAATAAGATGTTAGTATGGAATTCCAGAACACTTCATTGTGTTCATGTAGACCCTGTGCATATCCCAAGAGGCAGTGCTTTAAATAAAATGAGGGAACACTGTGCAGTTTAACATCAGGCAGGGTGTGTGTCAGGGCTATGTAGTTTCACCATACTATTCAATGTGTGTGCTGAGGCAAATAATCCAAGAAGCAGGGCTATCTGGAAGAGAATGTGGCATCAGGATCGGAGGAAGGCTTGATAAGAACCTGCAGGATGCAGATAACACAATCTTGCTTGTTAGTGAAAAAGAACATGCTCAAGGACATGCACTGAGGCTCCACTGGCAGCAACACAGAGCTTCACATAGCACAGCTGTGGGTATGGTACAGGACTGGGCAGTGTTTTGTTCTGTTGTACTCAGGGGTCATTAAGAGTCCGAATGATCAGTACCCAACAACTACCTTCAGATACCAGGGTCTTGAGTATCCTGTCACTGGAGCCATGGCAGGAGTACTGGTGACACAGTGGTTAAGCCCTTGGCTACTAAGTGAAAGGTTGGTGGTTCAGACCCACCAGTGGTGGCACAGGAGAAAGATAAGGCAGAGCCACGAAGATAACTAGGGAAATACAAGTCACAACCAGTTCAATCAAGATCAATGCTTGGGTGGAGAGCCATCAATAATTCTTCCTCTTCTCTGGTCATCCTCTGCACAACTTTAACAAACAGCTTCACAAACCATCAATAACCTTCTTTCAGATCCTTATTGTTGCTAAGTGCTGTCAAGTCTACTTCAACTAAAAGGACTCCGGTGATAGAGCTTTCTGGGTCGTAATCTTTAAGAGAACCTATCGTCAGCTTTTTCTTCCTTAATGGATTTGAAAGTCCACCTGTTGTTGAGAAACCAGGCAGTGAACTGTTGTGCCACCATGGCTCTTTCCAGAATTGTGACCGCCACTACTTTAGCAGGATTAAGGGACATCGGACCCAAGTCATAATATTTCCGATCGCCTCGTATGCACGTGAAAGCTGGAAAACCAATAAGGTCACAGAATTGATGCCATTGAAATATGATGTTGGTAAGGGATGTTGAAAAGTACGATGGACTACTAGAACAAACAAATTTGTTTTGGAAGACTGAAACCACAACATGCCTTAGAAGCAACTATGACAAGACTTCATTGTACATATCTTGGATATTTTACCACGAGAGACATGCACCTGGAAATGGACACCGTGTGTGGCAAAAGAGAGGGATAGCAGAAAAAGAAAGACCCGTGGCAAGATGGATCAACACAGTGGCTCCAACATACCAACAACGGTAAGGATGGCTCAGGACCAGGAGGTGTGTTATTCTGTTGTATATAGGGCTGGTGTGAGTCAGAACCCACTAGACAGCACCTACAACAACAACAACAGGTGTCTAAGGGAATCTTCTTGTTTTGCTTTTTCATTCCCTAATGGCACTTGAAGCACTTGCAGACAAAGGTGAAGGTTTGCAGCCTTCAGTATGGATTGCAACTCAATGTCAAGAAAACCAAAATTCTTAAAACTGAACCAATCCGGTCAGCAAACAGTCCTTGAACTAACTACAAGCTTTTCTTTCTTGTTGTGTGTTCTTTTTGTCATTGGTTTTGTTGTTGTTGTTTTGTTGTATATGTTGCTTGGTTTTGCTCTGCTGTTGTCTATTGCTCAATGTTAAAGAGTTGTATATCTTTAGAATGTCATTTTTGGGGCAAAGTTTTGTAATTACTCTCTCCTAGGCTGTACTTTGTTTGGTTCTGTTTATGTAGGGTCACTATGAGCTGGAGCAGATTGGGCAACGCCTCACAACAACAATATGATAGCACAGCAGTTCTCAACCTGTGGGTTGTGACCTCTTTCGGGGAGGGGGGTCACACAACCCTTTCACCGGGGTCACCCAGTTCATAACAGTAGCAAAATTACAGTTATGAAGTAGTAACGAAAACAATTTTATGGTTGGGGGCCACCACAACATGAGAAACTGTCTTACAGGGTCGCGGCACGAGGAAGGTTGAGAACCACTGATATAGCAGATCTCATTCCAGGGCCTCTGACACGAAACTATGTCTTGTGCAGAACTAGGCTAAGATCATATCATGGCAGGCGATCCCACGGTTAGGAATGCTCAGCTTAGGGAGAGGGCTTTGAGCTGGTGCATTCTAGTTCAGCGAACGTGCTGAGACTCTACATTTCTGTTCCAGATAGACTGTTATACACTCTAGTTCTTAACAAGATCCCCCTGCAGCTCATGTAGGCCTGAGTCCCCTGGGTCTCTTGTTGCCATGTTTGTGCTTAGTGCCAACATCTTTGAACTTCCTTGGCCACAGTGGAGCCGGGATTTTGAAACGATTTTGAAACAATCGAATCAACCCCTATTCACATCCCATTCTTCATCGTAGTCACTTTCCCTTGTTGGAGGTAAAGCGTTCAGATCCCTGAGAAAGCTTCAAGCCTTTCCTTACACTAAAGTAAAGCTAAATAAGAACTGCACGGACCTGTTCTGACCGATCAGTTGTTAAAGGCACCCTTAGGAACGGATCCCATTTATAAACTAGAACCATCTGTTCTTGGAACCACACCTACACCAAACTACTAAACTTATAAATCCCTTTCTGAGCACAATGTCCTTGAACCTGCACCTCATTGTTTATGAAAGGCTTCAGTCTGCACTCTCTTTTGTAATCTCTGCCCTTCCCAGCTTCTGGGCCTCTTCAGTCTAACGAGAATTCCATTCCCTCATCACTGAACTAGGTTTAATCTGCTAGACTTTGTTCTAAACTCATTGTGCTCCACCACGGCTGACCACTGGGGTCGTTCAGGAACTTTAAAATCACGATGCCTGGTCGCCGCCCACAGATTTCAGTGTGATTGCTTCATGGCGCAGTATCGACATCAAGGATTATTGAAAGCTTCAGAGGTGATGCTAAGCCACAGCCAAGGTTTAGTAGCATCGTTTCAGGTATCGAAGACACAGCAGTGAACAAGGCAGGTGAAGCAGAGCTCGTATTCTAACCAGTCCCGATCTCCCTTCCTACTCCCTCAGCAGCTGCTTCCGTTATCTGGCCAGTTTGCCCCTACTAGACCTGCACTTCCGGTCCTGGTCCCAGATGAAATCAACTAATGTCTCAACTCCAGCAAGCAGTCGTTCCGGCACAGCTGAGATACAGACAGTACTCTGTTGATTAGCTCCGTTACACATTTATGAGCTCTCTTCTCAGTGTAGCTTTCACCATTGGCAAATTTTCACTTATCTTTTGCCAGTTTCCTTCCTAATTTCAGATAGCGAGAATTTTAAGTCTCTCTCCCTCCACTCCTCTATCAAGATCCTGCCTTCTCCCTCGTTCTCACCTGATGACCTAACTCCTGGTTTCCTAAGGGAAATAGTGGTGATGGTAATAAACTCCTTGTGCTGTGATATAATGTTAACTTTATATACCGCTTCTCTCCCCTAGCTCACTTTCTACTCATAACAAATGTGTCCAAGCCTCTGCTCCTTGAATCTGCAGGGACTCAGACCATTTCCTGGTTATTTTTCCTTTCCCTGGCATCTATCCTGAGAGAAATCTCTCTACCCTCAGTCTTCTCCTCAACTTCTCCAAGAGGTTCTCTTCTCCATCTCCAAAGAGATCTTCTCTACAGAGGAGCCCTGCTGGTGTAGTGGGTTACGTATTGGACTGTTAACCCCAAGATCAGCAGTTCTAAAGCACCAGCCACTCCTCAGGAGAAAGATAAGGCTTTCTACTCCCATAAACAGGTAGTCTCAGAAATCTGTAAGAGCAATTCTGCCCTGCCCTATAGGATCATTACAAATATGAATTGATTCAAAGGCAGTGAGTTTGGTTTTAGAATTTTGAGTAGGTTTATGGGTAGTGCGAATGATTTGTACTTACCTAGCAATGTAAGCACTCTACTGCAGGGCTTCCCAAACTTTCCCATCTCATAGCACCTAGAGAAAATTTGGCACCCCGAGGACAAGAGTCCCCGGTGGTAGAGTGGCCAGCAGTCCTAAACCCTTCACCACTCCATGGGAGGAAAGTGTGGCAGTCGGCTGCCACCGGGATTTACAATCTTCGAAACCCCACCCAGCAGTGAGTTCTACTCTGTCTTCCAGGTTTGTGTGTCGGAATGGACTTGATGGCAGTTGCTTTGGATTTTGGTCTTAAAGACAACAAACAAGGTTGAACTTGCTCCTCCTGTACAGATTAGTAAGTAGGCACATGTAAGCCTGTGCTTATCTTGCAAATTGGGTTACTCTATGCTTAAGGATACCTCGTTGACAAATGCATGGCTGCTTCTCTGTCTTCCTCTGCTCGATGATAGCAGATTATTGTTGATGAGAATCCTAAGTGGCCACAATCTGGTCAAGGTCCAGGAAGTAGGTGGAGAGGAGAACATGGTAGTGTTTTTTTCATTGTGTATTTTATTAAGGCCCAATTCTTTAAAATTGAGGGAATCCCATGGCCGTTTACAATAGCCAGAGAAGGTCACTTGCTTTAGATAAAGGGCCCAAGTCTCACTTGGCTAAACTATTGGTAAAGGGTGAAGATAAAAAAGTACTTTGTGCATTGTTATCCCCATAGAATGTCTCACAGACTTTTCTAAGGAATTAAGGCCCCGGGCACAGGTGACATGCGTATCTCTGATGAGAGGCTATTTCACATTTTAGTATGATTTTTGTTTCACGTGTGGTTTCACTTGGGAATTGTACAGGGGAAACCTACATACCCGTTTGCCTTACTTCTACTTTGCTCACTTCTTCTCCCCCTGGTGCTCTTCCTGTAACTGTCAGGTTCAGCCGACTAAAGAGTATCTTTACAGCAAAATGAGAGAAAGCAGCAGGGATGACTTGACTACATGCAGAGTCAGCATTGCTTGTTGACTAAGGAGGACTTCAAGCTCTTGCTGGTGAACATCAAAGACCGCAGCTTCGCAAGTCCGTGTCGAGAAAACAAAGACCCTCATAACTGGACCTAGAAACAATGTCCTAATAAGCAGGAAAAAGATTCAAGTTGTCGAAGATTTCATTTTACTTGGATCCACTAAACACTCATGGAAACAATGTCAAGAATTCAAAGGACATATTTGCATTGGGCCAGTCTGCTGCACAAGTGCTTGATAAAGTGTTAAAGAGCCAGGGATGTCACTTTGCCCAGTAAGGTATGCCTGGCCCAAGTCCTGGTATTTTTAATCACTTCATACGCATGTGCAACCCGGACAATGATTAAGAAAGGCCAGCAGTGTGGATTTCCAGAAGAATGCATCTGTCTGGAAAGAAGATTGCTCCTTGGAGGATGGCAAGACTTTCTTTCACTGCTCTGGGTTTGATATCAGGAGGCCCCGTCCCCAGGGAAAGGACATCAGACCTGGTAGAGGAAGGCCCTTGATGAGCTGGCGTGACATGGATTATACGGGAAATCAAATGATGGGGTGCTAAATTTTAACCTATCTGCAAAAATTCACGTTCCAATATGTTCTGCATGATGGCAAGACTATTGGATGTCCTTGGTCCTTGGACAGGGGGGCACTTCACCAGCGATGAAATGGGTCAAAGGGGAGATCAACTCCCTTATGATCCATTTAAATTTGTTCTAGCTTTTAATATTTTCAGCTTTCCTTTAGATTGAGGTTTTTATCTGTTTCACTTTATCGTTCTTGTTAGTTTTATTTGCTTGTTTGTTTTTTAGTGTGTTTCTGTATGTGACATCCAGGATAGGCAAATCTATAGAGACAATGAATAGATTACTGATTCCGTGGGCATGTGGCAAGCGAGGTTAGGAGGAAATGGGAAGCTAAAGATAGCTACCAGAATAAAGAAAATGTCCCCAAACTGATCGTGGTGATGATCACACAACACTTCCGGATGTAATTGAAGTATTGAATTGTGTGATGTGTGAATTATATGCCAATAAAACTGTTGCGGGGGGGAATCAAGACTCAAGAACTTTTTTCAGGTATAAGAAACTTATGTCAAAATGGCCACAAGATTGTTTTAACAGAATGATCAATGTCACAATGTTTACTGATAGAAACCAAACCTTTTGTGAAATCTTGATTTCATGGAGAGGGGAAAAGGGAGGATAGGAATGTGTATACCTGTCTATTATTTCCCTGATCCATTCATCTCATTCTTAAATTATAGGAGGTTGAGACCCATTGGCTTTGGTGATCACTGGCGCATGTTGGATGTTTGTTCCACTGTCCAAAGGCTTGTACAATTTGTAGAAGCTGTCCCTTTTTGCCTTCCCTTCCCTTTCCCCTGGGGAAATACAATGAATAGACTTGATCAAGCCCCACCAGGCATCCTATGCCCTCCTCGCCATTGGTTTTAGATCACTTGTTGTTCCCTTGTCCCTGGGTTTGTTGGTTCTCCCTTCCTTTCCCCATCTCCCCCTCTCAGGTAGCCCTGCCCTGGAACCATAGGTCCTATGGTTTTTCTCCTCAGGATTGTTTAGCTCACATATCTTATATAGATAGACATGCAAAAACAATAACAAACACCAAAACAAAACCACAACAACAAAAAAGAAAATCCCATAAATAGTCCTAGGTCTGTTTGTTGACCTTTAGGAGTGTTTCCCAGTGAAGTCTGATGAGGTGCGATGCCCTGTCCCCAAAGTCTATTCCTCGAGGGTTTTTTTGCTTAGCTCCCCTTGCTGCTCTCTTGCACGCCCTTCGCATTTCACCCTTGTGTGGTAGGGTCATATAGGGCACAGTTTGACCCCAAAGCACTATGGGTCAGTGTGGGACATCATGTCTCATGGTGGGGCTGGCCCTATGGTCCTCTCTGTGCATTATCTGCTCTGACCAGGGATATCGTCTTCAGGGCTTGGTGGAGCAGGATGTGTTCCACTCTCTCTTTCTCTCTCCTTCCCTCTTAGTTTTCTCCCACATATTCTGAGCAGATACAAACCTCTCCCCAAGCCGTAGCTTCAGTGTTGTCCTCTGTAATGCATTTTTCTTGGGAGGAAGGGCTATCATACATTTTAAGAAGCATTTTGGCTGTATTTTCTCCAAGATGGATTTGTTTATTCTTCTGGCACTCTGTGATATTTTTTCAATATCTTTCAGGAACATCATAATTTAAGTGCATCAATTTTTTTTCTCTGGTATTTCTTATTTATTGTGTAGCTAACAATTGCACATAAGGTAATTGAAAGTACCATGCTTAGCTCAAGTATATCTTCATCCTCAAAGTAATATATTTGCTTGTTAACACTACAAAGAGCTCTTGTGCAGTAGCTTTGCCCAGTGAAATACATCACTTGATCTCTCGACTGCTGCTTCACGGGGTGTTGCCTGTGCATCCAAGTAAAATGAAATCCTTGAAAGCTTCGAGCATTTCATCTTGATATTGTCTATTTTTCACAGCTTTATTGGCACAAAATCCACATATCATACAATGCAATCATACCAACAATAATCGTACAATCATCACCACATTGATTTTAGAACATTTTCTTTCTTATGTTCCCCTCCCATGATTTAATCACCTGTAAAATGAGTTGGGTAATCAAATTCAGTTCTAGTGCTTCCTCCCTCCCACCTTCATCACTTCTCCTGAAATTCCCTCACTCTCCTCATCAACCCCACTCCAAACCCTCCCTCCCCTACAGACCCTTGCATCAGTTATTGTCTCTATGCATCCACTCCTCCTGTGCTTCACAAATTGGTAAACTCAACAGAGACAATAAAGAACAAAAACGAAATCAACTGGTAAGGATAATACAATAGTAATATAAAAATAAAAGTACAAACAATGAGTAAGAAAAGACCACCATCAGTATTTTAAAATCCAGGGAAGATGTTTTTGTCATAGGTGAGAGATGGATACTTCCGCCTAGAATAAATTCAGGGAGGTCAAGTGACCAAGTATCAAGTTTGACAAATATGGATCTTCTATAACCAATTGGCCAAGTAACTGTCTTCCAATTTCTTGGCATAGATGAGTGAGTGCTTCTAACACTTCGTCCACTTGTTGAAACACTTCAGTTGGTGTTCCGTCAATTACTGGAGCCTGGCTTTTGGCTACTGCTTTCAGTGAAACTTGAACTTCTTCCTTCAGTACCACTGGTTCTTGCTCATATGCTCCCTCTTGAAATGGTTGAATGTCAACTAGTTCTTTTGGTACAGTGACTCTGTATAGAGATTCATTCCATCTTCTTTTTCCCCAACAATTTTTTGGAATATAATCAACTTATTATACAATTCAATAGTTCGGTCTCATCAAGGAGAGTTGTACAGTCATCACCACAACCAGTTTTAGAACATTTTCTTCATTCTTGTACTCATCATTATGAGCTCCCTATTTCCCCCAACCTCCCCTGCCACACCCGCAAGGAACCGTTATGCACTTACTGTCTACAGATGGACCTAGTCTGGATTTCACATACAGAAAGTCGTTTTAAACAATTCCATTCCAGCCTCTTTTGATGATGCTTCTGCCGTCATTCAATATTGCAACCACAGGCTTGCATTTTCTTCAATTCCTTCAGATATGCCAAATCAAAAGACATGGAAATGTCTTTTTAAAAAAGATGTTAAATGAGGCTCCCATGTAAGATTTGTGACAGTGATGGGAGCTAGCAACAGCTGCAGTGCCATGAATTCTGATGACAGTGAGAGCGAGCACTAGTTAGAGATCCGTTTGCCTTCACGTCCCCCCTCCCTGTCATCATCTCCTAAAAACATCTTCTTTTCCTAAAATGAATAACATTTTATTATTCAAATATTTTCTATGTAGTTAAAATGGAAAACTAAAAGATGTAGCCTTTCAAAGCAATTCTTGAGCAAAAACTACCAGAAAAGAACAGAAATTAGAAAAAAAAATACCGTAATCATTTTTGTTTCCATTTGAGGAAAGGAGAAAACCACAACCATGAAAGCATTCCTCTGGCTTTTCCTCGCGCCACCCAAGTTCTATTTGTGCTTGACGGGACTAAACTAAGCATTTTGGCCTTGTTAGGAACTACAAAGATTTCCCCATTCTTCTTCATTTTTTCCCAGACCACAGAAGTAGTCTTCCAGGATTACTGGTATAATTCAACTTTCCCCCCTAATCCCATTGGATTTCTCTTCCCCATTTTGTTTGGAGAATGACATTTGAGTACATAGGTCAGAGCAGAAGGAATGAAGGAAATATTTTAGTTGAATATTTTTATATCACTAATTACTCAGAGAAGCTGGGATGCTCCAGGATTTGGGGGTGGGGGTGGGAAGACTCTGGTATGTTTTCAATTTCTGCGACTTAGCTTCTATTTCTCTGATGGTATCTTGGACACCCTCTTCAAGGACTAAGGAATTGCCTTGGATTCAATAACATTAATTTTATAGAGGTCGCTGGGGGGTGCAAACAGTGAATGTGCTCACTGCTAAGGTAATGTTTAATTTCAAGTTCCCCAGGTGGGAATGGATGGACCAACAGGCAGGGTAAACATGTGCTTAGGGCATCAACAAAACATGGACACCAATTGTCCAAAGCACAGGTTCATAGATGCTAAGCAGACAAGACACAAAGAAGAAAGAGTGCCACAGTGGAAAGGCAATAAATGAAATATAAACCAGCCCAGCGCGTGAAAACACATGGGAGGAAAAAAAGTTCATGCAGGATCACAAGGGTGCCCACACCTGTCAGTGGAAGCCAGCCCCTAACACATCCTTACGGGTCTGGTAGGCGCAATTGTACAGCGATAATAAGTAAAGATCACAGTAAAGTTATAGAGCATGAGAGAGAGAAGTATTGAAATTAATGGAGTCAGACACGATTCATGGTAGCATGCTCACCTCAGCCCCGCTTGATGGTCCACGTGGAGGGAGAGAGAGATATTTAATGCTAGCCCAGGCTTTTTATCTTCTCTGGCGACATGCAAGCCCCCTAATTACAGGTGAGGACATACGTCACAGGAAGAGGCTGTGCTATAGGTAATACAGTAATGAGGGGGTGGTCTGGGGAAATACACGCAATAGGAAGAGGAGGGATTGGGGGTATACATGTGACAAGATGGATGGATCCTAGATTTAGGATGGCAGCTTAACTTTGACCTGTTCTCTGGGTCTCCATAGGAATCATTATCAGTAGGGTATAAACCCCACCTACTGGAACCAAATAGATGACTGCAGGCATCCATTGTCCTTAACAGCAGGGAGTGAGGCCCACTGCAGTCTGGCAACTATTGCCCTCTGGGAGGATGCCTGTGAGCATCTGACCTCCCCCCACACACACCCACAGATATTTAAGTGCGGAGACCCCTCTACCACTTCAACACCTTCACAGATGTCTGTCTCCTATGGTTTCCTCCTGGGTCATTGAAACTCATCTTGAAAGCTCTCTTGGCAGCCTACTATTTTTTCCCTAATACACAAAAAGCAGGGAGTGCGGTGGGCTGTTCAGTCTAACCTTTTACTACGTTCAGTCGCTATGCAACAGGATGCAATGGAAGCAGTTATTGGGCAAAGACAGGTTATATTAATAGCTAACAAGTCTCTAATCCATTAAACAAACAAAAACAGTCGTGTGCATTCACACTTGCTGTTTGGGGCCCACGGTGTTCTTTGCTAGGACACAGCCCCAGGGCGTGCTCTTGCACACATCCTGGTGAATAATCCAGGACGATGCCAGTCCCCGAGGATGCACCTGCCGCAGGTTTCAGCATCTGTGGGTTTTCCTGCGTAACTCTGAGTAATAGAAAAGCCCTCCCAGTGGGATATGCATCTCCCCACTCCCCAACCTGTCCCATCATCCACATTCCTCCTGGTTTATTCTACTCCAGCTCGCTGACCTGCCTGCCCTTCCTCAAACACGCCAGGCATGCTTCCACCGCGATTGTGAGGTGCTGCCAAGTTGGATCCAAGTCATAACAACCCCATGCAAAACCTATAAATGAAGCAACCCATGGAAGGGGAAACCGGTCACTGAGGGCAAAAGCAAATCAGAGCGGGCTTTTAAAAAGTCTTTGGGGGGAATATTCCACTGTCGTCCAAAGCCATTTCCTAAACTTTTTGAGGCCCCTTCTTATTTTTCCTTAAAGCAAGTGGTAGAAGACCGATACGACTGCTCCCTGTCACAGGCAGAAAACTTACAAGACCACCCAGAAAAACTAAGCAGTTCCAAAGTCATAGATTGTGCTGTCCAAGAGCGCACAACACACTGCCTGGTCGGTGCCACCTTCGTCAGAGCGGCTATATTTGGGTCTGTTGTGAAGCTCCTGTGTCGATCCAGCTCAGGAAAGGGCTTCATCTTTTTTCCAAACTTAGAAGTTTAAAAATGTCTCTTCCTTCTGCCAAGAATGCTTTCCTCCTGATAGCTTAGATATCCTGAGAGATCTTCCTGACGTCACCTCCTTCAAGCCTTTGCTCAAATTTCAGCTTTTCACAGAGGTATTTGCTTCCTTATTTAAAAGCACAACTATTCCCAGTGCTTGACTTTTCCTGCTTGATAGCCCCTATCCCTTTTATTGCAGTTGACCTCTCATACACCAATCTGTTTATCCCTCTGTCACATGGTTCTGCTTGCTGGTTAGCGTCCCACTGTGAGACCAGAGGCAAAGTTAAGGGCTGGGCTTTCTGTTGGCGTCTTTGTCTAGACTCTGTAATGACGACAAAGACGTGTACGTGTCCTGTGGTCACACTTAGTGGGGGTTGGGATGCACCTTATTGTACTTCAGGGACAATAACCATAACAGCTCTGCAGCCAACGTACAATGTTCACCTTCTACATTCTAGTTAACGAAGCAACCTTGCTAGCAGAGAAGAGCAACCCAATCTAGGAAAGGCTTCAAAACAAGCATAAAAAGCCTCAAAGGAAAATGACTTCGCTGGCTTGCAGCTCATCATCTAGTGATATTTCCAATTACTTGCCATCCTAAGCTTTTCCTTTTCCCAGCGTATCTGAAGAATGACAGGCTTGCCTAGCTTAATGTAATATAACCCATTTTCCCCAAATCACGGAACTCTAAAGCGATCACAGGGCTAGTGCAAACATAGAGGATAGGGCTTAGAACATTTGTAGGAAACTGGCATTAGGAAGAAAATGTTCTAAAATTAATTGTGGTGATGAATGCACAACCCTCTTTCATATATTTAAGCCCCTGACTGTGTGATAATGTGAACTACATGTCAATAACACTGTTAGGAAAAGAAGGCAATCATTTTACCGGGGGGCTCATCCATGCATCCATTTTGTCAAGCACATTTGTACCCTTGTTGCATCATCTTTGTCAAACATTTTCTTTCTACTTGAGCCCGTGGTATCAGCTCCTCATTTTCCCCTCCCTCCCTCCCCCTCAATAATTTATCAATTGTTGCTATTTTTTCATGTCTTACACTGACTGATGTCTCCCTTCACACACTTTTCTGTTGTCCTCCCTCAGGGAGAGGGTTATATGTAGATCTTTGTCATCAGTTACCCCTTTCTATGCCACCTTCCCTCTACCCTTCCGGTATCGCCACTCTCATTATTGGTCCTGAGAGGTTCATCTGTCCTGGATTCCCTGTGTTTCCAGTTCCTATCTATACCAGTGTACACCTTCTGGTCTAGCCGGATTCGTAAGGTAGAATTGGGATCATGATAGTGGTGGGGGGGAAGGAAGCATTAAAGAACTAGAGGAAGGTTGTGTGTTTCATTGGTGCTATACTGCACACTGACTTCTTTTCCTTGTGACCCTTTGTAAGAGGCTGTCCAGTGATCTACTGATGGACTTTGGGTCTCCACTCCACACTCCCACTCATTCACATTGATATGAGTTTTTGTTCTGGGTCTTTGATGTCTGAAACCTGATCCCAACAACACCTCCAGATCACATAGACTGGTGTGCTTCTTCCATGTGGGCTTTATTGCTTCTCAGCTAGATGGCTGCTTGTTTATTTTCAAGTCTGTAAGACCCAGACACTGTATCTTTTGATAGCCGGGCAGTTTTCTTTGTCACATTTGCTTATGACCCGCTTTGTTTTCAGTGATTGTGTGGGGAAGGTGAGCATCACAAATGCCAGGTTATTAGAACAAAGTGTTCTTGCATTGAGGGAGTACTTGAGTAGAGGCCCAATATCTGTCTACTACTTGATACTTAACATATAAATATATGTACGCAGATCTATTTCCCTATTGTTATATATAAATATCTTTACATATGTACATGCCTGTACTTAGACCTCTATAAGTGCCCTTTGCCTCCTAGTTCTTTCCTAGATTGCATTTTACTTTCCTATTTTACAGTCATATTGAAATGATGAGGGAGCAAAAAGCACTTTATCTTGCAACATGTAGTTATACCCCAGTATAGAAGAGGGAATTCAGATCCTTCAAAGAAGAGGCAGGTAAGAAAAGTGGCAGTGATGGGTCTTGTTGCTGTTAGGTGCCAGTGAATCGGTTCTGATCCATAGCAACTATATGCACAATACTGCTTGGTCCTGCACCGTCCCACAATTGTTCCTATGGTTACGCCCATTTTTGCAGCCGCTGTGTCAATCCATCTTGTCGAGGGCCTTCCTCGTTTTCACTGCCCCTCTACTTTATGAAGCATGACATTCTTCTCCAGGGAATGGTCTCTCCTGACAACATGTCCAAAGTATGTAAGATGAAGTTTCACCACCCACACCTCTAAGGAGCATTCTGGCCTTACTTCTTCCAAGACAGATTTGTTTTGTTCTTTTGGCATCCCAGGGTACTTTCAATATTCTTTTCCAGCACACCAATTCAAATGCATCTCTTCTTCTTCGTTCTTCCTTATTCAGTGTCCAACTTTCCCATGCATATGAGGCGATAGAAAATACCACGGCTTGTGTCAGGTGCACATTAGTCCTCAAAGTAACGTCCTTGATTTTCAATACTCTACAAAGGTCTTGTGCAGCAAGCTGACCTCATGCAATGCGTCTTTCACTATCCAAAGATGATAGTGATGACGGGGCTAAAGAATGCATACTTTGAATTAATTCTACATGTGTGCACATATCTGCATCAACCAATACTCACTCACTGCCACTGCGTTGGTGCCAACTCATAGTGACTCTACAAAACAGAGTAGAACTGCCCCTGTGGGTTTCTGAGACTGTGACTGTTATTGGGAGTAGAAAGGCCCATCTTTCGTCCACAGAGCAGCTGGTGGTCTTGAACTGTGGGCCTTCAGGATTACAGCTCAACTTGTAACCACTACATTACCAGGGCTCCTCAATCACCACATTGCTGGCAAAATAAGAGTTAGTTGGTCATATTCTTCCTAAAAATGGCTTCAGTCAAGTTGATCTGACTCATGATGACCCCATGTGTTTCAATATAGAACTGCCCTCCCTCCATAGTGTCTTTGACTATGACCTTTCAGAAGTAGATCTCCAGGCTTTTCTTCCAAAGTACCTCTGGGTGGATCCAAACTGCTAACCTTTCAGTCAGTGGCCCAGAATATAGTGGTTTCTGCATCACTACCCCCACCCCCAGGACTATTAACTTTCCTGGGTCAACTAATTTGGAATCCCTGCTTGACTGTAAGAATAATTCTCCAGTCTGAATTCTAGGATCATAAAGGATCTCTAACATCTTCGGGGTTCCTGAACCCATCCTGGGGCAGAGGTGATGTAGATCGAAAGACAGTTAAACCAAAACCTGTACCCAAAGTCCTCCCCATCCTCCCAGATGTACTCTTACTTTCACTCTTCCATGAAATCTTCTTATTCCCCTTTGAGCCATATCTTCTTGCGCTCCTCTGCACGTTGGTTGCAGCAGCTCTTACTGTGCTGTATTGCAATGACTTGAATCCATGTCTGATTTAGCATCTGGGTTATAAGTTCCAGCCTTACTTGTGTAAATTCTAAAAATAATTATCATTTTGGAAGCTGTACCACCAGTATTTCAAATACAGAGGCCACCCATGGCAGACAATTCACCAGATCTTCCAGTCTTTCTGGACTCAGAAGGACTAGGAAGGAGAGCCTGATCATCTACTTCTGAACACTTGCCAATGAAAACCTTATGGACCATAGCACCGTAGTGTCCAATATAGTGCTGGAGGATAAGTCTCCTGCCTAGAAGATACTCAGGATACATACTAACTGCAACAAGGGACTCAAGTATACCCATAATGATCATGAAGACAGCACAGGATAAAGTCATGCTTCCACTCTGTTGTGCAGAAGGTCCCCATGAGACAATACCTAATAACAAAGTATTGGATAGAATCCTGGGCTCAACTAGGCCTCCGCCTAGATTTGGGGTTTAAGTTCAATAACAAGCCCTCTCTATTCATTCCAACTCCAGAAACAAACGAGAGAGAAGAGACCATCTAGAAGCCAATACATTTGGCTATACTGAGACAACATTTGATTACAGAAGGGGCTTAGTAGAGGATTTGTTAATATGACCCAGCACCTCATTGCTTCTTCCTCTCCACTCCTATCTGATCTCCCCTCTTCAGTCAAAGATGCCCCCACCAGTTACTGTATTCCTACTTGCTTCGGGAGCAATGACTGAGGCACAAAGAGGGTCTAGGAATGTTCTCAGTCCCCTTTCTCCTAGGCTGAAAATGGGCATTTCTCCCCTTCTCTATAGAAACGGCATGGTGGGAATACGTCCTTTATTCCATCAAAAGTATAGTTCAGGCATAGCCTGGGATGAAATAGGTTAGGAAAACCCCTTTGTTGTCATTACTTAAGATACTAGCTACTTGTAAGATAAACACACACGCATACAAAATAGTAAATGTTGGTGAGATATGAGGAAATGACAACTTACTCCATTGCGCGTGAGAAAGTGAAATAGTTCGGCCACTCTGGAAAACAGTGTGGTAATTCTTGAAAGGCTAGGCATAATACAGCTCTCAAAAAAGCATGTTGTTGTTGTTAAGTTCCATCGAGTCTGTTTCAGCCCAGAGCAACCTTATGCACAAGAGAACTAAACCGTGCCAACTTCGCGCCATCCTCACAATTGTCCCCGTGTTTAAGCCCATTGTTTCAGGCGCTGAGTCAGTCCAACTCATTGAGGGCCTTCTTCTTCACTGACCCTCGACTTGATCAGCCATCTGTCCTTCTCCAGGGCCTGTTCACTCCTGACAACCTGTCCAAAGTATGTCGAAAAGCACAGAGCATATCAATTCCACTCCTAGCTTTTATGAATTGATGGGGAAATGGAAGTCAAAGGTAAAAATAAGAACTATAAACTTCCTCAACATACACTCCAACTCTGTGCCATTTCTTTGAGCAGCAAGTGGGATCAAACTGCCAATCTTCTAGTTAGCAGCCAAGCTCTTGCTCACTGCGCCACTAGGATGTTTAATAAATGCTTATTGATGGATTCAGTGGAACTGTTGGCATATATTCAAAAGCAACTGTCACGTTGTTATGTTAAACCACCAAATAATATGTAACCAATTTCTTCAGTAAATACCAAAGTCCATTGCATGGTATAAATTTAATTAAGACTTGCTGATTGGGAAAACATCCCAACATAAACTACAAAGTATATGTTCTGTCATGTACTGAAACATCACCTGTGCTAAAGCTCTGCTGAGTGCTAACTGTGCTTTAAATCATTCATCTTGGGGTTGAGCGTTCCAACGTAGAGTGGTTCTCTCCTTTAATACTTCCTAATAGTTCATTCATCTGGGGCTCAACCTAACTGAAACCACGGACATCAACAAAGGACATCAATTCTTCCAGCTACCTCTGTGAAACGGATAGCATGGCACAGGGTGACAGTCACCGTGAGGACATTTATAACAGTGAGTGTGTTTATATTCTTATTGATTTCTAGTAGCACTTTTAAAATAGAAGTCGTAAATTATGCATGGCGAAGACCAGTTAGGAACTGCAAGGAACTACACTTAAAACAAATGGCCCACGAACTGTAAAGTCAGCTGGCTTACAGCGAGGATTTCTAACAATAGTCTGTTTGTAACCGCTACTCGCCAGGCTCATGGCCTTAGAGGATGATAAGACATGGCCCAGGTGTGGCTCTGCCCACAAGTCCAATACCAACTGTGGAGAGGGCAAACATGATGCAGCACCTGCCTGGGTTAAAACAAAACAAACTCACTGCAGTTGAGTCCATTTTTGACTCAACTCTCTAGGACAGAACAGAACTGCCCCTTTGAGTTTCTGAAGCTATAAATCTTTTTAAGAACAGAAAAGCTCACCTTTCGCCAGCAGAGCAGCTGGTAGGTTCAAACTGCTGACCTTGTGGTCAACAGCCCAACATGTAACCCACAACACCACCAGGGCTGCTTGCTGTTCATGTTATTATTAGGAGTGGTTCCAGGTCTATATGATGGGGTAACCCCCAAAACACCGGAATTGTGCTGGGTGGAGCAGAGCTCTCATAGTACGAATTTTTTCCCACTAGGTGAGCATCCAGCAACTTGCTCTGAGTTAGTGCACCCAGTGGCATTGTGTGGGAAGGTTCTCTCTAGTCACAGTGAATTTTTTGTAAAAGCCGTTTCACTCAAATCTTGTTTTTTTGTGATGGCCTATTTAAGAGAACAGCATGTGGCTGTGAAATTTTGTTTCCTGCTCGGGAGAAATGCTGCAGAAACTGTTGTGATGTTGAACAGAGCTTACAATACAGCACTATGGGAAAACCTCAAGTGTACCAATGATTTTCTCATTTCAAAAAAAGTGAAATGTCGATCAATGACAAACCTTGTTCTGGATGTCCCTCAACTGACGAAAATGAGACTCATAGGATTTTGTTACACCAGGTCAGACTACTAATCAAGCTTTCTATTTGGAGGTTCTGAAAATGTAGCTAACAATATAGGACCAAAAAAAAAAAAAAGGCCTGATTTGTGGCAGATGAGGGACTGGTTTTGCCACCACAACAATCACCTGCTCACGCAGCATCTCAGTGCACCAGTTTTTGGCAAAAAAAAAAAAAAAAAAGCAGCATGCTTCTCTTGTCCCACACACCTTACTCGCCTGACCTCTTTTTGTTTCCTCAAATGAAGAGGGACACGAAAGGACAGAGATTTGATGACGTCTAAGAGGTGAAGAAAAATATGAGGGAGGTGTTGTCAGCCATCCAAACAGTTGAGTTTGAAAAGTGTTTCCAAGAATGGAATTCCAGATTTCACAAATGTATTAAATGTAATGGATTGTACTTTGAAGGCGATAAGGTTGGTTTGTAAAAAATATTAAATACATAGCTTTGGGGTAGGATTCCATTTTTTTGGGGGGGGGAGTCCTCCCTTGAATTCTCCACCAAAGATGACTGCCTAAGGGAACCAATGAGGTCCTCAAATCAGTCTGTGACCTCAATGAACTGAGCAGCATCCTCTCTCTTTTAGGTTTATTAGCACATAATCTACATCATAGAAGCAGCATTCTCTTCATGTCAGGATAGGTGTAGAAACGTCAGAAGGTCACTATGGTAGTTACATAATCTGGTGTCAATTTGAGACTTATGACTGAAGAGGTGGAGTCTAGCTTGTCAATCAGGTCATAGCCAATGAGGCCTTTGTGTGGGCATGGCCTTAACTTGAGGATTCTGGAAACTCCTGTATTCCTCCCTGGAGGTGGTAGTCTCTCTCTCTCTTTCTCTCTCAGCTTACTTTCTGCAAGACTTTTCTGAGGAGAAGCCACATGAAGCTACCTGATGTATCCAGAAACTTGGGAGCTGGAGGAACCACATAGAGACCCTTGCCACTGCTGGGATGTCTCTAATGACACTGAATCCACAAGACTTCCCACCCACTGACCTGTCATCTTTCTGCATTTGGCATCATTGCATGTGTTTCATGAGTCTGAAGAGGACTTTATAAATTGGTATCGGACATATGGGCTAATATCGGACTTATGGGCTTGATCTGGACTGGGCTGGTGTGCTTTCTTAATGTACTCTTTATATAAAGCTCTCTTATACACTCATGAGTCTCCCTAGATTTCTCTAGTCTACTGAGACTAACACAGTTGTCAAGGATTTTCTCTTGCTTTAATCCACAGTCAATGCTCATGGAAGCAGTAGTCAAGAGATCAAAAGATGCATCACATTCAGCAAGTCTGCTGCACAAGACCTCTTTAGAGTACTGAAAAGCTAGGATGTTACTTTGATGACTGAGGTGCACTTGACCCAAGCCACAATATATATCACCATGGTGTGTGTGTGTGTATAATACATACACATATTAATATTTGCAATTATATTTTCAATGACCTCATATGCATACGAAAGTTGGATACTGAATAAGGAAAACTGAAGGAGAATAGATGTATGTGAATCATTGTTCTGGAGAAGAATATTGAAAGTGCAATGGACTGCTAAAAGGGCAATCTGATCTGTCTTGGAAGAAGTAAGTCCAGAGCACTCCTTAGAAGTTGGCCAGGTAGCTGTCTTCCTAATATCTTTGCATAGATGAGTGAGTGCTTCCCCAGTGTGCTGAAACATTTCAATTGGGAACCTGTCAAATCTTGGAGACTTGTTTTTCAACAATGTCAACAATATAACTTGGAGTTTTCCTTCAGCATCATATGATACCTCTTGAAATGGGTTATGTTGACCAATTCTTTCGGGTACAAGGTCTCTGTGTATTCTTTCCATCTTCTTCTGATATTTTTATGCATCGTTCAATATTTCCCCCATATAATTGTTCAATGTGACAACTTGAGGCTCTTTTTTCTTCAATTCTTTCAGTTTGAGAAATGCTGGGCCTGTTGCTCCTCTTTTGTTTTTCTAACTCCATGTCTTCGCACATTTCATTATGAGATTCTACTTTGACTTTTCAAGCCACCCTTTGAAATCATCTGTTCACCTCTTTTACTTCATCATTCTTCCACTCACATTACTCTGCATTCAAGAGTAAGTCAGAGAATCTCTTCTGACATCCATTTTTGTCTCTTCATTTTTTGCTGTCTTTTAAATAAAATTTTGCTTTCTTCATGTATGCTGTTCCTGATGTCACCCAGAGTTCATCTAGCTTTCAGCCACTAGTGCTTTCCATATCAAATCTATTCTTGAGCTCCTGCGTAAATTCAGATGGCATAAAAGCAAGATTCTATTTTGATGCTCATGGGCTTATTTTAACTTTCTTTGGCTTCAACTTGCACATGAGAAATTATTATTTGTTCAGCAGTTAGTCCCATTCCTGTTTATCTTCTCTGTCCTTAGATGTAATCAATGTGAGTCCTGTATATTCAGTCTGTCCAGGTCCATGTGTGTAGTTGCTGTTCATATTGTTGAAGAAGAGTATTTACAATGACTAGATGACTGGTCTTGCAAAAGTGTATAATTGGATCCCTAGAGTCATTTCTAGGATCAAGGCCATATTTTTCAACTAATGGTCCCTCTTTGTTTCTGACTCTTGCATTCCAGTCACCAGTAATTATTAATGCATCTTGATTGCATTTTGTATCTTGCCAAAAAAAATGAGAGAGAAACACAGAGAGAGAAAATAAAGACTCATAAAATCTGTTTTTTCACACCCGGGCCCACCAGGCCGAGAGGATGATGTTCCTGAGTAGAACAGCCAGTCCACAGAGAGAACAACATGGCTGGCCCTATTATGAGACATGATGCCCCTCAGTGACTAAGGGCGATACAGGGGACAGCATCGGAGACACAGTGTGGGAATTTCACCTGACCTGATCCCACCACACCGAGACAAAGCACTGGGGGAGTGCAGCGGAACAGCAAGGGAATGGAGTGGCAAGGTCCCCAGGGAATGCTGAAAGTGGACTTTGGGGCCAGGGCGTGGTGCCCCAACCGACTGGACTGGAAAACACTCCTAAAGGCCAGCAAACGATCCTTGAACTAACTACAAGCTTTTCTTTCTCGATGTGTTTTGTTTTGTTCTTTGTCAGTGGTTTCTTGTTGTTGTTTTGTTGTCTGGTTGTATACTGTTGCTTTGTTTTCCTCTGTCTTGTTTTCGTGATTGTTATTGTCTCCACAGGTCTGTCTAAATAAGACAGGCTGGATGAACTATCTGGAGGAAAAGCAATGGGACTGACAGTTCCACGGGGACTTGGGATAGTAAGGAAGTGGTGTTAACAAACACAGGGACAAGGGAACAACATGGGACCCAAAATGGTAGTGAGGGGGGAGTGGCAGGCCTGGTATGGAATGATCAAGGGTAAGGTTATGTAAAGAAGAGGTATAGCTGTAACGCAGGTGGGGACGGAGCATGGTGGTAGGGCAGGAGGAAAGTCAAGGGAGATGGAGGAAAGAGCTAGGAGTCAAAGGGCATTTATAGAGGTCTACATGCAAATATATATAAAAGAGGATGGTGAAATAGATCTATGTGTCTATATTTATAGGTTTAGCATTAAGGTGGCGGAAGGACCTTGGACCTCTACTCAAGCAATCCCTCAATGCATGAATACTTTTTTTTAAATTAAATTGCTGCAGCCAAAGCGGGTGAACAAGTAAATGTGGTGAAGAAAGCTGATGGTGCCTGGCTATCAAAAGAGATAGTGTCTGGGGTATAAAGGCTTGAAGATAAACAAGCGGCCATCTAGCTCAAAAGCAACAAAGTCCACATGGAAGAACACACCAGCCTGTGTGATCAAGTGGTCCCAAAGGGATCAGTTATCAGGCATCAAAGAACAAAAAATCATATCATTGGCTGTACACCTCCATGATACGATCGCCGAAGACAAATGGGTGCATAAGCAAATGTGGTGAAGAAAGCTGATGGTGCCCGGCTATCAAAAGAGATAGTGTCTGGGGTCTTAAAGGCTTGAAGGTGAACAAGCGGCCATCTAGCTCAGAAGCAATAAAGTCCACATGGAAGAAGCACACCAGCCTGTGCGATCACGAGGTGCCAAGGGGATCAGGTATAAGGCATCATGCAAAAAAAAAATATATATATATATATGGTGTATATATATATATATATATATATATATATATATATATATACCATAGTGAATGAAGGGGGAAGTGCAGAGTGGAGAACCAAGGCCCATTTGTCGGCCACTGGAGATCCCCACATAGAGGGGTTTAGGAGAGGAGATGGGTCAGTCAGGGTATGATGTAGTACCGATGAAGAACACAGCTTTCCCCCAGATCCTGGATGCTTCCTTCACCCAACTACCATGATCCAAATTCTACCTTGCGGGACTGGATAGGGCAGAGGTTGTACACTGGTGCAGATAGGAGCTGGAGGCACAGGGAATCCAGGGTGGATGATACCTTCAGGACCAGGGGTGTGAGGGGTGATGCTGGGAGAGTAGAGGGTGAGTGGGTTGGAAAGGGGGAACTGATTACAAGGATGCACATGTGACCTCCTACCTGGGAGACGGACGGCAGAGAAGGCGAGAAAGGGAGACTCCGGATAGGGCAAGATATGACAAAATAAGAATCTATACATTATCAAGGGCTCATGAGGGAGGGGGGAGTATGGAGGGAGGGGGAAATAAAGAGGACCTGATGCAAAGGGTTTAAGTGGAGAGCAAATGCTGTGAAAATGATTAGGGGAAAGAATGTACGATGTGCTTTATACAATTCATGCATGTATATGTATGGATTGTGATAAGAGTTGTTTGAGCCCCTAATAAAACGTAGGAAAAAATCTGTTTTTCTTCTTTTACAATATTTACTTTTTTATCTTTCTAGGTATTTATCCTTTCTTAAAATTTATTTTGGATTGTTATAAGAGATGTTAGAGCCCCCAATAAAATTATCTTTAAAAAACAAAACCAAAAACAAAACAAATTTTGCTCTTATTGAGGATATATACAATGAAAACACATCAACTCATAATGTCTACATGTACAATTCAACAACACTGATCACATCCTGAAAATTTCACAACCAACCTCACTTTCCGCTTCAAAGTCTTTCCTTTTTACATTTCAATTGCTGTTGTCAATGTCATGCCATCTAAATAGACCTTGAAAGAGCACAATGGTCAAGGCAGACCCTCCTTACTAGGTAAGCTAGCTGTCTTTTTTTAAACATTTTTTTCTTGGTACTTAATCCGCATATCATACAGTTCAATTGTTCAATCATATCAAGAAGAATTGTCTAATCATTACCACAATCCATTTTAGAACACGCACTCCCTGGCATGGTTTATTTGCTCTTAAATAAGGTGTGTGAAGCACATTGCTGCATGGGAAGAATTGGAGGAATTTATGCTAAGCGAATTAAGGCAAGCACAAAACAAGTGCAACATGAGTCTGCTGAGGTAAGCTTAAAAATGCAAAAAGGGCATAGGGGAAAAGCTACTATATACATTCATTCCTGGGGTGAGGTCCAGGTACAATGCAGGCCAAACTCAATCCAGGGATGCATATGGAAGCCAACTAAAAAGGAGGGGAAAAGAAAGGCAAAAAAGAGAGAGACATGGGTAGTGGGGGAACGGGGCACAATATCCAAGGGAGGGTATTGTTTATATCTCCACAGGAGAGGGAGAGAAGGGCCAGACTTCAACCCCGTACACCAAGACGTGAATACAACAAACCAGCATGAAGCAAGGAAGCAATAGAGAGGTCTGTGAGGCTGTCCCCAATCTCAACTATGTGGACCCCCTTTTTGCCCCCCAGAATTATGCACTTCAGAGGACAGCATTGAAGCTACAGCTCAGGGAGAGGGGCTCATCTGATCAGACCACACAGCAGCAAACAAAGACGGAAGGAAAGAGAGTGGAACACATCCTGATCCACCAAGCCCCGAGGATAATATTCCTGCTCAAGAGCAGCCAGTACACAGACAGGACTACAGGGCCCCACCCCACTCCCACTAGACATGACATCCCTCACTGACCCAGAGCACTAAGGGAGACAACACTGGAGACACAGTGCAGGAATTGTGCCTGATCTGACTTCACCACACCGGGCAGAACACTAAGGGCGTGTAACAGAGCAGCAAGAGGAGCAAAGTGATGACATCCCTGAGGAATACCTCAAATAGACTTTGGGGCCAGGGTTTGGCACCACATCTGAAAACATTCCTAAAGGCCAACACAGAGACCTGGAACTAGTTACATGCTTTGTTTGTTGTTGTTTTCTTTTATTGTTTTATTCTACTCTGTCTTATTTTTGTGCTTACTGTTGTCTCTGCATATTTATCTAGATAAGCTAGGCGGGGTAAACAAACCAAAGGGAAAAACATCGAGACTGGCAGTTCTGGGGGGACACAGGTGAGGAGGCAGCAGGGGAGAAGTAGGGTAGTGTCAACAAATCCAGGGACAAGGGAACAACAAGCGATCTAAAATTGATGGTGAGGATGGCATAGGATGCCTAGTGCGGCCTGATCAAGGGCAATATAGTCAGGAGGAATTACTGAAACCTGAATGAAGGCCAAACATGATAGTGGGACAAGAGGAAAGTGAAAGCAAATAGTGGAAAGAACTAGGAGACAAAGGGCATTTATAGAGATCTAAATACAGGTATGTACAGATGTCAGTATATTTATATATAGCAATAGGGAAATAGATCTGTGTATATATATTTATATGTTAAGTCTTAAGGTAGCAGACAGACATTGGGCCTCTACTCAAGTACTCCCTCAATGCAAGAACACTTTGTTCTAATAATGTGGCATTCTTTGATGCTTGGCTTCCCAACACAATCACTGAAGACAAAATGGATGCATAAGCAAATGTGGTGAAGAAAGCCGATTGTGACTGGGTATCAAATGATATAGGGTCTGGGGCTTAAAGACTTGAAGATAAACAAGCAGCCATCTAGCCGAGAAGCAACAAAGCCTACATGGACGAAGTAGACCAGCCTGTATGATCCTGAGGTATTGATGGGATCAGGTATAAGGCATCAAAGACACAGAACAAAAAGTCCTATCAATGTGAATGAGAGGGAGTGCAGAGTGGAGACCCAAAGCCCTTCTGTAGACAAGTGGACATCCCCACGCCAGTGCTGACATGCTTCCACCACCACTAGATCTGCAAGACTTTCCACCCACTGGCCTGTGATCTTCCTGCATTAGTTGTCATTGCATGTGTTGTGTGAGTTTGAAGTGGAATTTATAGACTAGCATTGGGCATATGAGCTAATACCAGACTTATGGACTTGATTTGGACTGAGCTGGGATGTTTTCTTAATATACAGTAACACTTTATAAAGCTCGTTTTTATACACATATCAATATCTATGAATTTGTTTTTCTAGTCAACCCAAACTAACACAACTTAGTTGATATCTTTCTTAGATGGCCGTTTGCTTGCGTACAAGCCTTTAAGACCCCAGACACTATTCTGATTGATAGCTGGCACCATCTGCTTTCTTCACCACTGTGTTAGTATGGGTAAATTAGGGAAACATATTCACAGAAACTCATATATATAAGAGGGAGTTTTATATAAAGCGCAAGTGTACATTAAGAAAGCATCCCAACCCAGTGCTGTCCAAGTCCATAAGTCCAGCATTATCCCCTATGTCCAACACTGATCTACAAAGTCCTCTGCCATCTCACAAAACACACACAGTGACGCTGACTGCAGGAGGAAGGCTGAATCAGTGAGTATGTAAGCATCTCAGTGCTGGCAGGGGTCTCCACGCGGCTGCTCCAGCACCCAGGGCTGCATCCGGGTAGGTCCATATGGCTTCTCCTCAGGGATGTTTTGCAGGTAATAAGCCTGGCCAGCTGGAGCAGGGAACTGGCTAAGGCAGCTGCACCCTGGTCAGACCATCAGAAAGCAAGAAACCCAAGAACTAGAAAATCGAAGCTCACCAAGCCATTTATCCCTCCGCCCCTCAGTTAATCCCACGTGTGTATCAGCCAAGTTGGCACAATAAACCTTAAGTATCTCAACACACTTTGCTGTAGCACCCTTTTCAGTGAACATTTCATGAAGGTGAGTGTCGATCAGCACCATGTTATCAGAACTAATTCTTCTTGAATTGGGGCTGGAGTTAAGTTGGAACTCAGAATCCATCTGAATGTCCATTGGATATGCATGACTAAGATTTAACTTTGGTAGTCAGAATAAGACAGAATCAAAATCCCATAAACCCAAATACACCAATAACAACAACAAACCAACCAGCAAACAAACAAACAGGAAAAAATCAACATCAAAATAAGTTAAAGGCAGGGAAACAAAAAAAAGTAACACTGTCAATTATCCCTGAGGTATAGGGTGATTGCATCGATAACATTGTCCATGTTCCCAATGACACAGCCCTCTGGACACTGCTGGTATGAGGAGTCTACATGAGCATATTTCCACCTTGAGCCGAAACTCATGGGTTGTTGCCTTACTCAGTTCTATCTCCCATTTGATTGTGCTCTGCTTACTTTAAGTTATGGGAATTGGTGCCAGGGGGGGCCTTCCTGGATCAATTCTTCCAAGTGCAGATCCCTGCCCAGCAGATAGACACCTGTCATGTCACTGTTATGTGGGCACTGTATGGCGATTCTGGGTCCCTTTCCATTGCACACCCACCAAGCCAGGGGTTCTTCCCCAAGATCCAAAGGCTGCCACTTCCACAGTCCTGGGTGACCATTTTCTGTTTCCTCTCCCATTCAAGTACCCCAGTCCTCAGTCCAAGGGTGCAGGAAACGTCAAGGCAGGGTTCAGTTCATTCAGTCAGGCCTCTATGTTAAGTCTTTCTGGTGTAGCCCCTACTGTGTAATTTTAAGTAGCCTCAAATGCATATTTTTGGCTTAAGGTTTTAGTTTCAAGGATTCATTCAGCCTCTGTATCTACCAAGAAAGCTGTTTAGAAGAAAACAGAGAAAAGTCTATGTGTAAGAGTGAAGGGAAGTCCACAAACAGCTGGGAACTGCTATGCAAAGGGTATTTAGGGTTACTTTTTACCTAGCCCCCTTCTGGGCTAGAGCTGGGCAGGGAACAAGCTGGCTGACCCTCTGAAGTTGGCTGAGTGATGAGTGCTGTATGGTGACTAGGGGACGTGAGCTGGTCCTGGAGTGAAGTAATGGCACTTCTGGTGCACTTTTCAAAAACTCTGCGGGGCAGAAACCTAGTATTTTTGGAAAGTGGATAGTCAATATTCTGAGGCCTTTCCTGCTGGCATTCCATGTGGAAGCAGACTTGTTTACTACATGCTGCTTCGGGGACGGCAGTGGCACCCAAAGAGAGCCAGGCCAGTGAAGTTTGCTTAGTCTTCCGCATGGAAAAAAATTCAACACAATTCTGTGTGGGGGGGTGTCGGTAGTTTGTTTAAAATGTTTACATTCAGTAGTGATAAGAGAGAAGGGTACAGTAGTGGAAAGCATTGCTCTACCCGAATCAAACCCACTTCAATAAGTAGAGTTGACTCCAACTCATGGGGCGCGGTCTAGGGCTCCCAAGGCTGTGCCTCCTTAGAGGCGCACACAGCTACATCTTTCTACTGAGCAACCCTTGGTAGGCTTGAACTGCCCACCTTACAGTTAGCAGCCCAACGCTTACCTGGCAGCATTGCTAAGGCCTTCTAAAACATTGTTACACAAAACGACCTCACAGCCATCATGTCAGTTCTGACCCGTAGTGACCCGACAGGAGAGCCTAATTTAGATTGTGACCTAGAGAAGACCACATTTTTTTCCCCTTTTAATGTCATTAAGCTGAGAGCTAAAAACTGAGTTGGAAATGATTAAGCAGTGTGTGTGTGTGTGTGTGTGTGTGTGTGTGTGTGTGTGTGTGTGTACTGGTGCCTGATGTATTTGAGGGCTGTCATATAAGTGTTGTGAAGATGGGAAGTGTCCTAGGTTAACAAAATACATCTCAGGGGGTTTTATGGAGAGAGTTTGCCTCTTTTGAGAAGCTGAAGCAAGATCAGTTGATTATCATGTTGTGTCTGCAGTGGAGACTCACAGGAGTTAAAGCTGGACAACAAGGTCATATCTGTGACATTGAGGGTCTCATAGGCCATGTTAAGGAGTTGGGGTTGTATCTTCGCAGAGGGAGTGTGTTTGCAAAGACCCAGAGTGAGGAAAAGGAGTCAGGAGGCCTCCCACTGCTGATGTGGACAATGATCTGAACCATCCGCAGCGATTCTTAAAGAGAGCATGAATTCTCGGTCATTTATTTCTAAAACAGGGGGGAAAAAACAGCTCCTGAAAACCTTAGGGTGCACAGGTCTGCTCAGGCACACGTGGGGTTTCCATGAGTTGGAACTGACGTCAACCTTGTCTCTCTCTATCTTTTTTTCTTTCTTTCTATTTTTAGTTTTTTGAGCTGAGAGAACTGGCAATGAAATGGGGCCATGTTGCAGAGCGCATGTTGAAGGTTTTCAGTGCAGGTGATAGTGCTTATCAAAGCCGTTACAGACCATGTAGGCACATCCTGTATCCTAGACTGATTCTCCTCAAAAAGTAAGGTGCCAAGAACCGGTGGGAGGCTGTGCCAGTGACCAGAGAATCCCCCTCTGAAAGCTGAACCTGACAGTCTAAACACAAACCGACAGAAACAGGACCACTGCAGGTTCCGTGTGAACTAAAGACTCTGTTATGACTGGTTCTATTGCCGGTGGAAGCCGTTCAACATGCTGACTCAACATCGGGTCCCTAACAGAACCTCTCTGGCAAGCTGCTCCCTCCCATGTCTCAGCTCAAAAAACTAAAAATAGAGAGAAAGAGAGAGAGACAAGGTTGACGTCAATTCCAACTCATGGAAACCCCACGTGTGCCTGAGCAGACCTGTGCACCCTAAGGTTTTCAGGAGCTGCTTTTTTCCCCCCCCTGTTTTAGAAATAAATGACCGAGAATTCCTTCCAAGGCACCTCTGTGTGGATTCATACTACCCGCCGTTAGCTTGGCAGTGACTCCCCCAGAAATACAAGAGTAGTTTAAAGAACTCACTCAATGGACCCTCATTTTTAGCTTGAAATTTTTTCACTGTATCTTTGTTAAGAAAGAGTAACCAAAAACGACTAAGGTGCAAAATACTTCCCATGCCAAACGGCGTCTGTGGTACCGCCCACATTTGCACATCCTGAACAGGGCTTTTGCTTTTGCTTAAGCTCCTAACAATAGCTTGAAGGAACATACACAGTATGTTAAATATGTAATTCAACATGCCTTGCATTTCCTCTAGGCAGTGGCTTCTTTTTATTTTAACTTTGATGTGTGGGCAGCATGTGTATCATTTTGTCTAAACCTACGAGTCCAATAGTCCAAGTAATATCCTATACATTAGTAGAGGACAAGGTGGGCTAGAAATTCAAGTTATATTTATGTCATTGTAAGCATCAGATAACAAGGAAATTGTTTCATAAAAGCATTGTTTGTAGAATACCAGATGGATTATATGATCTATACTCGACGGGTAGATGAGGTCAGGAGAGCAATACATTCCTGACTTTGAGCAAATATCCCAAATGACAACCATGCCTGCTACTGAATGAATCTGACTTGTTTGGAGAAGCAATGGGCCGATTGTTTTTGGGAAATTGAGAATGAGAACAAAAATGTGCTAGGAATGCACAGTGCATAAGAAGCCCACACGCTCTCCTCTTATGATTCATAGATGAGTGAAAACCTCCGTTCCTTAGTAAATCTGAATTGATACTTGTGCTTTCTTAGTAGAAAATTACTTTTTTCCATGTCATTGACCTTACTTTAAAACAATGGGGAAAAATCGACATGATAGCTAGACGTATGTCTGGAAAGAAAAAGCATTATAAAGCCATTGATGAGTCTAATCTAGATGCACAGATGGATCAGCATAAGGTCAGAATAAATATTTCTTAGGTCACATTTACCACAAGATTGTGCCACCACCTCTGGATAATGCCGCAAGGCCATTTTTACCACTTGATCATGAAGAGCATCTAACGGTTCTCACCATAACTTGTGGTACAGACAAGCCCACTTCAGACCCAGTGTTAAGTTTTCTGCTTTTACTGATTCTTACTTGCCCTTTCAGACGACTCTGTACTAGAGGACAAACAAACGAACAAACAAATGGGCGCCTCTCAGTTGTCAAAAGGGATTGATTACCCTTTAGAATCCAAATGATTCAAAATGCTTTGTGCCATATTTTAATTCTACCAAAATGCGTTTGTACTCTGTTGTTAGTTAGATCTCAAGAAGCTTTAGGGTGTCCTTGGGCAAAATGTTAAAGAATGACCCCTAAAAAGGTTAGCTTGAAGATTTATGAATTATTTGGGGAGGGGGTGTTAATAAAGATGAAAAGCATTATTTTGACCATGACAAGCACAATTTTATTTAAAATCTCTTCTACAGGCATATAGAAATCTTTCTAATGTCATTGATGAACAATAGGTTGTTTGATGTTACAGTTTAGGTGTTCTTGGATGCTCTATAGACACTCATAGTGGCCCTAGGTCACAGAGGAGAATTGCCCCATAGGGTTTTCTGCAGCAGGTCTCACCAGGTCTGGTCTGAAGAGGCCTCCAGGGGTTTGAGCCACCAGCACTTCTGTTGGCAGTTGAGCACTCAATTGTTGCACCGGGCTCATTATCGGTAGGCCAGTATATCATAAAAATGGAAAATTCCATTTAACGTTCCTGTTTTATAGGAGATATTGAAATATCCCATTTAAAACTTTCTAAGTCCTTAGGAACAAACAATACTAAGAGTTTCTACAATCAAGAAAAACAACTGCTCTTTAATAGTGGCTCAAAATTAGCATTTCATACCCCATAATTAATGCTCAGGGAAACAGCAGTCAAGAAAACAAAAAAATGTATTGCATTAGGCAAACCTGCTGCACGAGATCTTTTAAGGTACTGAAGGTATTTTAAGTTATTTAAGGTATTGAAGGTAAAGGATGCTTCTTTGAGGACTTAAATGCCCTGGACCCAAGCCATGGTATTTCAGTTACCTCATATGCATACTAACGTTCAGCAATGAATAAGGAAGACGGAGCAAGAATTAATGTATTTGAATTATGGTGCCGGAGAAGCATATTAAAGAAATTTTTTTAAAAAAGAAAGAAAAGAAATTGTGATTGTCAGAAGAACAAATAAATCTGCCTTGGAAGAAATGCTTCCAGAATTCTCCTTAGAGCCGAGGATGGTGAGACTACCGGGCAACGGAAAAGGACATCACTCTTGGTAACCTGACGGATCAGCAAAAAAGAGGAGGACCCTCCACAAAAGGGAGCGGCACAGTGTTTGCTCCAACACAGTCCACTGTGACGGCGGCCGGGGCCAGGCCGGGATTCGCTCCATCTCACAGGGCTGCTGTGAGACAGAACCGACTGCGGCACCTAACGATGACCCACATGAATGTGGGACACATGTCAGCCAGCACATCTTAAACCCATTGCAATTTTAAATTATATTCTTAAAAAGTGAATGTGCTGTGGGTTAAAAATACCAGGTAAGAATTGAGTTATTTTGGAGTACCAGTAATTGATATTAGTTTTAAATGAACAATTAAAAGGACCCATCTTCTTACCCTGGCCCCTTTTATTTGAACACCCTTGATGGGATGAAAAGTAGTGGAAAGGATGGTCATTTGGATTTTTTTTCTTTGAAATCCCTGGTAGAAGAATAAACAGAAGCCTAAAGATAGCTTGGATTCTTGTGATAATAAATCTATCTATCTATCTATCTATTACTACTATTTTCAAGTACTTAATATACTTTATTTGCTGAATTGTAGGTGTCATGAACAAATACTTTCTGGATACTATGCTTAAGTCCTGATACCCATGAGAACATGAATTCTATCTGTAAAAACTAAATTTGCCAAGGTTAGAAGAAATTTTTTTAAATTTAGGTAAAACACAATTTTTTCTAGTCTACTGATTCATTTGAATACAGAATTAATAAACAATGTTCCCTGACACAACCTAGGCTTGAATTAAAAAACTTTTTACTGACATATACTTCACATATAATACAATCTAATCATTCAGTCATATTAAGATTGTGCAATCATCACCACAATCCGTTTCAGAATATTTTCTTCTCATATTCACTGTTATTAGCTCCCCATTTTCCACCATTCCCCCCTGTCATGGCCCTAGACATTTACCAATACAGTTACTGTCTCTGTAGACCTAACTACTCTGGATTTCCCATACAGAAAATCATACAAAAAACAAACAGGAAGGAATCAAACAAACAAAAATCAACAACAATAACTAGACAAAACATAGAAAAAGCCCAATCTAAAAGAAGTCAGAAAAAAAATCTGAAACAACTTTTAAATGGGTCGAAGGAGAGTTCAAATGATAGGATCTTACCTATTATGTGAACGACATCTGCCAGTCAACTTCCCACTGCTCTCTGCCTGATGGTCACACTAGTCACATCCCTGACTGTGGTCAGAGGAGACTCATCAGAGGGTTCATTTATGGGGGAACTCTGGGCTCACACCATCATCCACAGCTTTCTGCAAACTGGGGTTCACAAGGTAAGCTTTGACACCATCCCTTCTTTTGGATGTTATATTTATTTATTTTAAAAATCGTTTTATTGGGGGCTCGTACAACTCTTATCACAATCCATCCATCCATCCATTGTGTCGAGCACATTTGTACGTTTGTTGCCCTCATCATTCTCGAAACATTTGCTTTCTACTTGAGCCCTTGGGATCAGCTCCTCATTTCCCCCTCCCTCCCCTCTTTTGGATTTTATTATTTACAACTCTTGCATCACACAGGCTGTGTGCTTCTACCGTGTGGACTTAGTTGACACTTCACTTACATGGCTGCTCGTTTGAAGACAAACCTTTAAGACCCCAGATGCTAGTCTTTCTGATACTTGGGCACCATCTGGTTTCTTCTCCACATTTTGCTCTATCACCTGCATCTTCAGTGGTCTTTTCCTGAGGGGGAACATGGGGCAGGCCATGCCAGAAGAAGTAAGTGCTCTTAGACTGGAAAACCCATTCACATACCTCTGCTTTCCATAAGTCTCTGGTTCACTTGAGAAGCATCATTATCATGTTATGATAGAGAACATTATAGATCATCCCCTCAGGCATAAGGAAATTCTCTTGATGATACCATTAATTCAGCCAATAGCAGAGCATTTTAAAGGATGGAATGAGAAAAGAAAATTATGCAAGTATAGGCCAGCTTCAGACTGCAACACACGAGTTGCTGATTTGTACATACTAAATTTTTAAGTGCCAGGACACTATTTACAAAAACAATAGGGGTTGGTGATGGGACAAAACTTTCAATAACACTCATTCACCAAGGCAGAACCATGCCTACAAGACTAATATAGATCATAAGAAAGCAAAGCATAAGAAAGGAGGACATTAAAATAATAAATAGATGGTAATCCTGGGCCACCATTCATTGGGCACCCACAAGGCAAGGGATCCAAACCAAGGTCTAATGACCACATTAGGGTATTTCAACCTTAAGCTGGAGGGATATGGCCTCTCCTTCTTCACTTTCCCGTTCTCCTCAGGTCACTCCATAAATTGTTAGAAACTGTATTAGAAGGGAATCCTAAAAAAAAAAAATAGAAGGGAATCCTAGTCCAGTGTTTTGTAACTAGCTATGAGTTCTACTAATTGAGGAGGTGAGACTCAAACTGTTGAATACAAGGTTGATAATCTGAATTATACCCCCGTACCTAATTTACAATAAAAATTTATTATATAAAAAAGAATATTAAGGATAAAAAAGAAACTCAATGAGGTCGTTAGTTTATTGAAGGGCGGAGAGATAAATGGCTTAGCGAACCTCACCTTGAACTAACTAGAAGCTTTTCTTTCTTGTGTTTTTCTTTCATTGGTTTGTTGTTGTTATTTTGTTGTATCTTATTGCTTGGTTTTGCTCTGTCTTGTTTTTGTGCATGTTATTATGTCCGCAGGTCTGTCTATATAAGATAGGCTGGATGAACAATCCGGAGGAAAAAACAATGGGACCAACAGTTGCAGGGGGACATGGAAGAGGGGGAGGTGGGGAGAAAGGATGTGGTGTTAACAAACCCAGGGACAAGGGAACAACAAGTGATCCAAATTGGTGGTGAGGTGGGTGTGGGAGGTCTGGTAGGGCATAATCAAGGGTAATGTAACCAAGAGGAACTGCTGAAACCCTGGTGGGGACTGAGCATGATAGTGGGACAGGAGGGAAGTCAAGGGAAATAGAGGAAATAGCTGGGAGACAAAGGGCATTTATAGAGGTCTAGAGAAAGACATGGACATATGCAAATATATTTATATATGAGGATGTGGAAATAGATCTATGTGCATATATTTATAGATTTAGTATTAAGGTAGCAGAAGGACATTGGGCCTCCACTCAAGTACTACATCAATGTAAGAACACTTGGTTCTATTAAACTGACATTCCATGATGCTCATCTTCCCAACACAATCACCGAAGACAAAGTGGATGCATAAGCAAATGTGGTGAAGCTGATGGTGCCCAGCTATCAAAAGATATAGCATCTGGAGTCTTAAAGGCTTGAAGGTAAACAAGCGGCCATCTAGCTCAGAAGCAACAAAGCCCACGTGGTAGTAGCACACCAGCCTGTGTGATTACGAGCTAGCAAAGGGATCAGTTATCAGGCATCAAAGAACAAAAAAATCACATCATTGTGTGCTTGCCTCCATGATATAATTACTGAATACAAATAGGTGCATAAGAAAATGTGGTGAAGAAAGCTGATAGTGGCCAGCTATCAAAAGATATAGCATCTGGGGTCTTAAAGGCTTGAATGTAAACAAGCGGCCATCTTGCTCAGAAGTAACACAGCCCACATGGAAGAAGCACACCAGCCAGTGTGATCACAAGGTGTCGAAGGGATCATCAGAACAAAAAATCTTACTATAGCGAATGAGGTGGGGAGTGCGTAGTGGAGAACCAAAGCCCATCTGTAAGCCACTGGAGATTCCCTTGCAGAGGGGTGTAGGGGAGGGGATGAGTCAGTCAGGGTGAGATGTAGCACCGATAAAGAATACAGCCTTCCTCTAGTTCCTAAATGCTTCCTGCCCCCCACACCCACTAGCATGATTCAACTTCTACCTTGCAAGTCTGGCTAGACCAGAGGTTGTACACTGGTGCAGATAGGAGCTGGAGGCACAGGGAATCCAGGGCAGATGATCCCATCAGGACCAGTGGTGTGAGTGGCGATACTGGGAGCACAGAGGGAGGGCGGGTTGGAAAGAGGGAACCAATTACAAGGATCTACATGTGGCCTGGGGGACGGACAACAGAAAAGTGGGTGAAGGGAGACCTCAGACAGGGCAAGATATGACAAAATAAAAATTTATAAATTATCGAGGTTTCATGAGGGAGGTGGGAGCGGGGAGGGAGGGGAAAAAATGAGGACCTGATGCCAGGGGCTTACATGGAGAGCAAATGTTTTGAAAATGATGAGGGCAATGAATGTACAAGTGTGCTTTTACACAATTGATGTATGTATGGATTGTGAAAAGAGTTGTATGAGCCCTGATAAAATGATTAAAGAATATGTACAGTAGAACTCATATTGATCCAGCAATTTCTGTTTGTACAGTGTGGTACCATTGATTACATTCTTTAAGTTATGCAATGATTCTCACCCTCCTTTCTGATCTGTCTCTCATGAACATAGATACACTGTCCCCTAAACTTCCAGTATAATCCTTCTAGTTAATGGTTGTCAATTCAATGCCATCAGGATCTTTAAAAACACAGCGTTCAAGGCAGCTATGATCTACTCAGTCAGGTAAAAAAGACTTCAGGGGATACTTGTGGTTTAAGGTGGCTTAGGTGTAATAATAAATGTGAACTATAATTTTAGGGATTCATCCAGCCTTTGTGACTCCAGTAAGTCTGGATTCCATGAGAATATAAATTTGGTTTTGCTTTCCCCTTTTGATCAGGATTCTTTTGGAGAATTTTTGATCAAGATGTTCAGTAGTGGTAGCCCGGCACCACCCAGTGCTGGTCTCAGGGCAAGGGAGACTATTCCCCTGGAGGTAACGAGCCACACATTCCATCTTCACCTCCTACTTCTGCCAATCCTTCGTCTATTGCTCCAGGCACATGGAGACAACTTGTACCTTACCTGGATATTTGCAAGTCTTTAGGATTCCAGCCACTACACTTAGATGTCTGACTTGAAGAAACTGAAACAAACAAGAGTTGCTGTTCATTTGGATTGGGATGACTAAAGGAACGCTTGGGGGGAAACGTCAGTAATTTTAGCTTAGGCCTATTAACCTGCGATGCCTACTGCACTCTGATGGGACATGCCAAGTAATCAGTAGAAATGCAGTCTGGTCCCTGGGCCAAGAGGGAAAGTGGGATATAAAAATATCCTTTTAGAAGTCGTCGTCATGTATGAATACATATGCTAAGATATTATTGATTATCATGGAATCACCTAGGAACCAAGAAATAAAGAAAAGATAAATGGTAAAGGACTGAACTCTATACACTTGACTTCCATTGTATGAGAGACTGAGAGTGAACTAGTGCAGAAAACTGAAAAGGAGAATCAAGAAGACAGGAAATATATCAGGAAGTATGGTGTCCTGAAAGGCAAGTGAAATAAGCTAGAAAATGGGGAAAATTGGCTCCCTGAATGACTATGTGGAGCACTGAAGCCTATTTATTAACCCTGCACATTAACTGTGAGAGAAATAGACTTCATACTTTTTCATCTACTGAAATGTTGGATACAAAGTCTTACATCCTTACCCTTGCCAAATATTATCACCAGATAAATCTTCAATAATAATAATAAATTATGAAAAACTCTATCTCGAAATATTATCTCTGAAGTGGTGTGTGTGTGTTTGTGTAAAAGAGTTTATACACTTTAATGATTTTTCCCCCAAAACAAGTAATTTGGAGCTCAACATTTTCTAGCCTTAGATAATATCTTATTTCTGAGTGGATGGAATCTACCTATATACACCTAGTAAGTACTTTTTCACAGATCGTTGACTTTAGTTATTCTATGGTTCCATTGTATTTAATTCTCTTGACTTTTAAGCACGTTGGGGTTTATCTCCACAACCAAGTTATACTAACAGATAATGCCTGTAGGAAGCAAACAGGAAGGATCATTTTAATACCCCTTAATGGGTTTTGCAATCATTTTCAAATTTTGTTTCTGTGCCCAGATATCTTACAGTGGGCACATCTTAACAATCTACTGACTAAATATTACATGAAGAAACCACTCTAGGAATTTTAGGCAACAGCTATTTGCTGGTATCCCTTTCCTCCCACAGACTATTATCATCCCTCAATCTAGAGACTACGAGGATCTGTGCCACCACTTTATAAAACTACTGATTTTAAATTGAGCCCCTGTATAAGATTTCGTTATAGTAGCCAAGTAATATGTCTGGCATAGACCAAGTGTTTTGCAGAATCCAAATACCATAAAGTGCTTGCTCCCTTTTAAAGATGATAGAAAACCCAACAACAACAATACAAAGTGGTGTAGAGCTGCAGATGCAAAGCTGATTTCATCACATCTATCCTGAACCAGTCTTGAACAAGAGCTACAGCTTCACATCTGGACAGAATGGAAGGACCCTGTGGTAATTTCATAATCTCCTGTCAACTTACAAAGGTGTAGAGTCTAGCCTGTCAATTGGATTTCAGCCTGATGACCTCCTTGGGAGGCCGACAGAGATATATACCTCACTACAGGCTATGCAAACCCTCTCTGCTTCATTTTCCTGTTGACAAGCCACACAGAGCTACGTTGATGTAGCCAGAGCCCTGGAGCTGGAGGAGCAACGTGGAGACCCCTGCCAGTGCTGAGATGCTTCCACTGCCACTGGATTCACAAGACTTTCCACCCACTGACCTGTGATCCTCCTGCTTTCAGTATTATTGAATGTGTTGCATGACTGGTATCAGAAACATGGGCTAATATTGGACTGATGGACTTCAACTGGGCTGGGATGTTTTCTTGATATACAATTATTCTTTATATAAAGCTCTTTCTTTAAAAAAATCATTTTATTGGGGGTTCATACAACTCTTAACACAATCCATACATACATCCACGTGTCAAGCACATTTGTACATTTGTTGCCTCATCACTCTCAAAATATTTTCATTCTACTTTTGAGCCCATGGTATCAGCTTCTCATTTTTCCCCTCCCCCTCACTTACAAACCCTTAATAATTTATAAATTATTATTATTTTGTCATGTCTTACATTGTCTGATGTCTCCCCTCACCCACTTTTCTGTTGTCTGTCCCCCCCAGGGAGGGTGTTATATGTAGATCCTTATGATCGGTTCCTCCTTTCTACCTCACCTTCCCTCCACCCTCCCGGTATCACCACTCTCAACACTGGTCCTGAGGGTTCATCTGTCCTGGATTCCCTGTGTTTCCAGCTCCTATCTGTACCAGTGTACATCCTTCGATCCAGGCAGATTTGTAAAGTAGAATTGGGATTATGATAGTGAGGATGGAGTGGAGGGGGGTGGGGGAAGCATTTAGGAACTAGAGGAAAGTTGTATGTTTCACCGTTGCTACAGTGCACCTTGACTGGCTCGTCTCCTCCCCATGACCCCTTCAAAGCTCTTTCTTATACACATATAAGCGTCTATGAATTTGTTTCTCTAGTCAACCCGGACTACCACAGACCCTACTTCAGAGAAATCAAGGGAAGACTAAAACAGTATTTTGAGCAGTCAATGCCAAATATCTCAACCTTCTATCTGAGCTGCAGAGCTCTGGAATTTAAATGGCATCCAATCTCATGAGTCAGTAAACCTCCGTTCCAGGGTCAGCTCAGACACACACCACATACAAATCTTGGGTAAATTCACCTTGAGCATTTCCTCTTTCTAAGCTTCTGCTCTCCCGTCTGCTAAAGGAAGGAAGAGTGTCAACATCATTAGAGCCGTTGGTGGAACTGTTCAGGGTCAGGGCTAGAGAAAAGTAAGGGAAAATTCGTTCCCATTTCAAGGGAACGAATTAAACAGAGGTCAAAGGAGAAAACATATTCAACATGCATGTGAAAGTTGGACAATGAATAAGGGAGGCTGAAGAACAGACACATTTGGACCATGGCGCGGGTGAAGAAAACTGAAAGTACACTGGACTGCCAAAATAAAAGAATCTCCCTGGAAGTAATGCCGGCAGGATGCTCCTTAGAAGTGAAAATAGACTTCATGCCACATATAGGAACACATTATCAGGACAGACCAGTGCCTGGTGAAGGACATCATGCTTGGTGAAGTAGAAGGGTAGTCAAGAAGAGGAAGACTCTTCACAGGTGGGTTAGCACAGTAACTGCAACCAGGGCCTCAAACATAGCAACGATTGGGAGGGTGGGGCAAGGCCAAGCAATGTTTTGCTCCATTGTGCACAGGGTCGCCGTGAGTCAGAACCAACCAGACAGCACCTAATAACAACCACAACTCACTTCGTGAAGACTGAAGCAGCAGGAAGCTGAGTTGAAAAACTCAGCTTATTTCACCAGAAAGATGAGAGTCAGGAAAGAGCCCGCAAGAATGAGTGCTGTCAACAAGGAGGGAACATTCCAAAGACATGGTCTAGAAGGTCTGTCATTGAGTATCATGTGCCAATTGTTGGATGACCCTCAGGTGGCTGTGCTCTTCATTTGACGCGGTGATGCCTTTCCTGTCCACACTGTCTGATCCTTCCTTCATGGGCACCGTTGTCCATTCACTCATTCAACAAATACTACTGTGCAGGGTTTACAAGTAGGTGGTAGGCATAAAATATTAAGGAAAACACGCATGATTCTTATCCTCATGAAAATGACAATCCAGTAGAGATTACAGTCTTTAACCAAACACATCTATTTATGTTATAAATAGGGCATATTACCCACCAGCTACATTGTCCGAAGTGACTCATAAATGTTCTTATTTAATGCTCATAATGGTCTATGAGGTAGGAATCATTGTCTGTCCTCATTTTGTAGATGAAGAAATCAGGTATTGAGAGATCAGATAATGTGCCCACGGTCACATAGTTAGCGGAACAAGATTGGCATTCATACAATCTAGGGCCAAAATGTATAATCTTAAGCACATATTTGCAAACTGTGATAGATGTTCTATAGGACAAATGTAGGGCAGTGCTTGTATAATCGTTTTTAACATGGGGTTCTAATCTAATTGAAAAACCCAAACCAAAAAACAATCCCACTGCAATTGAATCAATGCACGGTCACCCTGTAAGACAAATAGAATGTCCGAAAGGGTTTCCAAGGCGATAATCTTTACAGACGCACACGGCCACATTTTTCTCCCAAGGACAGGCTTGTGACTTTGAACTGCTGACCTTTTGGTCAGAAGCCAAGTGCTTAACCGCCGTTCCAGCAGGACTGGTCTAAGTTTAGTGGGGTTTACAAAAGAATGACCTTAGGGGGAAAAATGAATTTAGACCAGAAGTTGGTTTTTTGTTTTTAAGGTATGGCTATTTATGTCAAATACTCCAGGTGATTCAAGTAAAATGAAACAGAACAATGACTTTCAAATACAGAGATCAGTGGCAACTATGGTAAGAACAGTTTCAAAGGGTTCAGAAAGCAGAAGATAAAATTAGTCAGTTCAGGGTTATTGTTCAAAATTGCCTAAGAAGGAATGGGCTACTCTGGGAAACAGGGAGAATTTCTTTATAATAATGCCATTATTCTTCATTTAGCATTAAGACATAGCTTAAGAATTATGTGTTCTTATTTTTCAAATTGTAGTTTATTTTCAATTTGAGCTTGGTGCTTTTAAGGCATTTACTTCCTCTAACATGTATTCATTTCTAGGAAAAAAGGAAGATTTAAAAACTATAGATTACTTTTGTAGGAATGTGAATGGCAGTATCTTGTGAGCTTCTTCACTGTCATCGATTCTCACACGCACTGAGCCTAGCAGAGCAGGCCTTTAGTAAATGCCTATGGGTGCTAAAGCAACCAGTTCTTCTGATTAAAAAAACTCTCCAAGTACTTACTTGGCAAGGTGTAGACCTGTGGTTCTCAATCCTGGCTGTACCTTAAAACCATTTTGGTGATTAAAAAAAAAATCTCAATGATCAAGTCCCACCCCAGTACAATTATCTTAGTATCTCAGTACCCAAATATTTAGCACTACTGAAACATTTTCTAGGTGATTCTAAGGGGCAGGCAAGGCTAAGAAGGACTTGTGCCGTCCACATTAATATTTTAAAAATTTTAACATTTACTTGATTGCATTTTCATTTTTCATCAGGTTTTGTCCAATTTTTGTCAATTAAAAACATCAAAGATGAACCAGCTTCTCTATGCTTCCCCCTTCAGGTGCAAGAGTGATAAGGCTGGGCACTGGGGAGGCAACGGAGTTCTGCCCTTTGACCACTGGCATGACAATTAGCTCTAAAAGGAGTAGTTGGCGATCACACAGGCCTGGTCGGTGAAGGGGCATCTGACAAGCACTACTTGTAATCAAACAAATAGTGGTTTTGAAACTTGAGACACTCAATGAGAGGGTAGAGTTAAAATTTTAAAGCTATATAAAGTTCAAGGGGTTTTTGCCCTTCAAAGGCCAAACAGAATAAAACTAAGGGGTTTTAAATCATAGTTCTGAGTGGGATGCTTTTAAAATGATTTATTTTTGTTGCTAGTTTGGGGCATAATTGGGCCTTAGAATATAAACACTGCCTTTGGATCTTATTTCTTCCATCTATGTTTATACAATCCTAGGCTGTTTTTATACTTCAAGGGTAATAAGGACTAGAATTGAAGGCCTTTTGATGTTCTTCGTAAGGTTCCTTGGTGGCCCCAGTGGTTCAAGCACTTGGCTGCTTGCATGAAAATCAGCGGTTCAAACCCACTAGCTACTCAAAACGTGGAGTTCTACTGAGAAAATATTTGTCTTTGCTAGGTAAACATTTTCTTTAATCCCTTTTCAGGGTAGCTCTTTCTAAAACCACTCACTTCAATTATTCATCTATTTATTTTCCAAATGGAACCATAAATTTTGTGAATGTTTCATTTATTGTGGAATGAATAGAGTGTTTGACTCAACTGTGCTCACTGCCTTTGAGTGGATGCTAACTCGTGGCGACCCCTCTGTGGGTTTCTGACACTGGAACTATTTAAGGAAGGAGAAAAATCCATCTCTCTCCTGTGGACTTGTTGCTTCTCTGCTAGATGGTTGCTTGTTTAACTTAAAGCCTTTAAGACCCCAGACACTAGATCTTTAAAAAAAATCATTTTATTAGAGGCTCAAACAACTCTTATCACAATCCATACATACATCAATTGTGTAAAGCACATTTGTACATTTGTTGCCATCATCATTCTCAAAACATTTGCTCTCCACGCAAGCCTCTGGCATCAGGACCTCAGTTGAGGTCCTGAGAAGCGACATCACTTGACGACAGAGCTCGTGAGTGAGTGGTTCAAATACAGGGGGTCTTCAGAACGCATTCTCTTAAGGGCTAAACTACACTATCCAGGAAATGCCTTCAGTTGAAGAGGAGGGAGAGCAAATGAAACAACACAGTAGACTTTTGTTCATTTGGACCATCAGGTATTAATTTTCTGTGAAAATTATATAAATATAAATTTGACATACCTTTACGGAGTGACTTCTCATCTCTGTGTGTGTGGTAGAAAGCTGTTGTTTTATGAAGGTTTCCTTCATATTTATTTTTTTCTATATGGGATCCAGTTCTGCTGGAAAGCATGCTCCAAATTTTTACTCCAGGACTGGAGCGGTGTGTTGGCTGCAAACTAGATTGATCAAAAAAACCTTCCAAAGGAATGATTGTTCTTAGGGGCTTGGCCACGGATGTGTGCTTAGTGAAGATAAATCTCCTGTCTGAGGCTTGGTAGAGTGTCTCCCTGTGGGGAGAAGACGGCTAATGTTGCACACATGGCATTTTCCATGGCCATTTTGAGACGAACAGGGAATCTTCCAGTTTGGAAATCGATGTGCTATTGACAACTACAGCCTTGTCCAAAAGCTCATACTCAGATTCTAAAGAGGCATCCGTGACAGTATGTATAGGCACCATACTATGACGTTCTCTCGTGAGATAGCAATAATGGGGATTGATAATGGTGATACTGAAATGTTACCAATGATCTGGTATGTTCCAGGAGCCAGACTCTGTTCCAGTGAGAGCAGAGTAAGACTGTGGCAATAAGATAAGATTTCATAGAAGACAGCCAGTGTGCTACGGAGAGCACACGAGTGCGTCCGGGACCACCATGCCACCGTTGGGCAGGGAAACAAGGCAAGAAGATGGAGGAGTTGATAGGACCTGGATGCAGCGAAGGGCCTATCCCTAAAATAATTGCTAGGGCTTCCAGGCAACGATGTCCTTTCAGCTGCAGGCAACGGTGCAGTTCGAAGGGGTCAGTTGGATACAGTGGCAGCAGCCCTTTGGGCTCTCGGTATCAGGAGGCCTCTGGCAGCAAGCCAGTGAGAGAGGATGTGGGCGAGGAGAGAGGACAGTGCGGTACCCTTGTCAGGGCCACTAGAGCCTCTCTCTGAGCGCCAACCTCTTCCTTGCCATTTTATGAGGAGAGCATCACAAATACGCTGAACACAGCAAGCACTGAGATCTTATGAGGCCTGAACAACTAATGACGGGGCCAAGTTTACGAAAAGTTGAAAATGCACTGCGGTGCCGTGATCTAGGTACAGAGCCAGGAGGCAGTACTACGGTGGCTCAGGATACCGCTTTGGAAACTGTTTACTGACTGAGTTGACTGAGTATTATTTGACCTCCTTTAGCCTTCTCCTCTCCTCCTGTTACAAAATTAAAATTTAAAAAAGTTTGTATGAAGGAGATCCAGACTCCAGGGAGTTTCCAAGCCACATTATTTTTCTATCACTTCATATGCATTTGAAAGCTGGACTATGAATAAGTAAAACCAAAGAAGAATTGATGCCTTTGAATTATGATGTTTGGTGAACATTGAGTATTCTGTGGTCTGCTAGAAGGAAAAAGTACAGTATGAATACTCCTTAGAAGCAAGGATGGCAAGACTTATGTTGCATACTTTGGACATGTTATGAGGAGGGATCAGTAAATGGAAAAGGATATCGTGCTTGGAAAACCCTCATGAAATGAATGATGTTGTGTTAGGCTGGATAGACTAGAGAAACAAATTCAATGATATTCATATGTGCAAGAAAGAGCTTTATATGAAGAAGTCATTATATATCAAGAAAGTGTCCCAGCCCAGTCCAACTCAAGTCCATTAGTCTGACACTGGTCAATCAGTCCATCTTCAGACTCATGTAGCCACATGCAATGACGCAGAATGCAGGAAGATCACAGGCCAGTGGGTGCAAAGTCATGTGCATCCAATGGTGGTGGCTCTGGCAACAACCAGGGTCAGCTAGCAGGAAGGCGAAGGCAGAGAGAGAAGGGGAGGCTACCAGGACTCTCTTTATGAGAAGGCCATGCCCACAAGGAGGCCCCATCAGACTAGGACCTTCAAGTTGACCTGAAATTATGTAAATACCACGGATATTATGACTGCAACAATGACCTGCAACCTGCCAACTGTTCTCAGGATGGCACAAGTGGGTCAGTGTTTTATTCTGTGGCACATGGAATTACCAAGGGACTTAGCCAACTCGGCTGCACCTCACAAGAGCAAAATATAGTACTCCACTTTTTAATATTTTATTTGCATGTTATATTAATCCCCTCATTCTGCTGAGCCACTTTTCTTTGGAATGGGTACAAATATGGATCTCTTTGAGTTGGTTGACCAAGGAGCTAGCATCGTCCACATTTTGTGCTATCGATGAGTGCTTCCAGGGCGGCAGCAGTCTGTTGAAACATTGTCATTTGCATTCCATCAATTCCTGGAGCTTTGCTTTCCACCAATGACTTTTGTGCAGCTTGGAATTCTTCTTTCAGGACCATAGGTTGTTGTTTTTAATAAATATACTACCTCTTGAAATGTTTGACTATCTATCAGTCATTTTTGATCCAGATGCTGTGTAATCCTTACATCTTTTTTGATATTTCCTGCATTATTCAACGTTTTCTCCATAGAATCCTTCAATATTACACCTCAAGGTTTGACTTTTTTCTTCAGTTCCCTCCGTTGAGAAATGCCAACCCTTTTGATTGTCTAACATCAAGTTGTTTGCCCATTTCCTACTATGTCTCCTTGAGTGCCCGTTGCAGTCTTCTGTTCAGCTCCTTTCCGCCAGCATGTCTTGTGATCCCTTTAGTCGTTTTTCATTCAAGTGAAGTTTCAGACTCTCTTCTGACATCCTGTTGGTCTTTGCTTTCTTTCTTGTCTCTCTTTTTTTAGATAGACCAAAAGATAGTTTATTTTTTCATACAGTTAGTACTTAAGTAAGAACAAAAAGAGAGATGCACAAAACTAGATTACATTATAAGAGTTTTACAATATTTATGAAAAAATATTAAATAATATCTGACAAAAACAATAAAACTGTTATTTAGGATATTTGCATATTGTTTCATTCTCTTTTTTTCTTGTCTTTTTAGTGACCTCTTGCTTTCTTCACGCATGATACCCTTGTTGCCATGCACAGCTTGCTTGGTATTTAGTCATTGGTGTTCAATGGATCAGACCTATTCTTGAGAAGGTCTCCAAGCTCAGGTGGGAAGTAGTCAAAGTTTTACTCGGGCTCTCCTGGGCTTGTTACAGTTTTCTAAAGTTGTCATTTGAACTTATATATGAGCAATTGATAGTCTGTTCTATAGCACCCCGACCTTGTTCTTACTGATGACATTGAGCTTCTCCCTCTCTCTCTCCCCCCATAAATGTAGTCACTTTGATTCCTGTGTGACATATGACAAGGTCCACAAGTATAGTCACTGTTTATGTTGTTTAGAAAGGTATTTGCAATGGATATGTCGTTGGTCTTGCAGAATTTTATCATTTGATCTCTGGCCTCATCTTGACTGCAAACACCACATCTTTTAACTGCTGGTCCGTCTTTGTTTGTGGTTTTCACAATGCAATCACCATTAATTATCAGTTCATCTTGATTGCATCTTTGATCAATTTCAGACTACAGAAGGTGGTAAAAAGCTCTAATTTTTGCTAGCTGTCTCAGTTTTGCTGTTGGCTGCTGTAGAGTTGGCTCCCCATGCAAGGGACCACATGAATAATGTGATCAGATGAGTGTGACCTCTAGGATTTGACTTGTTGATGTTGGAAGTAGATTATCAGGTCTTTCTGACTAAGAGCTAACTTTCTTAGTGTAGAAATGTCACTGCAGCCTGTTCAACATCATGGAAACATGAAATCCTACAATAGCAGATGAGTGGTAGCTAAGTTTGATGTTGGCCGACCTGCACGGACGCTGACAATTCACCCCTGAACCATCCTGACACCATGCTATAAATAAACAGGTATAATCAAGTCCTTTTCAACTTATTTATTGAACCATTCCCTGATTGTTAGTAAATTTTCACCACTGACTTTTTTTTAACTATTAGATACAATATAGGTAAGAACATATGTACATTTACACCTGTAAAATTACCTCTCAAAGACACATTCCTAGGTGTAGGTTCACTAGGTCAGTGGGTTTGTGTATTTTAAATCTGCTGAGTTTCATCATCATGTAAACCAGAAAACCCATACCAATTGCTGTGGAGTCCATTCCAATTTCTGCTGACCTTTTAGACAACAGGCCAATGCTTCACCCATTTTCACCCTTCCATTGCCCTTCACACAAGAAGCCCACCAAAATAGTAACCTGTAAATCATTAGAAGTGAGTCATAAAACATTAATTCTTACCAGGGTTATAGACTAGCTCAGCCTAGCCTTGATTTGGTGGATTTATTAGTCCTTTTGGTAATCCATGGTACTTTCAATATTCTTCTCCAGCACCGCAATTCAACCGTATTAGTTCTTCTTTGGTCTTCCTTATTCAATGTCCAACTTTCACATGCAGACGAAGCCATTGAAAATATCATGGCTTGAGTCAGGTGCATCTTAGTTCTCTCAAAGTAACGTCCTTGCTTTTCAATACTCTAAAGAGGTCTTGTGCAGCAGATGCATCCAATGCAATGTGTCTTTTGATCTCTTGACTATTGCTTCCATGAACATTGATTGTGGATCCAAACAATATAAAGTCCTTGAAAACTTCAATCTTTTCTCCATTTCTCATGATTTTACCTATTGGTCCAGTTGTGATGATTTTGGACTTCTTTATATTGAGTTGTAATCCACGCGGAAGCCTCCACTCCTAGATCTTCCTTAGCAAATACTCCAAGTCCTCCTCACTTTCAGCAAGCATCATCGTATCATCTGCATATCACAGGCTGTTCACAAGCCTTCCTTCAATCCTGACGCCACATTCTTCTTCATATAACCAAGCTTCTCTGATGATTTGCTCAGCGTATAGATTGAGTAAGTACACCTTTCTGTACATTCGTAATTTTACATACAAATATGTTTATCCTTAGCATTCTGCTAACAAAGAGTCCTGGTGGCATAGTGATTACACTTTGGGCTGCTAGCCACAAGGTCAACAGTTCCAAACCACCAACCTCTCCATGGGAGGAGAAGGATGGGGCATTCTACTCCTTTAGAGTTACAATCTTAAAAACACAAAGGGGCAGTTCTACCCTGTCCTGTGGGGTTGTTAGGAGTCAGAATCAACTCGATGGCAGTGAGGTGTTTTTTACTATTATGCTGCAATGTTATGTTCTAAAACTTACTTCATATTTAACATTTTAATGTCTACATATTCATCCATTTACAATTACCTGTGATAATAGTTCATCTATAGCATAATTATTTAATTATGTCTTTACCATTAATTATTTACCATTGTTTCACTATTTAGAGGGTAGGCTGGGAGCCAGTAGGTACAAGTGAAAATGATTAATGCACTGACCTTCCAATGGAAAGGTTTGAATCCACCCAGAAGTACCTCAGAAGAAAGGACTGGTGATCCACTTCTTAAGTTAGCCATTGAAAGCCCTATGGAGAAGAGCTTCCCAGTCTGTATGTAAGAAATAGTCCTTCTTTAAAAGAGAATGCCATAATTCGGGGGGGGGGGGCGCTCTTGACACATCCCAGTGGGAAAATGACTTGTGTGATGTCAAGCCAATAGACTAAATTCCCCCTTTTCCCGAGAAGGTTACAAAGAGTCTTCCACGTCATCACTTTTTTTTTTTGCCCTTCTTGTGTGAGTAGTTTCCCCAAGTTTAATGATTAAAAAATGAATGTGTTAACAATGATAAACAGCAGAATCAAGACAATAGATTACTCTGCCCATCTTGAGATGGTTTTTGAAGGATGGAAAGGCCTCTTTGCCAGGTACAGAAGCAATTATCTTAAATATCCATATGGTCCAAAGGGCCAAAGCAAACCATTCTGGGAGATGCAGGTTACTGAGAGACTGAGCTAACTTGAGCACAAGGTCCTTGCTGTGGGAAATAAGGTCAGCCAGGTAGAGAGAGGGCATGGAAAGAGGAGAGCAGTACAGAATCCAGGCTGAAGAGTTTGTATGGAGTGCTTTCAATGGGGTGGATTGAAATGTGGACACACCAGTTATGAGAATGATGGGGGCAACACATGCACAAATATGCTTGACACAATGGATGTATATATGGATTGCAATAAGAGTTGTACGAGCCCCTAATAAAATGACTAAAAAGAAAGAAAGAAATAAGGACACACGGTGGGGCTCTCAGTCAAGGAAGGAAACAAAGTAAATACTTTTTATTTTCTTTAAATTAATTTCAGTCACAAGGTTTGCTTTATTCAAATTTCCAAATAACATAAAAATTATACATTTAATAGCATTTAATATAATGGCAAAGTAGCACACATGAGTATACTTCATTGCTGAATCAACCAATAGTAACCAGTTTATAGCTGCCAATTTTTCTTTCCAGAGTTAGTAACTGCATTAAGTTTTCATTTGTTGGTACAGCTGCTGATCGTTAATTCCTCCTACGTGCTTGTCGCTCGTAAGAAGCTTCCACATGGTCAGGGGCAGATGATCCGCAGGTTCCAGTTTGTATCTGTTCCTGGAAACCTTTGCTCTCTTCCTACCATCTGCACTGGTGGCTTTCGAGCCTCATTTTATCTTTTGTCAACCTGGTACTGTCTTTCTTTATTACCCCAGAAACTCCCCTTTGTTTCCTGAATCATTTCGTCCTCACTGGGTTTCTCCCTAGGCGGACACCTTGCATGTCTGAAAATGCCTTTGAATCTGCAGTGTGTTCTCAAAAGGTGATTTAGTGTCTGCACAGAAAGATGCTCCTGTCTTGCACCTGGAGTATGTGGGGCCCGGGCTGCAGGTGTTTGGGGGCCTGAGCAAGGAAAGAGAGCTGATGGGGGGAGGCTGGGGTGCCTGCGTTCTAAACACATGTTGTTTTTAGGCGCCTTTGCATTGGTTCTGATGTATGGTGGCCCAAAGTACAACAGCACGAAGCACTGCCCGCTCCGCACCACCCTCACGGGTTCTAATGTTGGGACCCCGTGGGCAGCCACTGTGCCAGTACTGCTCTTTGAGAATCTTCCACTTTCAGCATCCCTTTTCCGTGTCTGCAGCGGACAGATGCATTTAACTCGCCTGTTTTGTTCCTCCTATCATCTTGAAGGGGTCTGTACCTTCTACTACTAAGCTGAAAATCTGCCGGCTTTATAGTCTACTGCTGTATGGAATAAATCTCAACTGAGGATTCAGAAAGGGAAGTCATCAGGCTCTTCAGAGTCTCCTCACCTCTTATGAAGACTGTGGTAGCTAGATGATTTTATGTCGTGTAGAAATGGGATCCAGCCTGTCAATCATGTCACAGCCTGATGCTGTCTCCTTGGGAGTGACTTGGGGAACTGCTCTCTTTCTCCCCCTTCACCTTCCTGCTTGCTGGTCACCTTGAGTGCTGCCAGCGCCCTGTCATGTTTCCATTGACCTTGGATCCACACAACTCTGCACCTATAGGCCTGTGACCTTCCTGCATTCTGTATCAACTCTGTACCCATAGGCCTATAATCTTCCTGCCTTCTGCATCATTGCATGGGGCTGTTTGAGTTTGGACAGGGACTTAGGGAACTGCATTGAACTGGGCTGGGATGCTTTCTTGATATGTAATTACTTCTTGGTATAAAGTTCTCTCTTATAGATAGGAGTGTCACTGGATTTGTTTCTCTCGCCTACCTGGCCTAACAGAGCCCTCAAGGATATGAAGTGGTTTTGTGACTGCAACAATGGGGTCAGGTGTAAGAATGCTTGAGAGACTGGCGCAGGACCAGGCAGTGATTCTGTTCTGTTGTGCACAGGGTCAATACGTGATTCAAGGCAACATAAATTTGCCATTATTCTTTTGGGTGTCTTTGAAAGTGAGATCTTTATTCGGTCATTAGTGACTTTGGACTCTCCCCTGCTTGACAATTTTTTCCCTTTACTCATACCTCCTCATGTTTTGCTATGCTGCTTCAGCCTGAGTCCCTGGAAGTATTATCCTTCCTGTAGTCTCCAATTCCTATACAACTATATTTCTCAGAGAACTTACTTGGGTTATCGAACCCCTCTACATAGCTACGTCTCTGGAGAATGTAACCTGCACTGACTCCTTGTTTGCAGTTAGCCGCACGTCTGCATTACTTGCCTTGTTCCTCACCTCAACCTCTGTGGAGGCTTCTCAACTCACAGGACTGCTCAAAGACAGATATGTGGTGCATGCTGGAGTACATTTATTGCCCTGGAGGACTGTCTGGACAACCCTGCCTGGAGAATCATCAAGATGTCAAAGACAATCAAAGGAAATGTCTTGTGTATCATAATTGTTACCCTACTAGTCTATCTGATAGAATGATAGGGGACATTACAGCTTGTGACTAGCTTATGACTTAAGTCATAAAAATCACCTGGAAAAGTACCTGATTCCTCTAAAGTGCATTTTACCTGATAATGAAACAGCATATAAGCTTTATGTATTCTGATCACAAGAGGGATGCCGTCAAGTCAGCCTGCATGGCTGTCCGTCTCCCTGCTCATGTCACCTGTGGGTGATTAGACCAGCTACCCCGCATCAAGCTGCATCTGAAAGGAGGTGTGTGGATGAAGGAAAAAAAGAAAGAGACATGTACAAAGCATGGGATCGGGAGGACAACAGTCTGATGGACTGAAGTACCGAGTACAGTATATTCAAAGCTTGGGTTTTTTTTTTTTTCAGGTTTATTGTTTTTTTTCCAACAATTTATTAGGGGCTCATACAACTCTTATCACAGTTCATACATATACATACATCAATTGTATAAAGCACATCATACATTCCCTGCCCCAATCATTCTCAAGGCATTTGCTCTCCACTTAAGCCCTTTGCATCAGGTCCTCTTTTTTTTCCCCTCCCTCCCCTCTTCCCCCCTCCCTCATGTGCCCTTGGTAATTTATACATCGTTATTTTGTCATATCTTGCCCTATCCGGAGTCTCCCTTCCCCCCCTTCTCTGCTGTCCCTCTCCCAGGGAAGAAGTCACATGTGGATCCTTGTAATCAGTTCCCCCTTTCCAACCCACTCACCCTCCACTCTCCCAGCATCGCCCCTCACACCCTTGGTCCTGAAGGTATCATCCACCCTGGATTCCCTGTGCCTCCAGCCCTCATATGTACCAGTGTACAGACTCTGCCCTATCCAGCCCTGCAAGCTTGGTTTTTATACTCTTCTTACAAGGGAATGGTTACAAAACAATCATCAAAGAAGTTGCTTTAAAATCATTCTGAACCTCTTATCTATGCAGATGTTACTTAACTAGGCACACTTTCTAAACACTTGAATAATAACAGCACTCTATTCTAAGATAAGCACAAGGACATGCAGGGTTCAAAAGAATCTTACAGAGGTCATAAAGAACTGAGTTATCTCACCATGCTTTTTGCTACAAGGTAAACAGAGGCACAGGGGACTAATTAGTCACACACCAAGAAACACCTGGACCAGCCTATGGCCTCCTACAGTCACCTTCTAAGACACTTCTCTTGCTCTCTCACTAGGAATGAGTGAATTGGCTCTGCTGCTCCAGGGCTCCAACTTTCATGTGAAGTAACAAGAATAAAACACAAAGCTGGAATTACTGGGCATTTTGTATAGAAAACAAGGAACAGAAAAAGGATGGATAGCACTATGTTCATTATGATAGATCATATGGATATAAAAATAATGTCATGATAAATAATTTATGTTTAAGAAATTAATCACTAAAACAAGTCACCATGAGCATTTCCTAAGATCCACACCAGCATAGATGCTGTTGGGCAGTATTTCTTAGGCTGTGTCTTAGGCTGACTTATTGTCTCTGAATACTATCTACATAAAAACCAACCAACCAAACCAAAACACCTTTGGAGTTTAAAAGGACAAATAACTGACTTACTCCCCTCCCTTCATCAAGGAACGGACTGTTTCCATGATGTATAAACCATCAAATAGTTGCAGCAACCTAGAGGACAGTGTAAAGCTGCTCCTGTGTGTTTCTTTATGGGAGTAGAGAGTCTCATCTTTCTCCCTCAGAGCAGTCTGGCAGTTTTGAACTGCGGACCTTGTGATTAGCAACCCAACGTGTAGGCGTTGGAATCAACTTGATGGAAGACAAGGAGTCTGAGAGTTTAAACCACCAAAAACCAAATCCCCTGCCACCAAGTCAATTTCAACCCACAGTGATCTTATATGGTGTTTCTGAGACTGTAAAACTGTCTGCGAGCAGGCAGCCTCATCTTTCTACCTCAGATCAGCTGGTGGGTTTGAACAGCCAACCTTGTAGTTAGCAGCCAAATGCTTACCTGAGAGCACCAAATCATCAAATTTATTCTACCATTTATATTTTCTGAGTGTAGTTCATACAAGATGAGTTTAAATCAGCTCTGTATATATGTCAATTATATTATAAAGTAATTAATACCTGAAAAATTAAATTTTCAACCAAACATCTCTTCTTCTTTGCAGCAAAACTAGCAAAGAGTCTCAAAGTAACTAACTATTCAATATACAAGGCAGCTTCCAAGAGTACATGAGAAAAGAAATGGAAATTCCAAGACTGTAACTGTTTACAGGTGCAGAAAGTCTCATTTTTCTCCCAAGAAGCAGCTGATGACTTTTAACTGCTGACATTGCAGTTAACAGCCCAACATATAGCCTACTATGCCATGAGGGTCCCTTCATTTATCTGCTTGATAGCTTCCCCCCACCCCCTTTTATTTGCTGTTTAGTGGTTTTGGTATACAAAAAGTATGTGAACTATGGGGGGGGGTGGGAAATACATATACGAATGAATTATTTGGTGTAAAAATGTAGGAACAAATTCACTTATTGTGGATTTTAAAAAGCAATTATTCTATTAGAAGGGGGATCATTCACAGTATCTAGGAAAATTACATGAATTAGTTGATGATTTCCCAATTTAGTTCAATGTTACTTCCTACCTTACCAAGAGCATTCTCCACCATCATCATTTTTATCAAGCCTACCACCCCTGGTAGCAGAGTTGGTTATGAGTTGGGCTGCTAACTACAAGGTCAATGGCTCAAACCCACCAGGGAAAGATGAGGCTGCCCACTCCTGCAGACTGACAGAACGGGAACCCAAAGATCAGTTCTACTCATCCTAGAGGGTGACTGAATCAGAACCCATTCAATAGCAGTGAGCTTGCCGTCTGGCGTTGGGACTACCCTAACAACTCTTTCAGAGAAGCTGCGGTCCCTGGTATTGCTAATTGTTGACAAAACCTGCTGCTCTGGAGGGCTGGAGGTTTGAGTCTACCCAAAGGCACCTTGGGAGACAAGGTAGGCAATATGCTTCTGGGAAGTGGCCCTTGGAAAGTCTATGGAGCGCAGTTCCACTCTGACGCACGTAGAGTTGCCCATAGGCCAAATCTACTTTTGGGGGATATTTTGTATTTATTATTCCCTTGCTACTTCCTTTGACTTTTAATTTTAAATAACTTAAAGCACAGAAAACCTTCAAGAATATTGCCAAAAAGAAAATCCCTGCCTACCTTTTAGGAGATTGAAATTGAGGTCATTTTTACCATATTTTGTGTTCTCACTCTATGCAAGTTTTCTGCTCTGCGGGAGAAAGACAGGGCTTTCAACTCCTGTAAAGAGTTACAGTCTTGCAAACTCAAAGGGATAGTTCTACTCTGTTGTCTACTCTGTTGTATGGGATCAGTATAAGTCAGCAAATAATTCAATGGCAATGAGTTTGGGTTTGGATCTATTAGTGACCGTGCAAAAGTTTAGAAGGGATTTCTGCTTCAAGACTAAGTCATTAAAGAACTCTTTAGAGATATACCGTTACTTATTTGATTTTAAAATTAAAAAGAAAAGGAGTTAAGAAACTAGATAAACCATACATTTCCCTTTTGAGGTTCTGACCATTGGCTCTGATGTGAAAAACCAAGTTCTAAGACTACAGCACGGGTTAGGAATGTCGCCACCTAGTGTTCACCTGTAGAATGAATCCCATACAAGAGGAACCTTTCTTGTCACAGAAGGCAACATTGTGCCATTGTCCTGAATGTTGCTATGCTTACATCTATCATTATGGTGGTTATGCCAATTGATCTCACCAATGATGGTTCCCCTCCGTGTAGCTAACCCTCTATTTCAACAAGGACGATGTTCTTTTTAGCAACTGACCTGGCTTACACAGATTTGTGTTCCAAGATACAGTGAGGATCTGAAATATTTGAAATTCGAACCAGAGATCAAGGGAGGGCATCCTGGGGTAAGCCATGAGTTTTCAGTCTCGAGTACAGGAAGGAGGAGGTCACCGAGGATGTGCACCTGTGTGGGCAGCAATGACTGAAGGCAGATCGTGGAGAGAGACAGTAGCAAAGACCGGTGCAAAACCTTTGAAGTGACTCAGAAAATGCTAGTGTCATTGGCATTAAAATGCATGGAGGTTAAAATTTTAAAAATAATGTGCTGGATATTTACAACCTTTGAAACATTTTAATTTGTTTTTAGAAAATAATAGCTACTGTTTGTTGAGTGTTTTTAGTAAATGTCAAACATTGTAAATGCTTTACATGTAACACATCTTTAACTTTCATAATAACCCCATGACCCCCAATGTGCAGATGAGGAAACTGAGGAACGGAAAAGTTAACAGCTTGAAAGTGGCAAAGCTATGATTCATGTAACCAAGACGCTGTCTCTACTGTGCATGTTCTTTTTCTAAAAAGTTTTAATAAATCATTTTACTGGGGGCTCCTATAATAATAATCCACACATAAATTGTATCAAGCACATTTGTACATGTTGCCACCATCATTTCCAAAACAATTTCTTTCTACTTGAGCCCTTGGTATCAGCTCCTCTTTTTACCCCTCCCTCCTGAACCCTCTCACCCTCATGAATCCTTGGTAATTTATAAATTATTTTAAAATTTCATATTTCACAGAGTCCTCTGTCTCTCTTCACTTATATTTCTGTTGTTCATCCTGCTGGGGGGGCGGGGTGGTTGTACATTGATTATTGCAATTGGCTCCCCTTGTCTCCCTTCTCCCCCACCTTCCCCCTAACCTTCATGGTATCGTTACTCTCATTATTGGTCCTGAGGGGGTTAGCTGTCCTGGATTCTGAGTGTTGAGAGCTCTTATCTGTACCTACGTACATGCTCTGGTCTAGCCAGATTTGTAAGGTAGAACTGGGGTCATGATAGTGGCGGGGAGGAAGCATTAAAGAACTAGAGGGATGTTGTGTGTTTCATTGGTGGCTATACTGCGCCCTGGCTAGCTCGTGCCTTCCTGTGACCCCATCGGTCTGTGAGGGGATGTCCAATTGTCTGCAAATGGGCTTTGGGTCTCCACTCCACCATAGCTCATTCTTTTTTTTTTTTCAAGTTTAAAAGAATATACTGTGTGAGCAATACACTATAATTATCCACATAAAAACAAATGGTCAGTAACTGTATAAATCAATATGGGATTTCACTGTCAACAAATGTGAAAAATTACAATTAACATCTCAAACAGGCATAAGACGAAGAAGTGCATCTCATTCTTACATGGAGGTGTGCTTTTGTCTTTCATCAGACCATGCTCCCAAGGAAGTAAAAGGTGATGCCTTGAGTCCCCACCTTCTACTAAGATGGAGACTCAGAATATATCCCACCTTCTTGCTGCCTATTAGCAAAACAGAAACCCCTCCAAAATGAGATTACAATCACAGGCATGGAGGTTAGAATTTTCATACATCACATAAGAGATTATGGTTAGAAGGCCCTATTAGTTAACCACATCTAAGAGATTATGGAAAAAATTTCACAGCTTGCAGGGATTATTATGTAAGTTTGGTGGCTGTGGCCTATCAGAAGGTTTGGTCAGTCACATCCTTTAGGCCTTGGGAGAACTTGCACAGAACCTCCTAGACACATAAGAGAGAGAGCGCGCATGAGCTGCAACACTGGAAATGGTGGGAGGCGCATCAGCTGGCGGTACTAGTGCCAGCAGCAGGAACCAGGCGATGGGCTCGAAATGGCTGTGGTGGGCTTCCCTGCCCAACAAATGAGGACACCTCGGGCAGGAAGTTTGCTGGCAGTGAGGTGTCTCTGGGCACTTGTCTAGTTTGAAAGCCATTCTGATTGATTCTCTGTACCCTGACTCCTCCAATTGTATCCTGGTACCTCCCCATTAATCCTGACCCTGAGTTGTAGCCTGTTTCTTCCCTAATAAACCACATAATCATGAGTGTGGCCTGTGAGTTGTGTGTGGCCACAGCAATGAATTCCTGACCCCAGCTGGGAAGTTGAAGAATGCTGCTTGTGGGCCTGATTGGTGTCAGAAATGGTGAACACGTGGGGGAATGGAGGTATATATGAGTTCCACCTAGCAGGAATGAGTTTGGGGCTGATGGTGATTCTCATCTCTCTTATCTGAAGGTAGATGACGTTGGATACGACAACAGTATAACCAATAAGATTAATTTCAGCTTAAATGAATTAGAATAGTTTCAGCCACTTGCCATTGAAGGAATCCTAATATTAATGGTTAAGTAAAATATTCATTTAATCAGTGTGGATTTTCCCCCATAATAATTCTAGTTTAACAAACACTTATGTGTCTTTAGTTTGATAGTCCGAATGGAAATGTAAAACTTAACTTTGTTTTTACACACATATGCCTAGACCACACACAAACATGTACACAGGATCTGAAGTTCAATGACAAGGACAAATGGAGTGAGCATATCAAAGAATTTGCTCATTTTGGTTTCTTTCTCTTTAGGTAAAATGTCCTTTCCAGGATTTGATCAGAGATAACACATACTTTCTGTGTTAGGCAGGGTTTCCTAGAGAAACAAAACCAGGACACTTATGATAATAAATTATAATATTTTAGGAATATATATATATATATATATATATATATATGGATAGGTTTATATAGCAAGAAGAAATACAACAACTAGTTAGTTCACACAGCAGTACAGATGACTCAGTTCAACCCACTTTCATGGAACAGTTAATAGACTGAAGGTCTTTCAACCTACAATGGCTACTGGTCCAAGGTCAAGGACGCAGACAGTGGAATTGCCCTCAGGCAAGATGAGTCAAGTCTACCTGAAGGCAGCAGGAATGGTGGGTGAGGTGGCAACAGCAGGGAGACAAGAAGTCGAGGCACAGCAGAGGCCAGTAGTGAAGGAGCATAGTGAAGCAGTCCGGATGGAGCCTCAAGCTCTAGTGACACACAGCATCGTCACAGGTTCCACAGGCAGGCTAGGCCCACAGGTAGCAGAGCACACAGTTGAGGCAAAGGACTATCTCAGGCAGCAGCATGCTGGTCTGATCACCAGGGAAACAGAGACAAAGCCATTTATCTTGGTCACCCTTCAATCAAGCGGTGACCTGATTAAACTCCATCCACATGTTCCTACAGGAGCCCAGTTGGCACAATTAGCCTATCACACTTGCCTATGTTTTTCGGTCTTTCTCGCTTTGAGCAGTCTTATGGTTGAATGTGGCAGGGAATTTTTTGGTTGCTTCTTGCTGCCAGGTGTTCAGAAGTCAGCACAAGCTTAGCTGCATTGATCTTGGTTCGTCATTAGGCTGTGAACGGCACGGTTAGATGTCTGAAACCATCAGCCACTCAGAGGGAGAAAGGCAGGGCTTTCTAATACCATGACAAGTTAGTGTCAGAAACTCACAGGGGCAGCTCTACCCTGTCCTAGAAGGTCACTATGATTCAGTATGACTCAATGGCAGTGGATCTGGACTTTGGGGTTTTAACATCAAGAGAAACATGCTTTTACTCTTCTGGTTTGACTATTCTAAGTCGCATGTTGAGGTGTGAATATGTAATTAATGGAAGTAATGGAATTTTTAAAAGTTTATGGAAAACAAATAGAATGATAATGGAATATTTCCACGAGCTTTTTGACACCCCACTTATAAGTTTAAAAGTCCCTGGGTAGCCCAAGAAGTTAACACATTAAGCTGTTAACCAAAAAGTTAGAGGGTGTGTTCACCTTAGAATAGAAAGCTCTTCTGATCTTCTTCCAAGAATCAGCCTTTGAGAATGCTGCGGAGGACAGTTCTATTCCATGGATACGCACAGGGGATCCCCAGGAACGGACTCAACAACCATGGATGGGTTTTTAGGATACATTTCCAGCAGGCTTGCATTTCTGTGACTTTGTAGGTTTTTTGGGTCCTGTCAAGCACCAATAATCATCACCTACTTTACCATTTTATCCCTTAGACTGTCTTGCCTAGTTTTTACTACCTTCTGTCTTCTAATAAAAAATCAAATCCTATCTTAAGAGCAACTGCTGTATTGGGGGAAATAGATCACTATCACTAAATCCAAATTTCCTTTGGAGGAAATAGTTGTTGAAAGGTACTGTACGGAAGCATATCAAGAGTCTGATTTGAGTTCTATTTCTGTGTCACAGGACAATCACAGGCTGTAAAAGGTGCCCTAAAGAATCTAGTTTCATATGCACAAGGCACCTTGCTTTGAAGAGTTGATACTTTGGTCTTGGGTGCTTCTTTTCTGTCCTCGAACAATATTAGTTCTGTAGTGTATTGGGCATGTTATCAGTTAGGGTGTCCTCTCGTATTACCTTGAAATATATTCCTGTCATTCCAAAATGAAAACTTAGCCTTAAATAGTTCAATGCTTAGTCTACAAGTCATCTGCAATCAGGAGGTCATGTTCAGTAAAGTTAACCAAGAAGAATACAGCTGTTCTATAAGGAATGAAGAACTGTGATGTAGGATATAGTGAACTTCGTATTGCTTTCTTCCTCAGCCTAGAATGGAGAGGAATTCTTTAAGCTACAACATAGTAACGCAGCAGCTGGAGTCTGGTTGGCTTGTCTGAACTGAGCTCATGCGTTTCTCAGAAACCTGCATCACAAAACCTCAGGTCGCTGTGGCCTACTTAATCTAAGCATCACGTGAAGGGTAGGCAGATTGGAAAGGAAAAGGAGGGGGAAGAAAGGTAAACCCGATTAGCTGCCACCATCACAGCTTACTGCCTGCAGGAGTGGGGACGGCGCCCTGGGAGCACAGGGATGAGGAGCCCTGATACCTGCTAACTGAAAGGCCAATGACTTGATCCCACTGCTGTGCGAGAAAGGCGTGGATGTCTGTTTCTGTAAAGCCCCAGGACCTCGTCAATGCTGTAGGGGAGTGGGACTCTGGCTTCCAGAGTTGCCAGGAGATGGAATAGTTTGGGCTCTGAGGCAATCGTTAAGTGCCGGGCTGTTCACTGAAAGACTGGCAGTTGGAACCTATCACGGTGAAGATTTTGCCAATTCGCTGGCCAGGATTGTGCGAGGTTTCGTTGCTACGATGCTCTTTGGCAGTGGTGCGATGATGTGGTGATCCCCAACTACTGTAATCGGGTATCATGCAATCAGCTCCACGAGGGGACCT